>NW_027069095.1:0-300000 GCF_037157495.1 Lathamus discolor
ACGATGTTTTCTCGCTCTCAACCCGTTTTAAGCCATTTTTAGTTCTTTTCTAACTCATTTTTTGCCTGTTTCTCACACGATTTAAACCGTTTTCGGCTATATCTAACCCATTTTTGTTCACTCCTAACTCATTTTAAGCCATTTTTCACCATTTCTGTCCCAATTTAAACCTTTTGGGCCATTTCTAGCACAGTTTTGCAAACTTCTAACCCATTTTAAGCAATTTTTGGCCATTCCTACCCCAGTTTTACCCCTATCTAACCACCTTTAAGCCGCTTTTGGCCATTTATAACCCATTTTTCCTCAGCTCTAACCCTTTTTAAGCCTTTTTTGCTCTACCTGAACGATTTTTGCCAACTTTCCACTCGTTTGAAGGTTTTTTCTCTTCCCTTTCTAACCAACTTTTCCCCATTTCTTCCCTGCTTTAACCCATTTTTGCCATTTCTAACCATTGCACACACATCTCTAACCTGCTTTAAAGCCTTTTTGGCCATTTCTAACCCGCTTTTGGCCAACTTAGGCCATTTCTAACCCGTTTTCGCACATCTCTAACCCGCTTTAAAGCTTTTTTGGCCGTTTCTAACCCATTTTAAGCCAGCTTTGGTCATTTCTGACCCATTTTTGCACATCTCTAACCTTTTTTAAGCCGGTTTTGGCTATTTCTCACTCATCTCTGCTTACCTCTAACCCTTTTTAAACCGGTTTTGGCCATTTCTAATCCAATTTTTGAACATTTCTAACCCGTTTTAAATCATTTTTGGCCATTTCTATCCCATTTTGCGTGTCTAGAACCCTTTTAATGCATTTTTGACTCTTTCTAAACCATTTTTGCCCACTTTCCACCCGTTTTAAGCTAGTTTTTTTTCTGTTTCTAACCCAGTTTTCCCCATTTCTTTACCCGCTTGAATCCATTTTTGGCCATTTCTAGCCCATTTTTGCACATCTCTAACCTGCTTTAAAGCAGTTTTGGCCATTTCTAACCATTTCTGGCACATCTCTAACCTCTTTTAAGCCATTCTTTGCCATTTCTAACCCATTTCTGCTCATCTCTAGCCCTTTTAAAGACACGTTTGGGTCTTTCTACACCATTTTTTCTGACTTTCAACCTGGTTTAAGCCGTTTTTCTTTCCTTTTCTAACTCATTTTTTGCCCATTGCTCACACGATTTAAACCATTTTTGGGTTTATCTAAACCATTTTTACACACTTCTAACACATTTTAAGCCATTTTTCACTATTTCTATCCCATTTTAAGGCGTTTTTGGCCATTTGTAACCCATTTTTGCATACATCTAACCCTTTTAAAGCCGTTTTTGGCTCTTTCTAAAACACTCTCTTCCGCATTCAAGTAATTATAAGCATTTTTTTTTTCTTTTCTGACCCATTTTTGGCCCAGTTCTCACACGTTTTATGCCATTTTCGGCTACAACTAACCCTTTTTTACCCACTACTAACCCATTTTAACCCTTTTTTGGCTATATCTAACCCATTTTAAGCTATTTTTGGCCATTTCTAACCCTTTTTTGCTCATCTCTAGCCCCTTTTAAGCCTAATTTGGCTTTTTCTAAACCGTTCTCGCATACCTCTAACCCTTTTAAGCCGGTTTTGGCCATTTCTAATGCATTTTTGTCCATTTTTGAGGCTTTTAAATTAAATTTTGGCCATTTCTATTCCATTTTTGCAAATCTCTAACCCTTTTAAAGCCATTTTTGGTTCTTTCTAAACCATTTCTCCCCACTTTCAACACGGTTTATGCTATTTTTTTTTCCGTTTCTAACCCAGTTTTCTGCATTTCTCACCATCTTTAATCCATTTTTTTGCCACTTCTAACCATTTTTTTTTTTTTTTTTTACACATCTCTTACCTGCTTTAAAGCCTTTTTGGCCATTTCTAACCCATTTTTGGCCATTCTTAACCTGTTTTATGCCATTCTTGGCCATTTCTAACTCATTTTTGCACATCTCTAACCCCTTTTAAGCTACTTTTGGCCATTTCTTATCCATTTTTTGTCCATTTCTAACCCATTTTTCTCCATTTCTAACACATTTTAAAGAGTTTTTGGCAATTTCTATCCCATTTTTGCACATCTCTAATCCTTTTTAAGCCTTTTTGGGCTATATCTTCACCATTTTTTCCCTCATTCAAAACTTTTTATGCTTTTTTTCTGTTTCTAATGCAGTTTTTCCCATTTCTCTCCCGCTTTAATCCATTTTTGGCCATTTCTGACCAGTTTTTGCACATCTCTAACCTGCTTTAAAGCCTTTTTGGCCATTTCTATCCCAGTTTTTGCATATCTCTAACCCTTTTTAAGCCTTTTTTGGCTATACCTTAACCATTTTTGCCCTCCTTCAACTCTTATTAAGCTTTTTTTTTTTTTCTGTTTCTAACACAGTTTCTCCCAATTATTACCCGCTTTAATCCTTTTTTGGCCATTTCTAACCCACTTTTACACATCTCTAAACTGCTTTAAAGCATTTTGGGCCATTTCCAACCATTTTTGGCACATCTATAAGCCCTTTTAAGCCATTTTTTTGCCATTTCTAACCCATTTTTGCACATCTCTAACCCTTTTAAAGCCATTTTTGCCTCTTTCTACACGATGTTTTCTCGCTCTCAACCCGTTTTAAGCCATTTTTAGTTCTTTTCTAACTCATTTTTTGCCTGTTTCTCACACGATTTAAACCGTTTTCGGCTATATCTAACCCATTTTTGCTCACTCCTAACTCATTTTAAGCCATTTTTCACCATTTCTGTCCCAATTTAAACCTTTTGGGCCATTTCTAGCACAGTTTTGCAAACTTCTAACCCATTTTAAGCAATTTTTGGCCATTCCTACCCCAGTTTTACCCCTATCTAACCACCTTTAAGCCGCTTTTGGCCATTTATAACCCATTTTTCCTCAGCTCTAACCCTTTTTAAGCCTTTTTTGCTCTACCTGAACGATTTTTGCCAACTTTCCACTCGTTTGAAGGTTTTTTCTCTTCCCTTTCTAACCAACTTTTCCCCATTTCTTACCTGCTTTAACCCATTTTTGCCATTTCTAACCATTGCACACACATCTCTAACCTGCTTTAAAGCCTTTTTGGCCATTTCTAACCCGCTTTTGGCCAACTTAGGCCATTTCTAACCCGTTTTCGCACATCTCTAACCCGCTTTAAAGCTTTTTTGGCCGTTTCTAACCCATTTTAAGCCAGCTTTGGTCATTTCTGACCCATTTTTGCACATCTCTAACCTTTTTTAAGCCGGTTTTGGCTATTTCTCACTCATCTCTGCTTACCTCTAACCCTTTTTAAACCGGTTTTGGCCATTTCTAATCCAATTTTTGAACATTTCTAACCCGTTTTAAATCATTTTTGGCCATTTCTATCCCATTTTTGCGTGTCTAGAACCCTTTTAATGCATTTTTGACTCTTTCTAAACCATTTTTGCCCACTTTCCACCCGTTTTAAGCTAGTTTTTTTTCTGTTTCTAACCCAGTTTTCCCCATTTCTTTACCCGCTTGAATCCATTTTTGGCCATTTCTAGCCCATTTTTGCACATCTCTAACCTGCTTTAAAGCAGTTTTGGCCATTTCTAACCATTTCTGGCACATCTCTAACCTCTTTTAAGCCATTCTTTGCCATTTCTAACCCATTTCTGCTCATCTCTAGCCCTTTTAAAGACACGTTTGGGTCTTTCTACACCATTTTTTCTGACTTTCAACCTGGTTTAAGCCGTTTTTCTTTCCTTTTCTAACTCATTTTTTGCCCATTGCTCACACGATTTAAACCATTTTTGGGTTTATCTAAACCATTTTTACACACTTCTAACACATTTTAAGCCATTTTTCACTATTTCTATCCCATTTTAAGGCGTTTTTGGCCATTTGTAACCCATTTTTGCATACATCTAACCCTTTTAAAGCCGTTTTTGGCTCTTTCTAAAACACTCTCTTCCGCATTCAAGTAATTATAAGCATTTTTTTTTTCTTTTCTGACCCATTTTTGGCCCAGTTCTCACACGTTTTATGCCATTTTCGGCTACAACTAACCCTTTTTTACCCACTACTAACCCATTTTAACCCTTTTTTGGCTATATCTAACCCATTTTAAGCTATTTTTGGCCATTTCTAACCCTTTTTTGCTCATCTCTAGCCCCTTTTAAGCCTAATTTGGCTTTTTCTAAACCGTTCTCGCATACCTCTAACCCTTTTAAGCCGGTTTTGGCCATTTCTAATGCATTTTTGTCCATTTTTGAGGCTTTTAAATTAAATTTTGGCCATTTCTATTCCATTTTTGCAAATCTCTAACCCTTTTAAAGCCATTTTTGGTTCTTTCTAAACCATTTCTCCCCACTTTCAACACGGTTTATGCTATTTTTTTTTCCGTTTCTAACCCAGTTTTCTGCATTTCTCACCATCTTTAATCCATTTTTTTGCCACTTCTAACCATTTTTTTTTTTTTTTTTTACACATCTCTTACCTGCTTTAAAGCCTTTTTGGCCATTTCTAACCCATTTTTGGCCATTCTTAACCTGTTTTATGCCATTCTTGGCCATTTCTAACTCATTTTTGCACATCTCTAACCCCTTTTAAGCTACTTTTGGCCATTTCTTATCCATTTTTTGTCCATTTCTAACCCATTTTTCTCCATTTCTAACACATTTTAAAGAGTTTTTGGCAATTTCTATCCCATTTTTGCACATCTCTAATCCTTTTTAAGCCTTTTTGGGCTATATCTTCACCATTTTTTCCCTCATTCAAAACTTTTTATGCTTTTTTTCTGTTTCTAATGCAGTTTTTCCCATTTCTCTCCCGCTTTAATCCATTTTTGGCCATTTCTGACCAGTTTTTGCACATCTCTAACCTGCTTTAAAGCCTTTTTGGCCATTTCTATCCCAGTTTTTGCATATCTCTAACCCTTTTTAAGCCTTTTTTGGCTATACCTTAACCATTTTTGCCCTCCTTCAACTCTTATTAAGCTTTTTTTTTTTTTTCTGTTTCTAACACAGTTTCTCCCAATTATTACCCGCTTTAATCCTTTTTTGGCCATTTCTAACCCACTTTTACACATCTCTAAACTGCTTTAAAGCATTTTGGGCCATTTCCAACCATTTTTGGCACATCTATAAGCCCTTTTAAGCCATTTTTTTGCCATTTCTAACCCATTTTTGCACATCTCTAACCCTTTTAAAGCCATTTTTGCCTCTTTCTACACGATGTTTTCTCGCTCTCAACCCGTTTTAAGCCATTTTTAGTTCTTTTCTAACTCATTTTTTGCCTGTTTCTCACACGATTTAAACCGTTTTCGGCTATATCTAACCCATTTTTGCTCACTCCTAACTCATTTTAAGCCATTTTTCACCATTTCTGTCCCAATTTAAACCTTTTGGGCCATTTCTAGCACAGTTTTGCAAACTTCTAACCCATTTTAAGCAATTTTTGGCCATTCCTACCCCAGTTTTACCCCTATCTAACCACCTTTAAGCCGCTTTTGGCCATTTATAACCCATTTTTCCTCAGCTCTAACCCTTTTTAAGCCTTTTTTGCTCTACCTGAACGATTTTTGCCAACTTTCCACTCGTTTGAAGGTTTTTTCTCTTCCCTTTCTAACCAACTTTTCCCCATTTCTTACCTGCTTTAACCCATTTTTGCCATTTCTAACCATTGCACACACATCTCTAACCTGCTTTAAAGCCTTTTTGGCCATTTCTAACCCGCTTTTGGCCAACTTAGGCCATTTCTAACCCGTTTTCGCACATCTCTAACCCGCTTTAAAGCTTTTTTGGCCGTTTCTAACCCATTTTAAGCCAGCTTTGGTCATTTCTGACCCATTTTTGCACATCTCTAACCTTTTTTAAGCCGGTTTTGGCTATTTCTCACTCATCTCTGCTTACCTCTAACCCTTTTTAAACCGGTTTTGGCCATTTCTAATCCAATTTTTGAACATTTCTAACCCGTTTTAAATCATTTTTGGCCATTTCTATCCCATTTTTGCGTGTCTAGAACCCTTTTAATGCATTTTTGACTCTTTCTAAACCATTTTTGCCCACTTTCCACCCGTTTTAAGCTAGTTTTTTTTCTGTTTCTAACCCAGTTTTCCCCATTTCTTTACCCACTTGAATCCATTTTTGGCCATTTCTAGCCCATTTTTGCACATCTCTAACCTGCTTTAAAGCAGTTTTGGCCATTTCTAACCATTTCTGGCACATCTCTAACCTCTTTTAAGCCATTCTTTGCCATTTCTAACCCATTTCTGCTCATCTCTAGCCCTTTTAAAGACACGTTTGGCTCTTTCTACACCATTTTCTCTGACTTTCAACCTGGTTTAAGCCATTTTTCTTTCCTTTTCTAACTCATTTTTTGCCCATTGCTCACACGATTTAAACCATTTTTGGATTTATCTAAACCATTTTTACACACTTCTAACACATTTTAAGCCATTTTTCACTATTTCTATCCCATTTTAAGGCGTTTTTGGCCATTTCTAACCCATTTTTGCATACATCTAACCCTTTTAAAGCCATTTTTGGTTCTTTCTAAACCATTTCTCCCCACTTTCAACACGGTTTATGCTATTTTTTTTTTCCGTTTCTAACCCAGTTTTCTGCATTTCTCACCATCTTTAATCCATTTTTTTGCCACTTCTAACCATTTTATTTTTTTTTTTTTGCACATCTCTTACCTGCTTTAAAGCCTTTTTGGCCATTTCTAACCCATTTTTGGCCATTCTTAACCTGTTTTATGCCATTCTTGGCCATTTCTAACTCATTTTTGCACATCTCTAACCCCTTTTAAGTAAATTTTGGCCATTTCTTATCCATTTTTTGTCCATTTCTAACCCATTTTTCTCCATTTCTAACACATTTTAAAGAGTTTTTGGCCATTTCTATCCCATTTTTGCACATCTCTAATCCTTTTTAAGCCTTTTTGGGCTATATCTTCACCATTTTTTCCCTCATTCAAAACTTTTTATGCTTTTTTTCTGTTTCTAATGCAGTTTTTCCCATTTCTCTCCCGCTTTAATCCATTTTTGGCCATTTCTGACCAGTTTTTGCACATCTCTAACCTGCTTTAAAGCCTTTTTGGCCATTTCTATCCCAGTTTTTGCATATCTCTAACCCTTTTTAAGCCTTTTTTGGCTATACCTTAACCATTTTTGCCCTCCTTCAACTCTTATTAAGCTTTTTTTTTTTTTTCTGTTTCTAACACAGTTTCTCCCAATTATTACCCGCTTTAATCCATTTTAGGCCATTTCTAACCCACTTTTACACATCTCTAAACTGCTTTAAAGCATTTTTGGCCATTTCCAACCATTTTTGGCACATCTATAAGCCCTTTTAAGCCATTTTTTTGCCATTTCTAACCCATTTTTGCACATCTCTAACCCTTTTAAAGCCATTTTTGCCTCTTTCTACACGATGTTCTCTCGCTCTCAACCCGTTTTAAGCCATTTTTAGTTCTTTTCTAACTCATTTTTTGCCTGTTTCTCACACGATTTAAACCGTTTTCGGCTATATCTAACCCATTTTTGCTCACTCCTAACTCATTTTAAGCCATTTTTCACCATTTCTGTCCCAATTTAAACCTTTTGGGCCATTTCTAGCACAGTTTTGCAAACTTCTAACCCATTTTAAGCAATTTTTGGCCATTCCTACCCCAGTTTTACCCCTATCTAACCACCTTTAAGCCGCTTTTGGCCATTTATAACCCATTTTTCCTCAGCTCTAACCCTTTTTAAGCCTTTTTTGCTCTACCTGAACGATTTTTGCCAACTTTCCACTCGTTTGAAGGTTTTTTCTCTTCCCTTTCTAACCAACTTTTCCCCATTTCTTACCTGCTTTAACCCATTTTTGCCATTTCTAACCATTGCACACACATCTCTAACCTGCTTTAAAGCCTTTTTGGCCATTTCTAACCCGCTTTTGGCCAACTTAGGCCATTTCTAACCCGTTTTCGCACATCTCTAACCCGCTTTAAAGCTTTTTTGGCCGTTTCTAACCCATTTTAAGCCAGCTTTGGTCATTTCTGACCCATTTTTGCACATCTCTAACCTTTTTTAAGCCGGTTTTGGCTATTTCTCACTCATCTCTGCTTACCTCTAACCCTTTTTAAACCGGTTTTGGCCATTTCTAATCCAATTTTTGAACATTTCTAACCCGTTTTAAATCATTTTTGGCCATTTCTATCCCATTTTTGCGTGTCTAGAACCCTTTTAATGCATTTTTGACTCTTTCTAAACCATTTTTGCCCACTTTCCACCCGTTTTAAGCTAGTTTTTTTTCTGTTTCTAACCCAGTTTTCCCCATTTCTTTACCCACTTGAATCCATTTTTGGCCATTTCTAGCCCATTTTTGCACATCTCTAACCTGCTTTAAAGCAGTTTTGGCCATTTCTAACCATTTCTGGCACATCTCTAACCTCTTTTAAGCCATTCTTTGCCATTTCTAACCCATTTCTGCTCATCTCTAGCCCTTTTAAAGACACGTTTGGGTCTTTCTACACCATTTTCTCTGACTTTCAACCTGGTTTAAGCCTTTTTTCTTTCCTTTTCTAACTCATTTTTTGCCCATTGCTCACACGATTTAAACCATTTTTGGGTTTATCTAAACCATTTTTACACACTTCTAACACATTTTAAGCCATTTTTCACTATTTCTATCCCATTTTAAGGCGTTTTTGGCCATTTGTAACCCATTTTTGCATACATCTAACCCTTTTAAAGCCGTTTTTGGCTCTTTCTAAAACACTCTCTTCCGCATTCAAGTAATTATAAGCATTTTTTTTTCTTTTCTGACCCATTTTTGGCCCAGTTCTCACACGTTTTATGCCATTTTCGGCTACATCTAACCCTTTTTTACCCACTACTAACCCATTTTAACCCTTTTTTGGCTATATCTAACCCATTTTAAGCTATTTTTGGCCATTTCTAACCCTTTTTTGCTCATCTCTAGCCCCTTTTAAGCCTAATTTGGCTTTTTCTAAACCGTTCTCGCATACCTCTAACCCTTTTAAGCCGGTTTTGGCCATTTCTAATGCATTTTTGTCCATTTTTGAGGCTTTTTAAATAAATTTTGGCCATTTCTATTCCATTTCTGCAAATCTCTAACCCTTTTAAAGCCATTTTTGGTTCTTTCTAAACCATTTCTCCCCACTTTCAACACGGTTTATGCTATTTTTTTTTTCCGTTTCTAACCCAGTTTTCTGCATTTCTCACCATCTTTAATCCATTTTTTTGCCACTTCTAACCATTTTATTTTTTTTTTTTGCACATCTCTTTCCTGCTTTAAAGCCTTTTTGGCCATTTCTAACCCATTTTTGGCCATTCTTAACCTGTTTTATGCCATTCTTGGCCATTTCTAACTCATTTTTGCACATCTCTAACCCCTTTTAAGTAAATTTTGGCCATTTCTTATCCATTTTTTGTCCATTTCTAACCCATTTTTCTCCATTTCTAACACATTTTAAAGAGTTTTTGGCCATTTCTATCCCATTTTTGCACATCTCTAATCCTTTTTAAGCCTTTTTGGGCTATATCTTCACCATTTTTTCCCTCATTCAAAACTTTTTATGCTTTTTTTCTGTTTCTAATGCAGTTTTTCCCATTTCTCTCCCGCTTTAATCCATTTTTGGCCATTTCTGACCAGTTTTTGCACATCTCTAACCTGCTTTAAAGCCTTTTTGGCCATTTCTATCCCAGTTTTTGCATATCTCTAACCCTTTTTAAGCCTTTTTTGGCTATACCTTAACCATTTTTGCCCTCCTTCAACTCTTATTAAGCTTTTTTTTTTTTTTCTGTTTCTAACACAGTTTCTCCCAATTATTACCCGCTTTAATCCATTTTAGGCCATTTCTAACCCACTTTTACACATCTCTAAACTGCTTTAAAGCATTTTTGGCCATTTCCAACCATTTTTGGCACATCTATAAGCCCTTTTAAGCCATTTTTTTGCCATTTCTAACCCATTTTTGCACATCTCTAACCCTTTTAAAGCCATTTTTGCCTCTTTCTACACGATGTTCTCTCGCTCTCAACCCGTTTTAAGCCATTTTTAGTTCTTTTCTAACTCATTTTTTGCCTGTTTCTCACACGATTTAAACCGTTTTCGGCTATATCTAACCCATTTTTGCTCACTCCTAACTCATTTTAAGCCATTTTTCACCATTTCTGTCCCAATTTAAACCTTTTGGGCCATTTCTAGCACAGTTTTGCAAACTTCTAACCCATTTTAAGCAATTTTTGGCCATTCCTACCCCAGTTTTACCCCTATCTAACCACCTTTAAGCCGCTTTTGGCCATTTATAACCCATTTTTCCTCAGCTCTAACCCTTTTTAAGCCTTTTTTGCTCTACCTGAACGATTTTTGCCAACTTTCCACTCGTTTGAAGGTTTTTTCTCTTCCCTTTCTAACCAACTTTTCCCCATTTCTTACCTGCTTTAACCCATTTTTGCCATTTCTAACCATTGCACACACATCTCTAACCTGCTTTAAAGCCTTTTTGGCCATTTCTAACCCGCTTTTGGCCAACTTAGGCCATTTCTAACCCGTTTTCGCACATCTCTAACCCGCTTTAAAGCTTTTTTGGCCGTTTCTAACCCATTTTAAGCCAGCTTTGGTCATTTCTGACCCATTTTTGCACATCTCTAACCTTTTTTAAGCCGGTTTTGGCTATTTCTCACTCATCTCTGCTTACCTCTAACCCTTTTTAAACCGGTTTTGGCCATTTCTAATCCAATTTTTGAACATTTCTAACCCGTTTTAAATCATTTTTGGCCATTTCTATCCCATTTTTGCGTGTCTAGAACCCTTTTAATGCATTTTTGACTCTTTCTAAACCATTTTTGCCCACTTTCCACCCGTTTTAAGCTAGTTTTTTTTCTGTTTCTAACCCAGTTTTCCCCATTTCTTTACCCACTTGAATCCATTTTTGGCCATTTCTAGCCCATTTTTGCACATCTCTAACCTGCTTTAAAGCAGTTTTGGCCATTTCTAACCATTTCTGGCACATCTCTAACCTCTTTTAAGCCATTCTTTGCCATTTCTAACCCATTTCTGCTCATCTCTAGCCCTTTTAAAGACACGTTTGGGTCTTTCTACACCATTTTCTCTGACTTTCAACCTGGTTTAAGCCTTTTTTCTTTCCTTTTCTAACTCATTTTTTGCCCATTGCTCACACGATTTAAACCATTTTTGGGTTTATCTAAACCATTTTTACACACTTCTAACACATTTTAAGCCATTTTTCACTATTTCTATCCCATTTTAAGGCGTTTTTGGCCATTTGTAACCCATTTTTGCATACATCTAACCCTTTTAAAGCCGTTTTTGGCTCTTTCTAAAACACTCTCTTCCGCATTCAAGTAATTATAAGCATTTTTTTTTCTTTTCTGACCCATTTTTGGCCCAGTTCTCACACGTTTTATGCCATTTTCGGCTACATCTAACCCTTTTTTACCCACTACTAACCCATTTTAACCCTTTTTTGGCTATATCTAACCCATTTTAAGCTATTTTTGGCCATTTCTAACCCTTTTTTGCTCATCTCTAGCCCCTTTTAAGCCTAATTTGGCTTTTTCTAAACCGTTCTCGCATACCTCTAACCCTTTTAAGCCGGTTTTGGCCATTTCTAATGCATTTTTGTCCATTTTTGAGGCTTTTTAAATAAATTTTGGCCATTTCTATTCCATTTCTGCAAATCTCTAACCCTTTTAAAGCCATTTTTGGTTCTTTCTAAACCATTTCTCCCCACTTTCAACACGGTTTATGCTATTTTTTTTTTCCGTTTCTAACCCAGTTTTCTGCATTTCTCACCATCTTTAATCCATTTTTTTGCCACTTCTAACCATTTTTTTTTTTTTTTTACACATCTCTTACCTGCTTTAAAGCCTTTTTGGCCATTTCTAACCCATTTTTGGCCATTCTTAACCTGTTTTATGCCATTCTTGGCCATTTCTAACTCATTTTTGCACATCTCTAACCCCTTTTAAGTAAATTTTGGCCATTTCTTATCCATTTTTTGTCCATTTCTAACCCATTTTTCTCCATTTCTAACACATTTTAAAGAGTTTTTGGCCATTTCTATCCCATTTTTGCACATCTCTAATCCTTTTTAAGCCTTTTTGGGCTATATCTTCACCATTTTTTCCCTCATTCAAAACTTTTTATGCTTTTTTTCTGTTTCTAATGCAGTTTTTCCCATTTCTCTCCCGCTTTAATCCTTTTTTGGCCATTTCTGACCAGTTTTTGCACATCTCTAACCTGCTTTAAAGCCTTTTTGGCCATTTCTATCCCAGTTTTTGCATATCTCTAACCCTTTTTAAGCCTTTTTTGGCTATACCTTAACCATTTTTGCCCTCCTTCAACTCTTATTAAGCTTTTTTTTTTTTTTCTGTTTCTAACACAGTTTCTCCCAATTATTACCCGCTTTAATCCATTTTAGGCCATTTCTAACCCACTTTTACACATCTCTAACCTGCTTTAAAGCATTTTTGGCCATTTCCAACCATTTTTGGCACATCTATAAGCCCTTTTAAGCCATTTTTTTGCCATTTCTAACCCATTTTTGCACATCTCTAACCCTTTTAAAGCCATTTTTGCCTCTTTCTACACGATGTTCTCTCGCTCTCAACCCGTTTTAAGCCATTTTTAGTTCTTTTCTAACTCATTTTTTGCCTGTTTCTCACACGATTTAAACCGTTTTCGGCTATATCTAACCCATTTTTGCTCACTCCTAACTCATTTTAAGCCATTTTTCACCATTTCTGTCCCAATTTAAACCTTTTGGGCCATTTCTAGCACAGTTTTGCAAACTTCTAACCCATTTTAAGCAATTTTTGGCCATTCCTACCCCAGTTTTACCCCTATCTAACCACCTTTAAGCCGCTTTTGGCCATTTATAACCCATTTTTCCTCAGCTCTAACCCTTTTTAAGCCTTTTTTGCTCTACCTGAACGATTTTTGCCAACTTTCCACTCGTCTGAAGGTTTTTTCTCTTCCCTTTCTAACCAACTTTTCCCCATTTCTTACCTGCTTTAACCCATTTTTGCCATTTCTAACCATTGCACACACATCTCTAACCTGCTTTAAAGCCTTTTTGGCCATTTCTAACCCGCTTTTGGCCAACTTAGGCCATTTCTAACCCGTTTTCGCACATCTCTAACCCGCTTTAAAGCTTTTTTGGCCGTTTCTAACCCGTTTTAAGCCAGCTTTGGTCATTTCTGACCCATTTTTGCACATCTCTAACCTTTTTTAAGCTGGTTTTGGCTATTTCTCACTCATCTCTGCTTACCTCTAACCCTTTTTAAACCGGTTTTGGCCATTTCTAATCCAATTTTTGAACATTTCTAACCCGTTTTAAATCATTTTTGGCCATTTCTATCCCATTTTTGCGTGTCTAGAACCCTTTTAATGCATTTTTGACTCATTCTAAACCATTTTTGCCCACTTTCCACCCGTTTTAAGCTAGTTTTTTTTCTGTTTCTAACCCAGTTTTCCCCATTTCTTTACCCACTTGAATCCATTTTTGGCCATTTCTAGCCCATTTTTGCACATCTCTAACCTGCTTTAAAGCAGTTTTGGCCATTTCTAACCATTTCTGGCACATCTCTAACCTCTTTTAAGCCATTCTTTGCCATTTCTAACCCATTTCTGCTCATCTCTAGCCCTTTTAAAGACACGTTTGGGTCTTTCTACACCATTTTCTCTGACTTTCAACCTGGTTTAAGCCTTTTTTCTTTCCTTTTCTAACTCATTTTTTGCCCATTGCTCACACGATTTAAACCATTTTTGGGTTTATCTAAACCATTTTTACACACTTCTAACACATTTTAAGCCATTTTTCACTATTTCTATCCCATTTTAAGGCGTTTTTGGCCATTTGTAACCCATTTTTGCATACATCTAACCCTTTTAAAGCCGTTTTTGGCTCTTTCTAAAACACTCTCTTCCGCATTCAAGTAATTATAAGCATTTTTTTTTCTTTTCTGACCCATTTTTGGCCCAGTTCTCACACGTTTTATGCCATTTTCGGCTACATCTAACCCTTTTTTACCCACTACTAACCCATTTTAACCCTTTTTTGGCTATATCTAACCCATTTTAAGCTATTTTTGGCCATTTCTAACCCTTTTTTGCTCATCTCTAGCCCCTTTTAAGCCTAATTTGGCTTTTTCTAAACCGTTCTCGCATACCTCTAACCCTTTTAAGCCGGTTTTGGCCATTTCTAATGCATTTTTGTCCATTTTTGAGGCTTTTTAAATAAATTTTGGCCATTTCTATTCCATTTCTGCAAATCTCTAACCCTTTTAAAGCCATTTTTGGTTCTTTCTAAACCATTTCTCCCCACTTTCAACACGGTTTATGCTATTTTTTTTTCCGTTTCTAACCCAGTTTTCTGCATTTCTCACCATCTTTAATCCATTTTTTTGCCACTTCTAACCATTTTTTTTTTTTTTTTTACACATCTCTTACCTGCTTTAAAGCCTTTTTGGCCATTTCTAACCCATTTTTGGCCATTCTTAACCTGTTTTATGCCATTCTTGGCCATTTCTAACTCATTTTTGCACATCTCTAACCCCTTTTAAGTAAATTTTGGCCATTTCTTATCCATTTTTTGTCCATTTCTAACCCATTTTTCTCCATTTCTAACACATTTTAAAGAGTTTTTGGCCATTTCTATCCCATTTTTGCACATCTCTAATCCTTTTTAAGCCTTTTTGGGCTATATCTTCACCATTTTTTCCCTCATTCAAAACTTTTTATGCTTTTTTTCTGTTTCTAATGCAGTTTTTCCCATTTCTCTCCCGCTTTAATCCTTTTTTGGCCATTTCTGACCAGTTTTTGCACATCTCTAACCTGCTTTAAAGCCTTTTTGGCCATTTCTATCCCAGTTTTTGCATATCTCTAACCCTTTTTAAGCCTTTTTTGGCTATACCTTAACCATTTTTGCCCTCCTTCAACTCTTATTAAGCTTTTTTTTTTTTTCTGTTTCTAACACAGTTTCTCCCAATTATTACCCGCTTTAATCCATTTTAGGCCATTTCTAACCCACTTTTACACATCTCTAACCTGCTTTAAAGCATTTTGGGCCATTTCCAACCATTTTTGGCACATCTATAAGCCCTTTTAAGCCATTTTTTTGCCATTTCTAACCCATTTTTGCACATCTCTAACCCTTTTAAAGCCATTTTTGCCTCTTTCTACACGATGTTCTCTCGCTCTCAACCCGTTTTAAGCCATTTTTAGTTCTTTTCTAACTCATTTTTTGCCTGTTTCTCACACGATTTAAACCGTTTTCGGCTATATCTAACCCATTTTTGCTCACTCCTAACTCATTTTAAGCCATTTTTCACCATTTCTGTCCCAATTTAAACCTTTTGGGCCATTTCTAGCACAGTTTTGCAAACTTCTAACCCATTTTAAGCAATTTTTGGCCATTCCTACCCCAGTTTTACCCCTATCTAACCACCTTTAAGCCGCTTTTGGCCATTTATAACCCATTTTTCCTCAGCTCTAACCCTTTTTAAGCCTTTTTTGCTCTACCTGAACAATTTTTGCCAACTTTCCACTCGTTTGAAGGTTTTTTCTCTTCCCTTTCTAACCAACTTTTCCCCATTTCTTACCTGCTTTAACCCATTTTTGCCATTTCTAACCATTGCACACACATCTCTAACCTGCTTTAAAGCCTTTTTGGCCATTTCTAACCCGCTTTTGGCCAACTTAGGCCATTTCTAACCCGTTTTCGCACATCTCTAACCCGCTTTAAAGCTTTTTTGGCCGTTTCTAACCCATTTTAAGCCAGCTTTGGTCATTTCTGACCCATTTTTGCACATCTCTAACCTTTTTTAAGCCGGTTTTGGCTATTTCTCACTCATCTCTGCTTACCTCTAACCCTTTTTAAACCGGTTTTGGCCATTTCTAATCCAATTTTTGAACATTTCTAACCCGTTTTAAATCATTTTTGGCCATTTCTATCCCATTTTTGCGTGTCTAGAACCCTTTTAATGCATTTTTGACTCTTTCTAAACCATTTTTGCCCACTTTCCACCCGTTTTAAGCTAGTTTTTTTTCTGTTTCTAACCCAGTTTTCCCCATTTCTTTACCCACTTGAATCCATTTTTGGCCATTTCTAGCCCATTTTTGCACATCTCTAACCTGCTTTAAAGCAGTTTTGGCCATTTCTAACCATTTCTGGCACATCTCTAACCTCTTTTAAGCCATTCTTTGCCATTTCTAACCCATTTCTGCTCATCTCTAGCCCTTTTAAAGACACGTTTGGGTCTTTCTACACCATTTTTTCTGACTTTCAACCTGGTTTAAGCCATTTTTCTTTCCTTTTCTAACTCATTTTTTGTCCATTGCTCACACGATTTTTGGGTTTATCTAAACCATTTTTACACACTTCTAACACATTTTAAGCCATTTTTCACTATTTCTATCCCATTTTAAGGCGTTTTTGGCCATTTGTAACCCATTTTTGCATACATCTAACCCTTTTAAAGCCGTTTTTGGCTCTTTCTAAAACACTCTCTTCCGCATTCAAGTAATTATAAGCATTTTTTTTTCTTTTCTGACCCATTTTTGGCCCAGTTCTCACACGTTTTATGCCATTTTCGGCTACATCTAACCCTTTTTTACCCACTACTAACCCATTTTAACCCTTTTTTGGCTATATCTAACCCATTTTAAGCTATTTTTGGCCATTTCTAACCCTTTTTTGCTCATCTCTAGCCCCTTTTAAGCCTAATTTGGCTTTTTCTAAACCGTTCTCGCATACCTCTAACCCTTTTAAGCCGGTTTTGGCCATTTCTAATGCATTTTTGTCCATTTTTGAGGCTTTTTAAATAAATTTTGGCCATTTCTATTCCATTTCTGCAAATCTCTAACCCTTTTAAAGCCATTTTTGGTTCTTTCTAAACCATTTCTCCCCACTTTCAACACGGTTTATGCTATTTTTTTTTCCGTTTCTAACCCAGTTTTCTGCATTTCTCACCATCTTTAATCCATTTTTTTGCCACTTCTAACCATTTTTTTTTTTTTTTTTACACATCTCTTACCTGCTTTAAAGCCTTTTTGGCCATTTCTAACCCATTTTTGGCCATTCTTAACCTGTTTTATGCCATTCTTGGCCATTTCTAACTCATTTTTGCACATCTCTAACCCCTTTTAAGTAAATTTTGGCCATTTCTTATCCATTTTTTGTCCATTTCTAACCCATTTTTCTCCATTTCTAACACATTTTAAAGAGTTTTTGGCCATTTCTATCCCATTTTTGCACATCTCTAATCCTTTTTAAGCCTTTTTGGGCTATATCTTCACCATTTTTTCCCTCATTCAAAACTTTTTATGCTTTTTTTCTGTTTCTAATGCAGTTTTTCCCATTTCTCTCCCGCTTTAATCCTTTTTTGGCCATTTCTGACCAGTTTTTGCACATCTCTAACCTGCTTTAAAGCCTTTTTGGCCATTTCTATCCCAGTTTTTGCATATCTCTAACCCTTTTTAAGCCTTTTTTGGCTATACCTTAACCATTTTTGCCCTCCTTCAACTCTTATTAAGCTTTTTTTTTTTTTTCTGTTTCTAACACAGTTTCTCCCAATTATTACCCGCTTTAATCCATTTTAGGCCATTTCTAACCCACTTTTACACATCTCTAACCTGCTTTAAAGCATTTTTGGCCATTTCCAACCATTTTTGGCACATCTATAAGCCCTTTTAAGCCATTTTTTTGCCATTTCTAACCCATTTTTGCACATCTCTAACCCTTTTAAAGCCATTTTTGCCTCTTTCTACACGATGTTCTCTCGCTCTCAACCCGTTTTAAGCCATTTTTAGTTCTTTTCTAACTCATTTTTTGCCTGTTTCTCACACGATTTAAACCGTTTTCGGCTATATCTAACCCATTTTTGCTCACTCCTAACTCATTTTAAGCCATTTTTCACCATTTCTGTCCCAATTTAAACCTTTTGGGCCATTTCTAGCACAGTTTTGCAAACTTCTAACCCATTTTAAGCAATTTTTGGCCATTCCTACCCCAGTTTTACCCCTATCTAACCACCTTTAAGCCGCTTTTGGCCATTTATAACCCATTTTTCCTCAGCTCTAACCCTTTTTAAGCCTTTTTTGCTCTACCTGAACGATTTTTGCCAACTTTCCACTCGTCTGAAGGTTTTTTCTCTTCCCTTTCTAACCAACTTTTCCCCATTTCTTACCTGCTTTAACCCATTTTTGCCATTTCTAACCATTGCACACACATCTCTAACCTGCTTTAAAGCCTTTTTGGCCATTTCTAACCCGCTTTTGGCCAACTTAGGCCATTTCTAACCCGTTTTCGCACATCTCTAACCCGCTTTAAAGCTTTTTTGGCCGTTTCTAACCCGTTTTAAGCCAGCTTTGGTCATTTCTGACCCATTTTTGCACATCTCTAACCTTTTTTAAGCTGGTTTTGGCTATTTCTCACTCATCTCTGCTTACCTCTAACCCTTTTTAAACCGGTTTTGGCCATTTCTAATCCAATTTTTGAACATTTCTAACCCGTTTTAAATCATTTTTGGCCATTTCTATCCCATTTTTGCGTGTCTAGAACCCTTTTAATGCATTTTTGACTCTTTCTAAACCATTTTTGCCCACTTTCCACCCGTTTTAAGCTAGTTTTTTTTCTGTTTCTAACCCAGTTTTCCCCATTTCTTTACCCACTTGAATCCATTTTTGGCCATTTCTAGCCCATTTTTGCACATCTCTAACCTGCTTTAAAGCAGTTTTGGCCATTTCTAACCATTTCTGGCACATCTCTAACCTCTTTTAAGCCATTCTTTGCCATTTCTAACCCATTTCTGCTCATCTCTAGCCCTTTTAAAGACACGTTTGGGTCTTTCTACACCATTTTCTCTGACTTTCAACCTGGTTTAAGCCTTTTTTCTTTCCTTTTCTAACTCATTTTTTGCCCATTGCTCACACGATTTAAACCATTTTTGGGTTTATCTAAACCATTTTTACACACTTCTAACACATTTTAAGCCATTTTTCACTATTTCTATCCCATTTTAAGGCGTTTTTGGCCATTTGTAACCCATTTTTGCATACATCTAACCCTTTTAAAGCCGTTTTTGGCTCTTTCTAAAACACTCTCTTCCTCATTCAAGTAATTATAAGCATTTTTTTTTCTTTTCTGACCCATTTTTGGCCCAGTTCTCACACGTTTTATGCCATTTTCGGCTACATCTAACCCTTTTTTACCCACTACTAACCCATTTTAACCCTTTTTTGGCTATATCTAACCCATTTTAAGCTATTTTTGGCCATTTCTAACCCTTTTTTGCTCATCTCTAGCCCCTTTTAAGCCTAATTTGGCTTTTTCTAAACCGTTCTCGCATACCTCTAACCCTTTTAAGCCGGTTTTGGCCATTTCTAATGCATTTTTGTCCATTTTTGAGGCTTTTTAAATAAATTTTGGCCATTTCTATTCCATTTCTGCAAATCTCTAACCCTTTTAAAGCCATTTTTGGTTCTTTCTAAACCATTTCTCCCCACTTTCAACACGGTTTATGCTATTTTTTTTTCCGTTTCTAACCCAGTTTTCTGCATTTCTCACCATCTTTAATCCATTTTTTTGCCACTTCTAACCATTTTTTTTTTTTTTTTTACACATCTCTTACCTGCTTTAAAGCCTTTTTGGCCATTTCTAACCCATTTTTGGCCATTCTTAACCTGTTTTATGCCATTCTTGGCCATTTCTAACTCATTTTTGCACATCTCTAACCCCTTTTAAGTAAATTTTGGCCATTTCTTATCCATTTTTTGTCCATTTCTAACCCATTTTTCTCCATTTCTAACACATTTTAAAGAGTTTTTGGCCATTTCTATCCCATTTTTGCACATCTCTAATCCTTTTTAAGCCTTTTTGGGCTATATCTTCACCATTTTTTCCCTCATTCAAAACTTTTTATGCTTTTTTTCTGTTTCTAATGCAGTTTTTCCCATTTCTCTCCCGCTTTAATCCTTTTTTGGCCATTTCTGACCAGTTTTTGCACATCTCTAACCTGCTTTAAAGCCTTTTTGGCCATTTCTATCCCAGTTTTTGCATATCTCTAACCCTTTTTAAGCCTTTTTTGGCTATACCTTAACCATTTTTGCCCTCCTTCAACTCTTATTAAGCTTTTTTTTTTTTTCTGTTTCTAACACAGTTTCTCCCAATTATTACCCGCTTTAATCCATTTTAGGCCATTTCTAACCCACTTTTACACATCTCTAAACTGCTTTAAAGCATTTTTGGCCATTTCCAACCATTTTTGGCACATCTATAAGCCCTTTTAAGCCATTTTTTTGCCATTTCTAACCCATTTTTGCACATCTCTAACCCTTTTAAAGCCATTTTTGCCTCTTTCTACACGATGTTCTCTCGCTCTCAACCCGTTTTAAGCCATTTTTAGTTCTTTTCTAACTCATTTTTTGCCTGTTTCTCACACGATTTAAACCGTTTTCGGCTATATCTAACCCATTTTTGCTCACTCCTAACTCATTTTAAGCCATTTTTCACCATTTCTGTCCCAATTTAAACCTTTTGGGCCATTTCTAGCACAGTTTTGCAAACTTCTAACCCATTTTAAGCAATTTTTGGCCATTCCTACCCCAGTTTTACCCCTATCTAACCACCTTTAAGCCGCTTTTGGCCATTTATAACCCATTTTTCCTCAGCTCTAACCCTTTTTAAGCCTTTTTTGCTCTACCTGAACGATTTTTGCCAACTTTCCACTCGTTTGAAGGTTTTTTCTCTTCCCTTTCTAACCAACTTTTCCCCATTTCTTACCTGCTTTAACCCATTTTTGCCATTTCTAACCATTGCACACACATCTCTAACCTGCTTTAAAGCCTTTTTGGCCATTTCTAACCCGCTTTTGGCCAACTTAGGCCATTTCTAACCCGTTTTCGCACATCTCTAACCCGCTTTAAAGCTTTTTTGGCCGTTTCTAACCCATTTTAAGCCAGCTTTGGTCATTTCTGACCCATTTTTGCACATCTCTAACCTTTTTTAAGCCGGTTTTGGCTATTTCTCACTCATCTCTGCTTACCTCTAACCCTTTTTAAACCGGTTTTGGCCATTTCTAATCCAATTTTTGAACATTTCTAACCCGTTTTAAATCATTTTTGGCCATTTCTATCCCATTTTTGCGTGTCTAGAACCCTTTTAATGCATTTTTGACTCTTTCTAAACCATTTTTGCCCACTTTCCACCCGTTTTAAGCTAGTTTTTTTTCTGTTTCTAACCCAGTTTTCCCCATTTCTTTACCCACTTGAATCCATTTTTGGCCATTTCTAGCCCATTTTTGCACATCTCTAACCTGCTTTAAAGCAGTTTTGGCCATTTCTAACCATTTCTGGCACATCTCTAACCTCTTTTAAGCCATTCTTTGCCATTTCTAACCCATTTCTGCTCATCTCTAGCCCTTTTAAAGACACGTTTGGGTCTTTCTACACCATTTTTTCTGACTTTCAACCTGGTTTAAGCCATTTTTCTTTCCTTTTCTAACTCATTTTTTGTCCATTGCTCACACGATTTTTGGGTTTATCTAAACCATTTTTACACACTTCTAACACATTTTAAGCCATTTTTCACTATTTCTATCCCATTTTAAGGCGTTTTTGGCCATTTGTAACCCATTTTTGCATACATCTAACCCTTTTAAAGCCGTTTTTGGCTCTTTCTAAAACACTCTCTTCCGCATTCAAGTAATTATAAGCATTTTTTTTTCTTTTCTGACCCATTTTTGGCCCAGTTCTCACACGTTTTATGCCATTTTCGGCTACATCTAACCCTTTTTTACCCACTACTAACCCATTTTAACCCTTTTTTGGCTATATCTAACCCATTTTAAGCTATTTTTGGCCATTTCTAACCCTTTTTTGCTCATCTCTAGCCCCTTTTAAGCCTAATTTGGCTTTTTCTAAACCGTTCTCGCATACCTCTAACCCTTTTAAGCCGGTTTTGGCCATTTCTAATGCATTTTTGTCCATTTTTGAGGCTTTTAAAATAAATTTTGGCCATTTCTATTCCATTTCTGCAAATCTCTAACCCTTTTAAAGCCATTTTTGGTTCTTTCTAAACCATTTCTCCCCACTTTCAACACGGTTTATGCTATTTTTTTTTCCGTTTCTAACCCAGTTTTCTGCATTTCTCACCATCTTTAATCCATTTTTTTGCCACTTCTAACCATTTTTTTTTTTTTTTTTTACACATCTCTTACCTGCTTTAAAGCCTTTTTGGCCATTTCTAACCCATTTTTGGCCATTCTTAACCTGTTTTATGCCATTCTTGGCCATTTCTAACTCATTTTTGCACATCTCTAACCCCTTTTAAGTAAATTTTGGCCATTTCTTATCCATTTTTTGTCCATTTCTAACCCATTTTTCTCCATTTCTAACACATTTTAAAGAGTTTTTGGCCATTTCTATCCCATTTTTGCACATCTCTAATCCTTTTTAAGCCTTTTTGGGCTATATCTTCACCATTTTTTCCCTCATTCAAAACTTTTTATGCTTTTTTTCTGTTTCTAATGCAGTTTTTCCCATTTCTCTCCCGCTTTAATCCTTTTTTGGCCATTTCTGACCAGTTTTTGCACATCTCTAACCTGCTTTAAAGCCTTTTTGGCCATTTCTATCCCAGTTTTTGCATATCTCTAACCCTTTTTAAGCCTTTTTTGGCTATACCTTAACCATTTTTGCCCTCCTTCAACTCTTATTAAGCTTTTTTTTTTTTTTTCTGTTTCTAACACAGTTTCTCCCAATTATTACCCGCTTTAATCCATTTTAGGCCATTTCTAACCCACTTTTACACATCTCTAACCTGCTTTAAAGCATTTTTGGCCATTTCCAACCATTTTTGGCACATCTATAAGCCCTTTTAAGCCATTTTTTTGCCATTTCTAACCCATTTTTGCACATCTCTAACCCTTTTAAAGCCATTTTTGCCTCTTTCTACACGATGTTCTCTCGCTCTCAACCCGTTTTAAGCCATTTTTAGTTCTTTTCTAACTCATTTTTTGCCTGTTTCTCACACGATTTAAACCGTTTTCGGCTATATCTAACCCATTTTTGCTCACTCCTAACTCATTTTAAGCCATTTTTCACCATTTCTGTCCCAATTTAAACCTTTTGGGCCATTTCTAGCACAGTTTTGCAAACTTCTAACCCATTTTAAGCAATTTTTGGCCATTCCTACCCCAGTTTTACCCCTATCTAACCACCTTTAAGCCGCTTTTGGCCATTTATAACCCATTTTTCCTCAGCTCTAACCCTTTTTAAGCCTTTTTTGCTCTACCTGAACGATTTTTGCCAACTTTCCACTCGTCTGAAGGTTTTTTCTCTTCCCTTTCTAACCAACTTTTCCCCATTTCTTACCTGCTTTAACCCATTTTTGCCATTTCTAACCATTGCACACACATCTCTAACCTGCTTTAAAGCCTTTTTGGCCATTTCTAACCCGCTTTTGGCCAACTTAGGCCATTTCTAACCCGTTTTCGCACATCTCTAACCCGCTTTAAAGCTTTTTTGGCCGTTTCTAACCCGTTTTAAGCCAGCTTTGGTCATTTCTGACCCATTTTTGCACATCTCTAACCTTTTTTAAGCTGGTTTTGGCTATTTCTCACTCATCTCTGCTTACCTCTAACCCTTTTTAAACCGGTTTTGGCCATTTCTAATCCAATTTTTGAACATTTCTAACCCGTTTTAAATCATTTTTGGCCATTTCTATCCCATTTTTGCGTGTCTAGAACCCTTTTAATGCATTTTTGACTCTTTCTAAACCATTTTTGCCCACTTTCCACCCGTTTTAAGCTAGTTTTTTTTCTGTTTCTAACCCAGTTTTCCCCATTTCTTTACCCACTTGAATCCATTTTTGGCCATTTCTAGCCCATTTTTGCACATCTCTAACCTGCTTTAAAGCAGTTTTGGCCATTTCTAACCATTTCTGGCACATCTCTAACCTCTTTTAAGCCATTCTTTGCCATTTCTAACCCATTTCTGCTCATCTCTAGCCCTTTTAAAGACACGTTTGGGTCTTTCTACACCATTTTCTCTGACTTTCAACCTGGTTTAAGCCTTTTTTCTTTCCTTTTCTAACTCATTTTTTGCCCATTGCTCACACGATTTAAACCATTTTTGGGTTTATCTAAACCATTTTTACACACTTCTAACACATTTTAAGCCATTTTTCACTATTTCTATCCCATTTTAAGGCGTTTTTGGCCATTTGTAACCCATTTTTGCATACATCTAACCCTTTTAAAGCCGTTTTTGGCTCTTTCTAAAACACTCTCTTCCTCATTCAAGTAATTATAAGCATTTTTTTTTCTTTTCTGACCCATTTTTGGCCCAGTTCTCACACGTTTTATGCCATTTTCGGCTACATCTAACCCTTTTTTACCCACTACTAACCCATTTTAACCCTTTTTTGGCTATATCTAACCCATTTTAAGCTATTTTTGGCCATTTCTAACCCTTTTTTGCTCATCTCTAGCCCCTTTTAAGCCTAATTTGGCTTTTTCTAAACCGTTCTCGCATACCTCTAACCCTTTTAAGCCGGTTTTGGCCATTTCTAATGCATTTTTGTCCATTTTTGAGGCTTTTTAAATAAATTTTGGCCATTTCTATTCCATTTCTGCAAATCTCTAACCCTTTTAAAGCCATTTTTGGTTCTTTCTAAACCATTTCTCCCCACTTTCAACACGGTTTATGCTATTTTTTTTTCCGTTTCTAACCCAGTTTTCTGCATTTCTCACCATCTTTAATCCATTTTTTTGCCACTTCTAACCATTTTTTTTTTTTTTTTACACATCTCTTACCTGCTTTAAAGCCTTTTTGGCCATTTCTAACCCATTTTTGGCCATTCTTAACCTGTTTTATGCCATTCTTGGCCATTTCTAACTCATTTTTGCACATCTCTAACCCCTTTTAAGTAAATTTTGGCCATTTCTTATCCATTTTTTGTCCATTTCTAACCCATTTTTCTCCATTTCTAACACATTTTAAAGAGTTTTTGGCCATTTCTATCCCATTTTTGCACATCTCTAATCCTTTTTAAGCCTTTTTGGGCTATATCTTCACCATTTTTTCCCTCATTCAAAACTTTTTATGCTTTTTTTCTGTTTCTAATGCAGTTTTTCCCATTTCTCTCCCGCTTTAATCCTTTTTTGGCCATTTCTGACCAGTTTTTGCACATCTCTAACCTGCTTTAAAGCCTTTTTGGCCATTTCTATCCCAGTTTTTGCATATCTCTAACCCTTTTTAAGCCTTTTTTGGCTATACCTTAACCATTTTTGCCCTCCTTCAACTCTTATTAAGCTTTTTTTTTTTTTCTGTTTCTAACACAGTTTCTCCCAATTATTACCCGCTTTAATCCATTTTAGGCCATTTCTAACCCACTTTTACACATCTCTAACCTGCTTTAAAGCATTTTGGGCCATTTCCAACCATTTTTGGCACATCTATAAGCCCTTTTAAGCCATTTTTTTGCCATTTCTAACCCATTTTTGCACATCTCTAACCCTTTTAAAGCCATTTTTGCCTCTTTCTACACGATGTTCTCTCGCTCTCAACCCGTTTTAAGCCATTTTTAGTTCTTTTCTAACTCATTTTTTGCCTGTTTCTCACACGATTTAAACCGTTTTCGGCTATATCTAACCCATTTTTGCTCACTCCTAACTCATTTTAAGCCATTTTTCACCATTTCTGTCCCAATTTAAACCTTTTGGGCCATTTCTAGCACAGTTTTGCAAACTTCTAACCCATTTTAAGCAATTTTTGGCCATTCCTACCCCAGTTTTACCCCTATCTAACCACCTTTAAGCCGCTTTTGGCCATTTATAACCCATTTTTCCTCAGCTCTAACCCTTTTTAAGCCTTTTTTGCTCTACCTGAACAATTTTTGCCAACTTTCCACTCGTTTGAAGGTTTTTTCTCTTCCCTTTCTAACCAACTTTTCCCCATTTCTTACCTGCTTTAACCCATTTTTGCCATTTCTAACCATTGCACACACATCTCTAACCTGCTTTAAAGCCTTTTTGGCCATTTCTAACCCGCTTTTGGCCAACTTAGGCCATTTCTAACCCGTTTTCGCACATCTCTAACCCGCTTTAAAGCTTTTTTGGCCGTTTCTAACCCATTTTAAGCCAGCTTTGGTCATTTCTGACCCATTTTTGCACATCTCTAACCTTTTTTAAGCCGGTTTTGGCTATTTCTCACTCATCTCTGCTTACCTCTAACCCTTTTTAAACCGGTTTTGGCCATTTCTAATCCAATTTTTGAACATTTCTAACCCGTTTTAAATCATTTTTGGCCATTTCTATCCCATTTTTGCGTGTCTAGAACCCTTTTAATGCATTTTTGACTCTTTCTAAACCATTTTTGCCCACTTTCCACCCGTTTTAAGCTAGTTTTTTTTCTGTTTCTAACCCAGTTTTCCCCATTTCTTTACCCACTTGAATCCATTTTTGGCCATTTCTAGCCCATTTTTGCACATCTCTAACCTGCTTTAAAGCAGTTTTGGCCATTTCTAACCATTTCTGGCACATCTCTAACCTCTTTTAAGCCATTCTTTGCCATTTCTAACCCATTTCTGCTCATCTCTAGCCCTTTTAAAGACACGTTTGGGTCTTTCTACACCATTTTTTCTGACTTTCAACCTGGTTTAAGCCATTTTTCTTTCCTTTTCTAACTCATTTTTTGTCCATTGCTCACACGATTTTTGGGTTTATCTAAACCATTTTTACACACTTCTAACACATTTTAAGCCATTTTTCACTATTTCTATCCCATTTTAAGGCGTTTTTGGCCATTTGTAACCCATTTTTGCATACATCTAACCCTTTTAAAGCCGTTTTTGGCTCTTTCTAAAACACTCTCTTCCGCATTCAAGTAATTATAAGCATTTTTTTTTCTTTTCTGACCCATTTTTGGCCCAGTTCTCACACGTTTTATGCCATTTTCGGCTACATCTAACCCTTTTTTACCCACTACTAACCCATTTTAACCCTTTTTTGGCTATATCTAACCCATTTTAAGCTATTTTTGGCCATTTCTAACCCTTTTTTGCTCATCTCTAGCCCCTTTTAAGCCTAATTTGGCTTTTTCTAAACCGTTCTCGCATACCTCTAACCCTTTTAAGCCGGTTTTGGCCATTTCTAATGCATTTTTGTCCATTTTTGAGGCTTTTTAAATAAATTTTGGCCATTTCTATTCCATTTCTGCAAATCTCTAACCCTTTTAAAGCCATTTTTGGTTCTTTCTAAACCATTTCTCCCCACTTTCAACACGGTTTATGCTATTTTTTTTTCCGTTTCTAACCCAGTTTTCTGCATTTCTCACCATCTTTAATCCATTTTTTTGCCACTTCTAACCATTTTTTTTTTTTTTTTTTACACATCTCTTACCTGCTTTAAAGCCTTTTTGGCCATTTCTAACCCATTTTTGGCCATTCTTAACCTGTTTTATGCCATTCTTGGCCATTTCTAACTCATTTTTGCACATCTCTAACCCCTTTTAAGTAAATTTTGGCCATTTCTTATCCATTTTTTGTCCATTTCTAACCCATTTTTCTCCATTTCTAACACATTTTAAAGAGTTTTTGGCCATTTCTATCCCATTTTTGCACATCTCTAATCCTTTTTAAGCCTTTTTGGGCTATATCTTCACCATTTTTTCCCTCATTCAAAACTTTTTATGCTTTTTTTCTGTTTCTAATGCAGTTTTTCCCATTTCTCTCCCGCTTTAATCCTTTTTTGGCCATTTCTGACCAGTTTTTGCACATCTCTAACCTGCTTTAAAGCCTTTTTGGCCATTTCTATCCCAGTTTTTGCATATCTCTAACCCTTTTTAAGCCTTTTTTGGCTATACCTTAACCATTTTTGCCCTCCTTCAACTCTTATTAAGCTTTTTTTTTTTTTTCTGTTTCTAACACAGTTTCTCCCAATTATTACCCGCTTTAATCCATTTTAGGCCATTTCTAACCCACTTTTACACATCTCTAACCTGCTTTAAAGCATTTTTGGCCATTTCCAACCATTTTTGGCACATCTATAAGCCCTTTTAAGCCATTTTTTTGCCATTTCTAACCCATTTTTGCACATCTCTAACCCTTTTAAAGCCATTTTTGCCTCTTTCTACACGATGTTTTCTCGCTCTCAACCCGTTTTAAGCCATTTTTAGTTCTTTTCTAACTCATTTTTTGCCTGTTTCTCACACGATTTAAACCGTTTTCGGCTATATCTAACCCATTTTTGCTCACTCCTAACTCATTTTAAGCCATTTTTCACCATTTCTGTCCCAATTTAAACCTTCTGGGCCATTTCTAGCACAGTTTTGCAAACTTCTAACCCATTTTAAGCAATTTTTGGCCATTCCTACCCCAGTTTTACCCCTATCTAACCACCTTTAAGCCGCTTTTGGCCATTTATAACCCATTTTTCCTCAGCTCTAACCCTTTTTAAGCCTTTTTTGCTCTACCTGAACGATTTTTGCCAACTTTCCACTCGTCTGAAGGTTTTTTCTCTTCCCTTTCTAACCAACTTTTCCCCATTTCTTACCTGCTTTAACCCATTTTTGCCATTTCTAACCATTGCACACACATCTCTAACCTGCTTTAAAGCCTTTTTGGCCATTTCTAACCCGCTTTTGGCCAACTTAGGCCATTTCTAACCCGTTTTCGCACATCTCTAACCCGCTTTAAAGCTTTTTTGGCCGTTTCTAACCCGTTTTAAGCCAGCTTTGGTCATTTCTGACCCATTTTTGCACATCTCTAACCTTTTTTAAGCTGGTTTTGGCTATTTCTCACTCATCTCTGCTTACCTCTAACCCTTTTTAAACCGGTTTTGGCCATTTCTAATCCAATTTTTGAACATTTCTAACCCGTTTTAAATCATTTTTGGCCATTTCTATCCCATTTTTGCGTGTCTAGAACCCTTTTAATGCATTTTTGACTCTTTCTAAACCATTTTTGCCCACTTTCCACCCGTTTTAAGCTAGTTTTTTTTCTGTTTCTAACCCAGTTTTCCCCATTTCTTTACCCACTTGAATCCATTTTTGGCCATTTCTAGCCCATTTTTGCACATCTCTAACCTGCTTTAAAGCAGTTTTGGCCATTTCTAACCATTTCTGGCACATCTCTAACCTCTTTTAAGCCATTCTTTGCCATTTCTAACCCATTTCTGCTCATCTCTAGCCCTTTTAAAGACACGTTTGGGTCTTTCTACACCATTTTCTCTGACTTTCAACCTGGTTTAAGCCTTTTTTCTTTCCTTTTCTAACTCATTTTTTGCCCATTGCTCACACGATTTAAACCATTTTTGGGTTTATCTAAACCATTTTTACACACTTCTAACACATTTTAAGCCATTTTTCACTATTTCTATCCCATTTTAAGGCGTTTTTGGCCATTTGTAACCCATTTTTGCATACATCTAACCCTTTTAAAGCCGTTTTTGGCTCTTTCTAAAACACTCTCTTCCGCATTCAAGTAATTATAAGCATTTTTTTTTCTTTTCTGACCCATTTTTGGCCCAGTTCTCACACGTTTTATGCCATTTTCGGCTACATCTAACCCTTTTTTACCCACTACTAACCCATTTTAACCCTTTTTTGGCTATATCTAACCCATTTTAAGCTATTTTTGGCCATTTCTAACCCTTTTTTGCTCATCTCTAGCCCCTTTTAAGCCTAATTTGGCTTTTTCTAAACCGTTCTCGCATACCTCTAACCCTTTTAAGCCGGTTTTGGCCATTTCTAATGCATTTTTGTCCATTTTTGAGGCTTTTTAAATAAATTTTGGCCATTTCTATTCCATTTCTGCAAATCTCTAACCCTTTTAAAGCCATTTTTGGTTCTTTCTAAACCATTTCTCCCCACTTTCAACACGGTTTATGCTATTTTTTTTTCCGTTTCTAACCCAGTTTTCTGCATTTCTCACCATCTTTAATCCATTTTTTTGCCACTTCTAACCATTTTTTTTTTTTTTTTTACACATCTCTTACCTGCTTTAAAGCCTTTTTGGCCATTTCTAACCCATTTTTGGCCATTCTTAACCTGTTTTATGCCATTCTTGGCCATTTCTAACTCATTTTTGCACATCTCTAACCCCTTTTAAGTAAATTTTGGCCATTTCTTATCCATTTTTTGTCCATTTCTAACCCATTTTTCTCCATTTCTAACACATTTTAAAGAGTTTTTGGCCATTTCTATCCCATTTTTGCACATCTCTAATCCTTTTTAAGCCTTTTTGGGCTATATCTTCACCATTTTTTCCCTCATTCAAAACTTTTTATGCTTTTTTTCTGTTTCTAATGCAGTTTTTCCCATTTCTCTCCCGCTTTAATCCTTTTTTGGCCATTTCTGACCAGTTTTTGCACATCTCTAACCTGCTTTAAAGCCTTTTTGGCCATTTCTATCCCAGTTTTTGCATATCTCTAACCCTTTTTAAGCCTTTTTTGGCTATACCTTAACCATTTTTGCCCTCCTTCAACTCTTATTAAGCTTTTTTTTTTTTTCTGTTTCTAACACAGTTTCTCCCAATTATTACCCGCTTTAATCCATTTTAGGCCATTTCTAACCCACTTTTACACATCTCTAAACTGCTTTAAAGCATTTTGGGCCATTTCCAACCATTTTTGGCACATCTATAAGCCCTTTTAAGCCATTTTTTTTGCCATTTCTAACCCATTTTTGCACATCTCTAACCCTTTTAAAGCCATTTTTGCCTCTTTCTACACGATGTTCTCTCGCTCTCAAACCGTTTTAAGCCATTTTTAGTTCTTTTCTAACTCATTTTTTGCCTGTTTCTCACACGATTTAAACCGTTTTCGGCTATATCTAACCCATTTTTGCTCACTCCTAACTCATTTTAAGCCATTTTTCACCATTTCTGTCCCAATTTAAACCTTTTGGGCCATTTCTAGCACAGTTTTGCAAACTTCTAACCCATTTTAAGCAATTTTTGGCCATTCCTACCCCAGTTTTACCCCTATCTAACCACCTTTAAGCCGCTTTTGGCCATTTATAACCCATTTTTCCTCAGCTCTAACCCTTTTTAAGCCTTTTTTGCTCTACCTGAACAATTTTTGCCAACTTTCCACTCGTTTGAAGGTTTTTTCTCTTCCCTTTCTAACCAACTTTTCCCCATTTCTTACCTGCTTTAACCCATTTTTGCCATTTCTAACCATTGCACACACATCTCTAACCTGCTTTAAAGCCTTTTTGGCCATTTCTAACCCGCTTTTGGCCAACTTAGGCCATTTCTAACCCGTTTTCGCACATCTCTAACCCGCTTTAAAGCTTTTTTGGCCGTTTCTAACCCATTTTAAGCCAGCTTTGGTCATTTCTGACCCATTTTTGCACATCTCTAACCTTTTTTAAGCCGGTTTTGGCTATTTCTCACTCATCTCTGCTTACCTCTAACCCTTTTTAAACCGGTTTTGGCCATTTCTAATCCAATTTTTGAACATTTCTAACCCGTTTTAAATCATTTTTGGCCATTTCTATCCCATTTTTGCGTGTCTAGAACCCTTTTAATGCATTTTTGACTCTTTCTAAACCATTTTTGCCCACTTTCCACCCGTTTTAAGCTAGTTTTTTTTCTGTTTCTAACCCAGTTTTCCCCATTTCTTTACCCACTTGAATCCATTTTTGGCCATTTCTAGCCCATTTTTGCACATCTCTAACCTGCTTTAAAGCAGTTTTGGCCATTTCTAACCATTTCTGGCACATCTCTAACCTCTTTTAAGCCATTCTTTGCCATTTCTAACCCATTTCTGCTCATCTCTAGCCCTTTTAAAGACACGTTTGGGTCTTTCTACACCATTTTCTCTGACTTTCAACCTGGTTTAAGCCTTTTTTCTTTCCTTTTCTAACTAATTTTTTGCCCATTGCTCACACGATTTAAACCATTTTTGGGTTTATCTAAACCATTTTTACACACTTCTAACACATTTTAAGCCATTTTTCACTATTTCTATCCCATTTTAAGGCGTTTTTGGCCATTTGTAACCCATTTTTGCATACATCTAACCCTTTTAAAGCCGTTTTTGGCTCTTTCTAAAACACTCTCTTCCGCATTCAAGTAATTATAAGCATTTTTTTTTCTTTTCTGACCCATTTTTGGCCCAGTTCTCACACGTTTTATGCCATTTTCGGCTACATCTAACCCTTTTTTACCCACTACTAACCCATTTTAACCCTTTTTTGGCTATATCTAACCCATTTTAAGCTATTTTTGGCCATTTCTAACCCTTTTTTGCTCATCTCTAGCCCCTTTTAAGCCTAATTTGGCTTTTTCTAAACCGTTCTCGCATACCTCTAACCCTTTTAAGCCGGTTTTGGCCATTTCTAATGCATTTTTGTCCATTTTTGAGGCTTTTTAAATAAATTTTGGCCATTTCTATTCCATTTCTGCAAATCTCTAACCCTTTTAAAGCCATTTTTGGTTCTTTCTAAACCATTTCTCCCCACTTTCAACACGGTTTATGCTATTTTTTTTTTCCGTTTCTAACCCAGTTTTCTGCATTTCTCACCATCTTTAATCCATTTTTTTGCCACTTCTAACCATTTTTTTTTTTTTTTTTTACACATCTCTTACCTGCTTTAAAGCCTTTTTGGCCATTTCTAACCCATTTTTGGCCATTCTTAACCTGTTTTATGCCATTCTTGGCCATTTCTAACTCATTTTTGCACATCTCTAACCCCTTTTAAGTAAATTTTGGCCATTTCTTATCCATTTTTTGTCCATTTCTAACCCATTTTTCTCCATTTCTAACACATTTTAAAGAGTTTTTGGCCATTTCTATCCCATTTTTGCACATCTCTAATCCTTTTTAAGCCTTTTTGGGCTATATCTTCACCATTTTTTCCCTCATTCAAAACTTTTTATGCTTTTTTTTCTGTTTCTAATGCAGTTTTTCCCATTTCTCTCCCGCTTTAATCCTTTTTTGGCCATTTCTGACCAGTTTTTGCACATCTCTAACCTGCTTTAAAGCCTTTTTGGCCATTTCTATCCCAGTTTTTGCATATCTCTAACCCTTTTTAAGCCTTTTTTGGCTATACCTTAACCATTTTTGCCCTCCTTCAACTCTTATTAAGCTTTTTTTTTTTTTTCTGTTTCTAACACAGTTTCTCCCAATTATTACCCGCTTTAATCCATTTTAGGCCATTTCTAACCCACTTTTACACATCTCTAACCTGCTTTAAAGCATTTTTGGCCATTTCCAACCATTTTTGGCACATCTATAAGCCCTTTTAAGCCATTTTTTTTGCCATTTCTAACCCATTTTTGCACATCTCTAACCCTTTTAAAGCCATTTTTGCCTCTTTCTACACGATGTTTTCTCGCTCTCAACCCGTTTTAAGCCATTTTTAGTTCTTTTCTAACTCATTTTTTGCCTGTTTCTCACACGATTTAAACCGTTTTCGGCTATATCTAACCCATTTTTGCTCACTCCTAACTCATTTTAAGCCATTTTTCACCATTTCTGTCCCAATTTAAACCTTTTGGGCCATTTCTAGCACAGTTTTGCAAACTTCTAACCCATTTTAAGCAATTTTTGGCCATTCCTACCCCAGTTTTACCCCTATCTAACCACCTTTAAGCCGCTTTTGGCCATTTATAACCCATTTTTCCTCAGCTCTAACCCTTTTTAAGCCTTTTTTGCTCTACCTGAACGATTTTTGCCAACTTTCCACTCGTCTGAAGGTTTTTTCTCTTCCCTTTCTAACCAACTTTTCCCCATTTCTTACCTGCTTTAACCCATTTTTGCCATTTCTAACCATTGCACACACATCTCTAACCTGCTTTAAAGCCTTTTTGGCCATTTCTAACCCGCTTTTGGCCAACTTAGGCCATTTCTAACCCGTTTTCGCACATCTCTAACCCGCTTTAAAGCTTTTTTGGCCGTTTCTAACCCATTTTAAGCCAGCTTTGGTCATTTCTGACCCATTTTTGCACATCTCTAACCTTTTTTAAGCCGGTTTTGGCTATTTCTCACTCATCTCTGCTTACCTCTAACCCTTTTTAAACCGGTTTTGGCCATTTCTAATCCAATTTTTGAACATTTCTAACCCGTTTTAAATCATTTTTGGCCATTTCTATCCCATTTTTGCGTGTCTAGAACCCTTTTAATGCATTTTTGACTCTTTCTAAACCATTTTTGCCCACTTTCCACCCGTTTTAAGCTAGTTTTTTTTCTGTTTCTAACCCAGTTTTCCCCATTTCTTTACCCACTTGAATCCATTTTTGGCCATTTCTAGCCCATTTTTGCACATCTCTAACCTGCTTTAAAGCAGTTTTGGCCATTTCTAACCATTTCTGGCACATCTCTAACCTCTTTTAAGCCATTCTTTGCCATTTCTAACCCATTTCTGCTCATCTCTAGCCCTTTTAAAGACACGTTTGGGTCTTTCTACACCATTTTCTCTGACTTTCAACCTGGTTTAAGCCTTTTTTCTTTCCTTTTCTAACTAATTTTTTGCCCATTGCTCACACGATTTAAACCATTTTTGGGTTTATCTAAACCATTTTTACACACTTCTAACACATTTTAAGCCATTTTTCACTATTTCTATCCCATTTTAAGGCGTTTTTGGCCATTTGTAACCCATTTTTGCATACATCTAACCCTTTTAAAGCCGTTTTTGGCTCTTTCTAAAACACTCTCTTCCGCATTCAAGTAATTATAAGCATTTTTTTTTTCTTTTCTGACCCATTTTTGGCCCAGTTCTCACACGTTTTATGCCATTTTCGGCTACATCTAACCCTTTTTTACCCACTACTAACCCATTTTAACCCTTTTTTGGCTATATCTAACCCATTTTAAGCTATTTTTGGCCATTTCTAACCCTTTTTTGCTCATCTCTAGCCCCTTTTAAGCCTAATTTGGCTTTTTCTAAACCGTTCTCGCATACCTCTAACCCTTTTAAGCCGGTTTTGGCCATTTCTAATGCATTTTTGTCCATTTTTGAGGCTTTTTAAATAAATTTTGGCCATTTCTATTCCATTTCTGCAAATCTCTAACCCTTTTAAAGCCATTTTTGGTTCTTTCTAAACCATTTCTCCCCACTTTCAACACGGTTTATGCTATTTTTTTTTCCGTTTCTAACCCAGTTTTCTGCATTTCTCACCATCTTTAATCCATTTTTTTGCCACTTCTAACCATTTTTTTTTTTTTTTTTTACACATCTCTTACCTGCTTTAAAGCCTTTTTGGCCATTTCTAACCCATTTTTGGCCATTCTTAACCTGTTTTATGCCATTCTTGGCCATTTCTAACTCATTTTTGCACATCTCTAACCCCTTTTAAGTAAATTTTGGCCATTTCTTATCCATTTTTTGTCCATTTCTAACCCATTTTTCTCCATTTCTAACACATTTTAAAGAGTTTTTGGCCATTTCTATCCCATTTTTGCACATCTCTAATCCTTTTTAAGCCTTTTTGGGCTATATCTTCACCATTTTTTCCCTCATTCAAAACTTTTTATGCTTTTTTTCTGTTTCTAATGCAGTTTTTCCCATTTCTCTCCCGCTTTAATCCTTTTTTGGCCATTTCTGACCAGTTTTTGCACATCTCTAACCTGCTTTAAAGCCTTTTTGGCCATTTCTATCCCAGTTTTTGCATATCTCTAACCCTTTTTAAGCCTTTTTTGGCTATACCTTAACCATTTTTGCCCTCCTTCAACTCTTATTAAGCTTTTTTTTTTTTTTCTGTTTCTAACACAGTTTCTCCCAATTATTACCCGCTTTAATCCATTTTAGGCCATTTCTAACCCACTTTTACACATCTCTAACCTGCTTTAAAGCATTTTTGGCCATTTCCAACCATTTTTGGCACATCTATAAGCCCTTTTAAGCCATTTTTTTGCCATTTCTAACCCATTTTTGCACATCTCTAACCCTTTTAAAGCCATTTTTGCCTCTTTCTACACGATGTTTTCTCGCTCTCAACCCGTTTTAAGCCATTTTTAGTTCTTTTCTAACTCATTTTTTGCCTGTTTCTCACACGATTTAAACCGTTTTCGGCTATATCTAACCCATTTTTGCTCACTCCTAACTCATTTTAAGCCATTTTTCACCATTTCTGTCCCAATTTAAACCTTTTGGGCCATTTCTAGCACAGTTTTGCAAACTTCTAACCCATTTTAAGCAATTTTTGGCCATTCCTACCCCAGTTTTACCCCTATCTAACCACCTTTAAGCCGCTTTTGGCCATTTATAACCCATTTTTCCTCAGCTCTAACCCTTTTTAAGCCTTTTTTGCTCTACCTGAACGATTTTTGCCAACTTTCCACTCGTCTGAAGGTTTTTTCTCTTCCCTTTCTAACCAACTTTTCCCCATTTCTTACCTGCTTTAACCCATTTTTGCCATTTCTAACCATTGCACACACATCTCTAACCTGCTTTAAAGCCTTTTTGGCCATTTCTAACCCGCTTTTGGCCAACTTAGGCCATTTCTAACCCGTTTTCGCACATCTCTAACCCGCTTTAAAGCTTTTTTGGCCGTTTCTAACCCATTTTAAGCCAGCTTTGGTCATTTCTGACCCATTTTTGCACATCTCTAACCTTTTTTAAGCCGGTTTTGGCTATTTCTCACTCATCTCTGCTTACCTCTAACCCTTTTTAAACCGGTTTTGGCCATTTCTAATCCAATTTTTGAACATTTCTAACCCGTTTTAAATCATTTTTGGCCATTTCTATCCCATTTTTGCGTGTCTAGAACCCTTTTAATGCATTTTTGACTCTTTCTAAACCATTTTTGCCCACTTTCCACCCGTTTTAAGCTAGTTTTTTTTCTGTTTCTAACCCAGTTTTCCCCATTTCTTTACCCACTTGAATCCATTTTTGGCCATTTCTAGCCCATTTTTGCACATCTCTAACCTGCTTTAAAGCAGTTTTGGCCATTTCTAACCATTTCTGGCACATCTCTAACCTCTTTTAAGCCATTCTTTGCCATTTCTAACCCATTTCTGCTCATCTCTAGCCCTTTTAAAGACACGTTTGGGTCTTTCTACACCATTTTCTCTGACTTTCAACCTGGTTTAAGCCTTTTTTCTTTCCTTTTCTAACTCATTTTTTGCCCATTGCTCACACGATTTAAACCATTTTTGGGTTTATCTAAACCATTTTTACACACTTCTAACACATTTTAAGCCATTTTTCACTATTTCTATCCCATTTTAAGGCGTTTTTGGCCATTTGTAACCCATTTTTGCATACATCTAACCCTTTTAAAGCCGTTTTTGGCTCTTTCTAAAACACTCTCTTCCGCATTCAAGTAATTATAAGCATTTTTTTTTCTTTTCTGACCCATTTTTGGCCCAGTTCTCACACGTTTTATGCCATTTTCGGCTACATCTAACCCTTTTTTTACCCACTACTAACCCATTTTAACCCTTTTTTTGGCTATATCTAACCCATTTTAAGCTATTTTTGGCCATTTCTAACCCTTTTTTGCTCATCTCTAGCCCCTTTTAAGCCTAATTTGGCTTTTTCTAAACCGTTCTCGCATACCTCTAACCCTTTTAAGCCGGTTTTGGCCATTTCTAATGCATTTTTGTCCATTTTTGAGGCTTTTTAAATAAATTTTGGCCATTTCTATTCCATTTCTGCAAATCTCTAACCCTTTTAAAGCCACTTTTGGTTCTTTCTAAACCATTTCTCCCCACTTTCAACACGGTTTATGCTATTTTTTTTTTCCGTTTCTAACCCAGTTTTCTGCACTGTCTCTTCTGCTGTTTCAGCAGAGTCCAAACGGAAGTGCTATACTCTGCTGCTGCTCACAAAGAGCAGGCAGAGGAGATGGTGGATTCAATTGGACTTTCAGGTAGGGAAGTGAGGGGTGACAGCAAAGTGTGTGACACAGTTTCAAAGCACACTCTGTCCTGAAGATGCTCAGTCGGAGCTCTCCCTCCTGGCCCTTCGGCTGTGGGAGCAGAGTCCAAGCGCTCGTGCTCACCTGTCACGGCTGCTCTTGAAACAACAGAGGGCACCAGAAACGTTGGATTCAAATGCACTTTTAGGAGATAAAGTGAGGAGTAATAACAATGTGTTTGTCACAGTTGTAAAGTTCAGTGTGTGGTAAAGAAGCACAACAGCAGCTTTCTGGACTGTCTCTTCCACTGTCTTTGATTCCACACATTCCTGCTCTACTCACTGTGCTGCTCACAGCAGAGAGCTGGAAACAGAGTTGTTGAATTCAAGTGACCGTTTAGGAGAAACAGTGAAAAGTGACAGCAATGTTTGTGTCACAGTTACAAAGGTGACTGTGTGCTATGGATGATCAGCAGCAGCTTTTTTGCATGGCTCTTCTGCTGTTTTAGCACAGTCTAAACGTTCCTGCTCTACTGCCTCTGTTGATGCTGAGCAGAGAGCGGGCACAGAGATGTTGGATTCAATTGGTCTTTCAGGCAGGAAAGGGAGGAGTGGCAGCAATGCGTGTTTCAGAGTTGCAAAGCTCGCTGTGCTCTGAAGATTATCAGCAGACTGTTTTTTGGCCTGGCTCTTCTGCTGTTTTAGCACAGTCTAAACGTTCCTGCTCTACTCACTCTGCTGCTGCTCAGAGAGAGCGGGCAGTGGAGAGGTTTCATTCAAATGGACTTTTAGGAGATAAAGTGACGAGTGACAGTAATGTGTGTGCCACAGTTGCAAAGCTCAGTGTGTGCTGAAGATGATCAGTGGGAACTTTCTGGACTGTCTCTTCTGCTGTTTCAGCAGAGTCCAAACGGAAGTGCTATATTCTGCTGCTGCTCACAAAGAGGAGGCTCAGGAGATGGTGGATTCAATTGGACTTTCAGGTAGGGAAGTGAGGGGTGACAGCAAAGTGTGTGACACAGTTTCAAAGCACACTCTGTCCTGAAGATGCTCAGTCGGAGCTCTCCCTCCTGGCCCTTCGGCTGTGGGAGCAGAGTCCAAGCGCTCGTGCTCACCTGTCACTGCTGCTCTTGAAACGACAGAGGGCGCCAGAAACGTTGCATTCAAGTGAACTTTTCGGAGAAACAGTGAAAAGTGACAACTATGTTTGTGTCACAGTTACAAAGGTGACTGTGTGCTGTAGATGATCAGCAGGAGCTTTTTTGCATGGCTCTTCTGCTGTTTTAGCACAGTCTAAACGTTCCTGCTCTACTGTCTCTGTTGCTGCTCAGCTGAGAGCGGGCGCAGAGATGTTGGATCCAATTGGTCTTTCAGGTAGGAAAGGGAGGAGTGGCAGCAATGCGTGTTTCAGAGTTGCAAAGCTCACTGTGCGCTGAAGAAGATCTGCAGGGACAATTTGTCCTGGCACTTCTGTCTTTTAGCAGAGTCTAAACGTTCCTGCTCTACTCTCTCTGCTGCTGCACAGCAGAGAATGGCACGGAGATTTTGGATTCAAGTGGTCTTTGAGGTAGGAAAGAGAGGAGCGACAGCAATATGTGTTTCACAGTTGCAAAGCTGACTGCGTGCTGAAGATGCCCAGCCGGAGTGTACCCTCCTGGCTCTTCAGCTGTGGGAGCAGAGTCCAAGCGCTCGTGCTCACCTGTCACGGCTGCTCTTGAAACGACAGAGGGCACCAGAAACGTTGGCTTCAAATGCACTTTTAGGAGATAAAGTGAGGAGTAGCAACAATGTGTGTGTCATAGTTGTAAAGTTCAGTGTGTGGTAAAGAAGCACAACCGGAGCTTTCTGGACTGTCTCTTCCACTGTCTTGGATTCCACACATTCCTGCTCTACTCACTGTGCTGCTCACAGCAGAGAGCTGGAAAAGGAGTTGTTGAATTCAAGTGAACTTTTAGGAGAAACAGTGAAAAGTGACAGGAATGTTTGTGTCACAGTTTCAAAGGTGACTGTGTGCTCTAGATGATCAGCAGCAGCTTTTTTGCATGGCTCTTCTGCTGTTTTAGCACAGTCTAAACGTTCCTGCTCTACTGCCTCTGTTGCTGCTGAGCAGAGAGCGGGCACAGAGATGTTGGATTCAATTGGTCTTTCAGGCTGGAAAGGGAGGAGTGGCAGCAATGCGTGTTTCAGAGTTGCAAAGCTCGCTGTGCTCTGAAGATTATCAGCAGACACTTTTTGGCCTGGCTCTTCTGCTGTTTTAGCACAGTCTAAACTTTCCGGCTCTACTCACTCTGCTGCTGCTCAGAGAGAGCGGGCAGTGGAGAGGTTGCATTCAAATGGACTTTTAGGAGATAAAGTGACGAGTGACAGTAATGTGTGCGCCACAGTTGCAAAGCTCACTGTGTGCTGAAGATGATCAGTGGGAACTTTCTGCACTGTCTCTTCTGCTGTTTCAGCAGAGTCCAAACGGAAGTGCTATACTCTGCTGCTGCTCACAAAGAGCAGGCAGAGGAGATGGTGGATTCAATTGGACTTTCAGGTAGGGAAGTGAGGGGTGACAGCAAAGTGTGTGACACAGTTTCAAAGCACACTCTGTCCTGAAGATGCTCAGTCGGAGCTCTCCCTCCTGGCCCTTCGGCTGTGGGAGCAGAGTCCAAGCGCTCGTGCTCACCTGTCACGGCTGCTCTTGAAACAACAGAGGGCACCAGAAACGTTGGATTCAAATGCACTTTTAGGAGATAAAGTGAGGAGTAATAACAATGTGTTTGTCACAGTTGTAAAGTTCAGTGTGTGGTAAAGGAGCACAACAGCAGCTTTCTGGACTGTCTCTTCCACTGTCTTTGATTCCACACATTCCTGCTCTACTCACTGTGCTGCTCACAGCAGAGAGCTGGAAACAGAGTTGTTGAATTCAAGTGACCGTTTAGGAGAAACAGTGAAAAGTGACAGCAATGTTTGTGTCACAGTTACAAAGGTGACTGTGTGCTATGGATGATCAGCAGCAGCTTTTTTGCATGGCTCTTCTGCTGTTTTAGCACAGTCTAAACGTTCCTGCTCTACTGCCTCTGTTGATGCTGAGCAGAGAGCGGGCACAGAGGTGTTGGATTCAATTGGTCTTTCAGGCTGGAAAGGGTGGAGTGGCAGCAATGCGTGTTTCAGAGTTGCAAAGCTCGCTGTGCTCTGAAGATTATCAGCAGACACTTTTTGGCCTGGCTCTTCTGCTGTTTTAGCACAGTCTAAACATTCCTGCTCTACTCACTCTGCTGCTGCTCAGAGAGAGCGGGCAGTGGAGAGGTTGCATTCAAATGGACTTTTAGGAGATAAAGTGACGAGTGACAGTAATGTGTGTGCCACAGTTGCAAAGCTCAGTGTGTGCTGAAGATGATCAGTGGGAACTTTCTGGACTGTCTCTTCTGCTGTTTCAGCAGAGTCCAAACGGAAGTGCTATATTCTGCTGCTGCTCACAAAGAGGAGGCTCAGGAGATGGTGGATTCAATTGGACTTTCAGGTAGGGAAGTGAGGGGTGACAGCAAAGTGTGTGACACAGTTTCAAAGCACACTCTGTCCTGAAGATGCTCAGTCGGAGCTCTCCCTCCTGGCCCTTCGGCTGTGGGAGCAGAGTCCAAGCGCTCGTGCTCACCTGTCACGGCTGCTCTTGAAACGACAGAGGGCGCCAGAAACGTTGCATTCAAGTGAACTTTTCGGAGAAACAGTGAAAAGTGACAACTATGTTTGTGTCACAGTTACAAAGGTGACTGTGTGCTGTAGATGATCAGCAGGAGCTTTTTTGCATGGCTCTTCTGCTGTTTTAGCACAGTCTAAACGTTCCTGCTCTACTGTCTCTGTTGCTGCTCAGCTGAGAGCGGGCGCAGAGATGTTGGATCCAATTGGTCTTTCAGGTAGGAAAGGGAGGAGTGGCAGCAATGTGTGTTTCAGAGTTGCAAAGCTCACTGTGCGCTGAAGAAGATCTGCAGGGACAATTTGTCCTGGCACTTCTGTCTTTTAGCAGAGTCTAAACGTTCCCGCTCTACTCTCTCTGCTGCTGCACAGCAGAGAATGGCACGGAGATTTTGGATTCAAGTGGTCTTTGAGGTAGGAAAGAGAGGAGCGACAGCAATATGTGTTTCCCAGTTGCAAAGCTGACTGCGTGCTGAAGACGCCCAGCCGGAGTGTACCCTCCTGGCTCTTCAGCTGTGGGAGCAGAGTCCAAGCGCTTGTGCTCACCTGTCACGGCTGCTCTTGAAACGACAGAGGGCACCAGAAACGTTGGCTTCAAATGCACTTTTAGGAGATAAAGTGAGGAGTAGCAACAATGTGTGTGTCATAGTTGTAAAGTTCAGTGTGTGGTAAAGAAGCACAACCGGAGCTTTCTGGACTGTCTCTTCCACTGTCTTTGATTCCACACATTCCTGCTCTACTCACTGTGCTGCTCACAGCAGAGAGCTGGAAAAGGAGTTGTTGAATTCAAGTGAACTTTTAGGAGAAACAGTGAAAAGTGACAGGAATGTTTGTGTCACAGTTACAAAGGTGACTGTGTGCTCTAGATGATCAGCAGCAGCTTTTTTGCATGGCTCTTCTGCTGTTTTAGCACAGTCTAAACGTTCCTGCTCTACTGCCTCTGTTGCTGCTCATCTGAGAGCGGGCACAGAGATGTTGGATTCAATTGGTCTTCCAGGCTGGAAAGGGAGGAGTGGCAGCAATGCGTGTTTCAGAGTTGCAAAGCTTGCTGTGCTCTGAAGATTATCAGCAGACTCTTTTTGGCCTGGCTCTTCTGCTGTTTTAGCACAGTCTAAACTTTCCGGCTCTACTCACTCTGCTGCTGCTCAGAGAGAGCGGGCAGTGGAGAGGTTGCATTCAAATGGACTTTTAGGAGATAAAGTGATGAGTGACTGTAATGTGTGTGCCACAGTTGCAAAGCTCAGTGTGTGCTGAAGATGATCAGTGGGAACTTTCTGCACTGTCTCTTCTGCTGTTTCAGCAGAGTCCAAACGGAAGTGCTATATTCTGCTGCTGCTCACATAGAGCAGGCAGAGGAGATGGTGGATTCAATTGGACTTTCAGGAAGGGAAGTGAGGGGTGACAGCAAAGTGTGTGACACAGTTTCAAAGCACACTCTGTCCTGAAGATGCTCAGTCGGAGCTCTCCCTCCTGGCCCTTCGGCTGTGGGAGCAGAGTCCAAGCGCTCGTGCTCACCTGTCACTGCTGCTCTTGAAACGACAGAGGGCGCCAGAAACGTTGCATTCAAGTGAACTTTTCGGAGAAACAGTGAAAAGTGACAACTATGTTTGTGTCACAGTTACAAAGGTGACTGTGTGCTGTAGATGATCAGCAGGAGCTTTTTTGCATGGCTCTTCTGCTGTTTTAGCACAGTCTAAACGTTCCTGCTCTACTGTCTCTGTTGCTGCTCAGCTGAGAGCGGGCGCAGAGATGTTGGATCCAATTGGTCTTTCAGGTAGGAAAGGGAGGAGTGGCAGCAATGCGTGTTTCAGAGTTGCAAAGCTCACTGTGCGCTGAAGAAGATCTGCAGGGACAATTTGTCCTGGCACTTCTGTCTTTTAGCAGAGTCTAAACGTTCCTGCTCTACTCTCTCTGCTGCTGCACAGCAGAGAATGGCACGGAGATTTTGGATTCAAGTGGTCTTTGAGGTAGGAAAGAGAGGAGCGACAGCAATATGTGTTTCACAGTTGCAAAGCTGACTGCGTGCTGAAGATGCCCAGCCGGAGTGTACCCTCCTGGCTCTTCAGCTGTGGGAGCAGAGTCCAAGCGCTCGTGCTCACCTGTCACGGCTGCTCTTGAAACGACAGAGGGCACCAGAAACGTTGGCTTCAAATGCACTTTTAGGAGATAAAGTGAGGAGTAGCAACAATGTGTGTGTCATAGTTGTAAAGTTTAGTGTGTGATAAAGAAGCACAACCGGAGCTTTCTGGACTGTCTCTTCCACTGTCTTGGATTCCACACATTCCTGCTCTACTCACTGTGCTGCTCACAGCAGAGAGCTGGAAAAGGAGTTGTTGAATTCAAGTGACCGTTTAGGAGAAACAGTGAAAAGTGACAGCAATGTTTGTGTCACAGTTACAAAGGTGACTGTGTGCTATGGATGATCAGCAGCAGCTTTTTTGCATGGCTCTTCTGCTGTTTTAGCACAGTCTAAACGTTCCTGCTCTACTGCCTCTGTTGCTGCTGAGCAGAGAGCGGGCACAGAGATTTGGATTCAATTGGTCTTTCAGGCTGGAAAGGGAGGAGTGGCAGCAATGCGTGTTTCAGAGTTGCAAAGCTTGCTGTGCTCTGAAGATTATCAGCAGACACTTTTTGGCCTGGCTCTTCTGCTGTTTTAGCACAGTCTAAACTTTCCGGCTCTACTCACTCTGCTGCTGCTCAGAGAGAGCGGGCAGTGGAGAGGTTGCATTCAAATGGACTTTTAGGAGATAAAGTGACGAGTGACAGTAATGTGTGTGCCACAGTTGCAAAGCTCACTGTGTGCTGAAGATGATCAGTGGGAACTTTCTGGACTGTCTCTTCTGCTGTTTCAGCAGAGTCCAAACGGAAGTGCTATATTCTGCTGCTGCTCACAAAGAGCAGGCAGAGGAGATGGTGGATTCAATTGGACTTTCAGGTAGGGAAGTGAGGGGTGACAGCAAAGTGTGTGACACAGTTTCAAAGCACACTCTGTCCTGAAGATGCTCAGTCGGAGCTCTCCCTCCTGGCCCTTCGGCTGTGGGAGCAGAGTCCAAGCGCTCGTGCTCACCTGTCACGGCTGCTCTTGAAACAACAGAGGGCACCAGAAACGTTGGATTCAAATGCACTTTTAGGAGATAAAGTGAGGAGTAATAACAATGTGTTTGTCACAGTTGTAAAGTTCAGTGTGTGGTAAAGAAGCACAACAGCAGCTTTCTGGACTGGCTCTTCCACTGTCTTTGATTCCACACATTCCTGCTATACTCACTGTGCTGCTCACAGCAGAGAGCTGGAAACAGAGTTGTTGAATTCAAGTGACCGTTTAGGAGAAACAGTGAAAAGTGACAGCAATGTTTGTGTCACAGTTACAAAGGTGACTGTGTGCTATGGATGATCAGCAGCAGCTTTTTTGCATGGCTCTTCTGCTGTTTTAGCACAGTCTAAACGTTCCTGCTCTACTGCCTCTGTTGCTGCTGAGCAGAGAGCGGGCACAGAGATGTTGGATTCAATTGGTCTTTCAGGCTGGAAAGGGAGGAGTGGCAGCAATGCGTGTTTCAGAGTTGCAAAGCTCGCTGTGCTCTGAAGATTATCAGCAGACTGTTTTTGGCCTGGCTCTTCTGCTGTTTTAGCACAGTCTAAACGTTCCTGCTCTACTCACTCTGCTGCTGCTCAGAGAGAGCGGGCAGTGGAGAGGTTTCATTCAAATGGACTTTTAGGAGATAAAGTGACGTGTGACAGTAATGTGTGTGCCACAGTTGCAAAGCTCAGTGTGTGCTGAAGATGATCAGTGGGAACTTTCTGGACTGTCTCTTCTGCTGTTTCAGCAGAGTCCAAACGGAAGTGCTATATTCTGCTGCTGCTCACAAAGAGCAGGCAGAGGAGATGGTGGATTCAATTGGACTTTCAGGTAGGGAAGTGAGGGGTGACAGCAAAGTGTGTGACACAGTTTCAAAGCACACTCTGTCCTGAAGATGCTCAGTCGGAGCTCTCCCTCCTGGCCCTTCGGCTGTGGGAGCAGAGTCCAAGCGCTCGTGCTCACCTGTCACGGCTGCTCTTGAAACGACAGAGGGCGCCAGAAACGTTGCATTCAAGTGAACTTTTCGGAGAAACAGTGAAAAGTGACAACTATGTTTGTGTCACAGTTACAAAGGTGACTGTGTGCTGTAGATGATCAGCAGGAGCTTTTTTGCATGGCTCTTCTGCTGTTTTAGCACAGTCTAAACGTTCCTGCTCTACTGTCTCTGTTGCTGCTCAGCTGAGAGCGGGCGCAGAGATGTTGGATCCAATTGGTCTTTCAGGTAGGAAAGGGAGGAGTGGCAGCAATGCGTGTTTCAGAGTTGCAAAGCTCACTGTGCGCTGAAGAAGATCTGCAGGGACAATTTGTCCTGGCACTTCTGTCTTTTAGCAGAGTCTAAACGTTCCTGCTCTACTCTCTCTGCTGCTGCACAGCAGAGAATGGCACGGAGATTTTGGATTCAAGTGGTCTTTGAGGTAGGAAAGAGAGGAGCGACAGCAATATGTGTTTCACAGTTGCAAAGCTGACTGCGTGCTGAAGATGCCCAGCCGGAGTGTACCCTCCTGGCTCTTCAGCTGTGGGAGCAGAGTCCAAGCGCTCGTGCTCACCTGTCACGGCTGCTCTTGAAACGACAGAGGGCACCAGAAACGTTGGCTTCAAATGCACTTTTAGGAGATAAAGGGAGGAGTAGCAACAATGTGTGTGTCATAGTTGTAAAGTTCAGTGTGTGGTAAAGAAGCACAACCGGAGCTTTCTGGACTGTCTCTTCCACTGTCTTGGATTCCACACATTCCTGCTCTACTCACTGTGCTGCTCACAGCAGAGAGCTGGAAAAGGAGTTGTTGAATTCAAGTGAACTTTTAGGAGAAACAGTGAAAAGTGACAGGAATGTTTGTGTCACAGTTTCAAAGGTGACTGTGTGCTCTAGATGATCAGCAGCAGCTTTTTTGCATGGCTCTTCTGCTGTTTTAGCACAGTCTAAACGTTCCTGCTCTACTGCCTCTGTTGCTGCTGAGGAGAGAGCGGGCACAGAGATGTTGGATTCAATTGGTCTTTCAGGCTGGAAAGGGAGGAGTGGCAGCAATGCGTGTTTCAGAGTTGCAAAGCTTGCTGTGCTCTGAAGATTATCAGCAGACACTTTTTGGCCTGGCTCTTCTGCTGTTTTAGCACAGTCTAAACTTTCCGGCTCTACTCACTCTGCTGCTGCTCAGAGAGAGCGGGCAGTGGAGAGGTTGCATTCAAATGGACTTTTAGGAGATAAAGTGACGAGTGACAGTAATGTGTGCGCCACAGTTGCAAAGCTCACTGTGTGCTGAAGATGATCAGTGGGAACTTTCTGCACTGTCTCTTCTGCTGTTTCAGCAGAGTCCAAACGGAAGTGCTATACTCTGCTGCTGCTCACAAAGAGCAGGCAGAGGAGATGGTGGATTCAATTGGACTTTCAGGTAGGGAAGTGAGGGGTGACAGCAAAGTGTGTGACACAGTTTCAAAGCACACTCTGTCCTGAAGATGCTCAGTCGGAGCTCTCCCTCCTGGCCCTTCGGCTGTGGGAGCAGAGTCCAAGCGCTCGTGCTCACCTGTCACGGCTGCTCTTGAAACAACAGAGGGCACCAGAAACGTTGGATTCAAATGCACTTTTAGGAGATAAAGTGAGGAGTAATAACAATGTGTTTGTCACAGTTGTAAAGTTCAGTGTGTGGTAAAGAAGCACAACAGCAGCTTTCTGGACTGTCTCTTCCACTGTCTTTGATTCCACACATTCCTGCTCTACTCACTGTGCTGCTCACAGCAGAGAGCTGGAAACAGAGTTGTTGAATTCAAGTGACCGTTTAGGAGAAACAGTGAAAAGTGACAGCAATGTTTGTGTCACAGTTACAAAGGTGACTGTGTGCTATGGATGATCAGCAGCAGCTTTTTTGCATGGCTCTTCTGCTGTTTTAGCACAGTCTAAACGTTCCTGCTCTACTGCCTCTGTTGCTGCTGAGCAGAGAGCGGGCACAGAGATGTTGGATTCAATTGGTCTTTCAGGCAGGAAAGGGAGGAGTGGCAGCAATGCGTGTTTCAGAGTTGCAAAGCTCGCTGTGCTCTGAAGATTATCAGCAGACTGTTTTTGGCCTGGCTCTTCTGCTGTTTTAGCACAGTCTAAACGTTCCTGCTCTACTCACTCTGCTGCTGCTCAGAGAGAGCGGGCAGTGGAGAGGTTTCATTCAAATGGACTTTTAGGAGATAAAGTGACGAGTGACAGTAATGTGTGTGCCACAGTTGCAAAGCTCAGTGTGTGCTGAAGATGATCAGTGGGAACTTTCTGGACTGTCTCTTCTGCTGTTTCAGCAGAGTCCAAACGGAAGTGCTATATTCTGCTGCTGCTCACAAAGAGCAGGCAGAGGAGATGGTGGATTCAATTGGACTTTCAGGTAGGGAAGTGAGGGGTGACAGCAAAGTGTGTGACACAGTTTCAAAGCACACTCTGTCCTGAAGATGCTCAGTCGGAGCTCTCCCTCCTGGCCCTTCGGCTGTGGGAGCAGAGTCCAAGCGCTCGTGCTCACCTGTCACGGCTGCTCTTGAAACGACAGAGGGCGCCAGAAACGTTGCATTCAAGTGAACTTTTCGGAGAAACAGTGAAAAGTGACAACTATGTTTGTGTCACAGTTACAAAGGTGACTGTGTGCTGTAGATGATCAGCAGGAGCTTTTTTGCATGGCTCTTCTGCTGTTTTAGCACAGTCTAAACGTTCCTGCTCTACTGTCTCTGTTGCTGCTCAGCTGAGAGCGGGCGCAGAGATGTTGGATCCAATTGGTCTTTCAGGTAGGAAAGGGAGGAGTGGCAGCAATGCGTGTTTCAGAGTTGCAAAGCTCACTGTGCGCTGAAGAAGATCTGCAGGGACAATTTGTCCTGGCACTTCTGTCTTTTAGCAGAGTCTAAACGTTCCTGCTCTACTCTCTCTGCTGCTGCACAGCAGAGAATGGCACGGAGATTTTGGATTCAAGTGGTCTTTGAGGTAGGAAAGAGAGGAGCGACAGCAATATGTGTTTCCCAGTTGCAAAGCTGACTGCGTGCTGAAGACGCCCAGCCGGAGTGTACCCTCCTGGCTCTTCAGCTGTGGGAGCAGAGTCCAAGCGCTCGTGCTCACCTGTCACGGCTGCTCTTGAAACGACAGAGGGCACCAGAAACGTTGGCTTCAAATGCACTTTTAGGAGATAAAGTGAGGAGTAGCAACAATGTGTGTGTCATAGTTGTAAAGTTCAGTGTGTGGTAAAGAAGCACAACCGGAGCTTTCTGGACTGTCTCTTCCACTGTCTTTGATTCCACACATTCCTGCTCTACTCACTGTGCTGCTCACAGCAGAGAGCTGGAAAAGGAGTTGTTGAATTCAAGTGAACTTTTAGGAGAAACAGTGAAAAGTGACAGGAATGTTTGTGTCACAGTTACAAAGGTGACTGTGTGCTCTAGATGATCAGCAGCAGCTTTTTTGCATGGCTCTTCTGCTGTTTTAGCACAGTCTAAACGTTCCTGCTCTACTGCCTCTGTTGCTGCTCATCTGAGAGCGGGCACAGAGATGTTGGATTCAATTGGTCTTCCAGGCTGGAAAGGGAGGAGTGGCAGCAATGCGTGTTTCAGAGTTGCAAAGCTTGCTGTGCTCTGAAGATTATCAGCAGACACTTTTTGGCCTGGCTCTTCTGCTGTTTTAGCACAGTCTAAACTTTCCGGCTCTACTCACTCTGCTGCTGCTCAGAGAGAGCGGGCAGTGGAGAGGTTTCATTCAAATGGACTTTTAGGAGATAAAGTGATGAGTGACTGTAATGTGTGTGCCACAGTTGCAAAGCTCAGTGTGTGCTGAAGATGATCAGTGGGAACTTTCTGCACTGTCTCTTCTGCTGTTTCAGCAGAGTCCAAACGGAAGTGCTATATTCTGCTGCTGCTCACAAAGAGCAGGCAGAGGAGATGGTGGATTCAATTGGACTTTCAGGTAGGGAAGTGAGGGGTGACAGCAAAGTGTGTGACACAGTTTCAAAGCACACTCTGTCCTGAAGATGCTCAGTCGGAGCTCTCCCTCCTGGCCCTTCGGCTGTGGGAGCAGAGTCCAAGCGCTCGTGCTCACCTGTCACTGCTGCTCTTGAAACGACAGAAAGCGCCAGAAACGTTGCATTCAAGTGAACTTTTCGGAGAAACAGTGAAAAGTGACAACTATGTTTGTGTCACAGTTACAAAGGTGACTGTGTGCTGTAGATGATCAGCAGGAGCTTTTTTGCATGGCTCTTCTGCTGTTTTAGCACAGTCTAAACGTTCCTGCTCTACTGTCTCTGTTGCTGCTCAGCTGAGAGCGGGCGCAGAGATGTTGGATCCAATTGGTCTTTCAGGTAGGAAAGGGAGGAGTGGCAGCAATGCGTGTTTCAGAGTTGCAAAGCTCACTGTGCGCTGAAGAAGATCTGCAGGGACAATTTGTCCTGGCACTTCTGTCTTTTAGCAGAGTCTAAACGTTCCTGCTCTACTCTCTCTGCTGCTGCACAGCAGAGAATGGCACGGAGATTTTGGATTCAAGTGGTCTTTGAGGTAGGAAAGAGAGGAGCGACAGCAATATGTGTTTCACAGTTGCAAAGCTGACTGCGTGCTGAAGATGCCCAGCCGGAGTGTACCCTCCTGGCTCTTCAGCTGTGGGAGCAGAGTCCAAGCGCTCGTGCTCACCTGTCACGGCTGCTCTTGAAACGACAGAGGGCACCAGAAACGTTGGCTTCAAATGCACTTTTAGGAGATAAAGTGAGGAGTAATAACAATGTGTGTGTCATAGTTGTAAAGTTCAGTGTGTGGTAAAGAAGCACAGCCGGAGCTTTCTGGACTGTCTCTTCCACTGTCTTGGATTCCACACATTCCTGCTCTACTCACTGTGCTGCTCACAGCAGAGAGCTGGAAAAGGAGTTGTTGAATTCAAGTGAACTTTTAGGAGAAACAGTGAAAAGTGACAGGAATGTTTGTGTCACAGTTACAAAGGTGACTGTGTGCTCTAGATGATCAGCAGCAGCTTTTTTGCATGGCTCTTCTGCTGTTTTAGCACAGTCTAAACGTTCCTGCTCTACTGCCTCTGTTGCTGCTCATCTGAGAGCGGGCACAGAGATGTTGGATTCAATTGGTCTTCCAGGCTGGAAAGGGAGGAGTGGCAGCAATGCGTGTTTCAGAGTTGCAAAGCTTGCTGTGCTCTGAAGATTATCAGCAGACACTTTTTGGCCTGGCTCTTCTGCTGTTTTAGCACAGTCTAAACTTTCCGGCTCTACTCACTCTGCTGCTGCTCAGAGAGAGAGGGCAGTGGAGAGGTTTCATTCAAATGGACTTTTAGGAGATAAAGTGATGAGTGACTGTAATGTGTGTGCCACAGTTGCAAAGCTCAGTGTGTGCTGAAGATGATCAGTGGGAACTTTCTGCACTGTCTCTTCTGCTGTTTCAGCAGAGTCCAAACGGAAGTGCTATATTCTGCTGCTGCTCACATAGAGCAGGCAGAGGAGATGGTGGATTCAATTGGACTTTCAGGAAGGGAAGTGAGGGGTGACAGCAAAGTGTGTGACACAGTTTCAAAGCACACTCTGTCCTGAAGATGCTCAGTCGGAGCTCTCCCTCCTGGCCCTTCGGCTGTGGGAGCAGAGTCCAAGCGCTCGTGCTCACCTGTCACGGCTGCTCTTGAAACGACAGAGGGCGCCAGAAACGTTGCATTCAAGTGAACTTTTCGGAGAAACAGTGAAAAGTGACAACTATGTTTGTGTCACAGTTACAAAGGTGACTGTGTGCTGTAGATGATCAGCAGGAGCTTTTTTGCATGGCTCTTCTGCTGTTTTAGCACAGTCTAAACGTTCCTGCTCTACTGTCTCTGTTGCTGCTCAGCTGAGAGCGGGCGCAGAGATGTTGGATCCAATTGGTCTTTCAGGTAGGAAAGGGAGGAGTGGCAGCAATGCGTGTTTCAGAGTTGCAAAGCTCACTGTGCGCTGAAGAAGATCTGCAGGGACAATTTGTCCTGGCACTTCTGTCTTTTAGCAGAGTCTAAACGTTCCTGCTCTACTCTCTCTGCTGCTGCACAGCAGAGAATGGCACGGAGATTTTGGATTCAAGTGGTCTTTGAGGTAGGAAAGAGAGGAGCGACAGCAATATGTGTTTCACAGTTGCAAAGCTGACTGCGTGCTGAAGATGCCCAGCCGGAGTGTACCCTCCTGGCTCTTCAGCTGTGGGAGCAGAGTCCAAGCGCTCGTGCTCACCTGTCACGGCTGCTCTTGAAACGACAGAGGGCACCAGAAACGTTGGATTCAAATGCACTTTTAGGAGATAAAGTGAGGAGTAGCAACAATGTGTGTGTCATAGTTGTAAAGTTCAGTGTGTGGTAAAGAAGCACAACCGGAGCTTTCTGGACTGTCTCTTCCACTGTCTTTGATTCCACACATTCCTGCTCTACTCACTGTGCTGCTCACAGCAGAGAGCTGGAAACAGAGTTGTTGAATTCAAGTGACCGTTTAGGAGAAAAAGTGAAAAATGACAGTAATATTTGTGTCACAGATACAAAGGTGACTGTGTGCTATGGATGATCAGCAGCAGCTTTTTTGCATGGCTCTTCTGCTGTTTTAGCACAGTCTAAACGTTCCTGCTCTACTGCCTCTGTTGCTGCTGAGCAGAGAGCGGGCACAGAGATGTTGGATTCAATTGGTCTTTCAGGCAGGAAAGGGAGGAGTGGCAGCAATGCGTGTTTCAGAGTTGCAAAGCTCGCTGTGCTCTGAAGATTATCAGCAGACTGTTTTTGGCCTGGCTCTTCTGCTGTTTTAGCACAGTCTAAACTTTCCGGCTCTACTCACTCTGCTGCTGCTCAGAGAGAGCGGGCAGTGGAGAGGTTGCATTCAAATGGACTTTTAGGAGATAAAGTGACGAGTGACAGTAATGTGTGCGCCACAGTTGCAAAGCTCACTGTGTGCTGAAGATGATCAGTGGGAACTTTCTGCACTGTCTCTTCTGCTGTTTCAGCAGAGTCCAAACGGAAGTGCTATACTCTGCTGCTGCTCACAAAGAGCAGGCAGAGGAGATGGTTGATTCAATTGGACTTTCAGGTAGAGAAGTGAGGGGTGACAACAAAGTGTGTGACACAGTTTCAAAGCACACTCTGTCCTGAAGATGCTCAGTCGGAGCTCTCCCTCCTGGCCCTTCGGCTGTGGGAGCAGAGTCCAAGCGCTCGTGCTCACCTGTCACGGCTGCTCTTGAAACAACAGAGGGCACCAGAAACGTTGGATTCAAATGCACTTTTAGGAGATAAAGTGAGGAGTAATAACAATGTGTTTGTCACAGTTGTAAAGTTCAGTGTGTGGTAAAGAAGCACAACAGCAGCTTTCTGGACTGGCTCTTCCACTGTCTTTGATTCCACACATTCCTGCTATACTCACTGTGCTGCTCACAGCAGAGAGCTGGAAACAGAGTTGTTGAATTCAAGTGACCGTTTAGGAGAAACAGTGAAAAGTGACAGCAATGTTTGTGTCACAGTTACAAAGGTGACTGTGTGCTATGGATGATCAGCAGCAGCTTTTTTGCATGGCTCTTCTGCTGTTTTAGCACAGTCTAAACGTTCCTGCTCTACTGCCTCTGTTGCTGCTGAGCAGAGAGCGGGCACAGAGATGTTGGATTCAATTGGTCTTTCAGGCAGGAAAGGGAGGAGTGGCAGCAATGCGTGTTTCAGAGTTGCAAAGCTCGCTGTGCTCTGAAGATTATCAGCTGACTGTTTTTGGCCTGGCTCTTCTGCTGTTTTAGCACAGTCTAAACGTTCCTGCTCTACTCACTCTGCTGCTGCTCAGAGAGAGCGGGCAGTGGAGAGGTTTCATTCAAATGGACTTTTAGGAGATAAAGTGACGTGTGACAGTAATGTGTGTGCCACAGTTGCAAAGCTCACTGTGTGCTGAAGATGATCAGTGGGAACTTTCTGGACTGTCTCTTCTGCTGTTTCAGCAGAGTCCAAACGGAAGTGCTATATTCTGCTGCTGCTCACAAAGAGCAGGCAGAGGAGATGGTGGATTCAATTGGACTTTCAGGTAGGGAAGTGAGGGGTGACAGCAAAGTGTGTGACACAGTTTCAAAGCACACTCTGTCCTGAAGATGCTCAGTCGGAGCTCTCCCTCCTGGCCCTTCGGCTGTGGGAGCAGAGTCCAAGCGCTCGTGCTCACCTGTCACGGCTGCTCTTGAAACGACAGAGGGCGCCAGAAACGTTGCATTCAAGTGAACTTTTCGGAGAAACAGTGAAAAGTGACAACTATGTTTGTGTCACAGTTACAAAGGTGACTGTGTGCTGTAGATGATCAGCAGGAGCTTTTTTGCATGGCTCTTCTGCTGTTTTAGCACAGTCTAAACGTTCCTGCTCTACTGTCTCTGTTGCTGCTCAGCTGAGAGCGGGCGCAGAGATGTTGGATCCAATTGGTCTTTCAGGTAGGAAAGGGAGGAGTGGCAGCAATGCGTGTTTCAGAGTTGCAAAGCTCACTGTGCGCTGAAGAAGATCTGCAGGGACAATTTGTCCTGGCACTTCTGTCTTTTAGCAGAGTCTAAACGTTCCTGCTCTACTCTCTCTGCTGCTGCACAGCAGAGAATGGCACGGAGATTTTGGATTCAAGTGGTCTTTGAGGTAGGAAAGAGAGGAGCGACAGCAATATGTGTTTCACAGTTGCAAAGCTGACTGCGTGCTGAAGATGCCCAGCCGGAGTGTACCCTCCTGGCTCTTCAGCTGTGGGAGCAGAGTCCAAGCGCTCGTGCTCACCTGTCACGGCTGCTCTTGAAACGACAGAGGGCACCAGAAACGTTGGCTTCAAATGCACTTTTAGGAGATAAAGTGAGGAGTAGCAACAATGTGTGTGTCATAGTTGTAAAGTTCAGTGTGTGGTAAAGAAGCACAACCGGAGCTTTCTGGACTGTCTCTTCCACTGTCTTGGATTCCACACATTCCTGCTCTACTCACTGTGCTGCTCACAGCAGAGAGCTGGAAAAGGAGTTGTTGAATTCAAGTGAACTTTTAGGAGAAACAGTGAAAAGTGACAGGAATGTTTGTGTCACAGTTTCAAAGGTGACTGTGTGCTCTAGATGATCAGCAGCAGCTTTTTTGCATGGCTCTTCTGCTGTTTTAGCACAGTCTAAACGTTCCTGCTCTACTGCCTCTGTTGCTGCTGAGGAGAGAGCGGGCACAGAGATGTTGGATTCAATTGGTCTTTCAGGCTGGAAAGGGAGGAGTGGCAGCAATGCGTGTTTCAGAGTTGCAAAGCTTGCTGTGCTCTGAAGATTATCAGCAGACACTTTTTGGCCTGGCTCTTCTGCTGTTTTAGCACAGTCTAAACTTTCCGGCTCTATTCACTCTGCTGCTGCTCAGAGAGAGCGGGCAGTGGAGAGGTTGCATTCAAATGGACTTTTAGGAGATAAAGTGACGAGTGACAGTAATGTGTGCGCCACAGTTGCAAAGCTCACTGTGTGCTGAAGATGATCAGTGGGAACTTTCTGCACTGTCTCTTCTGCTGTTTCAGCAGAGTCCAAACGGAAGTGCTATACTCTGCTGCTGCTCACAAAGAGCAGGCAGAGGAGATGGTGGATTCAATTGGACTTTCAGGTAGGGAAGTGAGGGGTGACAGCAAAGTGTGTGACACAGTTTCAAAGCACACTCTGTCCTGAAGATGCTCAGTCGGAGCTCTCCCTCCTGGCCCTTCGGCTGTGGGAGCAGAGTCCAAGCGCTCGTGCTCACCTGTCACGGCTGCTCTTGAAACAACAGAGGGCACCAGAAACGTTGGATTCAAATGCACTTTTAGGAGATAAAGTGAGGAGTAATAACAATGTGTTTGTCACAGTTGTAAAGTTCAGTGTGTGGTAAAGAAGCACAACAGCAGCTTTCTGGACTGTCTCTTCCACTGTCTTTGATTCCACACATTCCTGCTCTACTCACTGTGCTGCTCACAGCAGAGAGCTGGAAACAGAGTTGTTGAATTCAAGTGACCGTTTAGGAGAAACAGTGAAAAGTGACAGCAATGTTTGTGTCACAGTTACAAAGGTGACTGTGTGCTATGGATGATCAGCAGCAGCTTTTTTGCATGGCTCTTCTGCTGTTTTAGCACAGTCTAAACGTTCCTGCTCTACTGCCTCTGTTGCTGCTGAGCAGAGAGCGGGCACAGAGATGTTGGATTCAATTGGTCTTTCAGGCAGGAAAGGGAGGAGTGGCAGCAATGCGTGTTTCAGAGTTGCAAAGCTCGCTGTGCTCTGAAGATTATCAGCAGACTGTTTTTGGCCTGGCTCTTCTGCTGTTTTAGCACAGTCTAAACGTTCCTGCTCTACTCACTCTGCTGCTGCTCAGAGAGAGCGGGCAGTGGAGAGGTTTCATTCAAATGGACTTTTAGGAGATAAAGTGACGAGTGACAGTAATGTGTGTGCCACAGTTGCAAAGCTCAGTGTGTGCTGAAGATGATCAGTGGGAACTTTCTGGACTGTCTCTTCTGCTGTTTCAGCAGAGTCCAAACGGAAGTGCTATATTCTGCTGCTGCTCACAAAGAGCAGGCAGAGGAGATGGTGGATTCAATTGGACTTTCAGGTAGGGAAGTGAGGGGTGACAGCAAAGTGTGTGACACAGTTTCAAAGCACACTCTGTCCTGAAGATGCTCAGTCGGAGCTCTCCCTCCTGGCCCTTCGGCTGTGGGAGCAGAGTCCAAGCGCTCGTGCTCACCTGTCACGGCTGCTCTTGAAACGACAGAGGGCGCCAGAAACGTTGCATTCAAGTGAACTTTTCGGAGAAACAGTGAAAAGTGACAACTATGTTTGTGTCACAGTTACAAAGGTGACTGTGTGCTGTAGATGATCAGCAGGAGCTTTTTTGCATGGCTCTTCTGCTGTTTTAGCACAGTCTAAACGTTCCTGCTCTACTGTCTCTGTTGCTGCTCAGCTGAGAGCGGGCGCAGAGATGTTGGATCCAATTGGTCTTTCAGGTAGGAAAGGGAGGAGTGGCAGCAATGGGTGTTTCAGAGTTGCAAAGCTCACTGTGCGCTGAAGAAGATCTGCAGGGACAATTTGTCCTGGCACTTCTGTCTTTTAGCAGAGTCTAAACGTTCCTGCTCTACTCTCTCTGCTGCTGCACAGCAGAGAATGGCACGGAGATTTTGGATTCAAGTGGTCTTTGAGGTAGGAAAGAGAGGAGCGACAGCAATATGTGTTTCACAGTTGCAAAGCTGACTGCGTGCTGAAGATGCCCAGCCGGAGTGTACCCTCCTGGCTCTTCAGCTGTGGGAGCAGAGTCCAAGCGCTCGTGCTCACCTGTCACGGCTGCTCTTGAAACGACAGAGGGCACCAGAAACGTTGGCTTCAAATGCACTTTTAGGAGATAAAGTGAGGAGTAATAACAATGTGTGTGTCATAGTTGTAAAGTTCAGTGTGTGGTAAAGAAGCACAGCCGGAGCTTTCTGGACTGTCTCTTCCACTGTCTTGGATTCCACACATTCCTCCTCTACTCACTGTGCTGCTCACAGCAGAGAGCTGGAAAAGGAGTTGTTGAATTCAAGTGAACTTTTAGGAGAAACAGTGAAAAGTGACAGGAATGTTTGTGTCACAGTTACAAAGGTGACTGTGTGCTCTAGATGATCAGCAGCAGCTTTTTTGCATGGCTCTTCTGCTGGTTTAGCACAGTCTAAACGTTCCTGCTCTACTGCCTCTGTTGCTGCTCATCTGAGAGCGGGCACAGAGATGTTGGATTCAATTGGTCTTCCAGGCTGGAAAGGGAGGAGTGGCAGCAATGCGTGTTTCAGAGTTGCAAAGCTTGCTGTGCTCTGAAGATTATCAGCAGACACTTTTTGGCCTGGCTCTTCTGCTGTTTTAGCACAGTCTAAACTTTCCGGCTCTACTCACTCTGCTGCTGCTCAGAGAGAGCGGGCAGTGGAGAGGTTTCATTCAAATGGACTTTTAGGAGATAAAGTGACGAGTGACTGTAATGTGTGTGCCACAGTTGCAAAGCTCAGTGTGTGCTGAAGATGATCAGTGGGAACTTTCTGCACTGTCTCTTCTGCTGTTTCAGCAGAGTCCAAACGGAAGTGCTATATTCTGCTGCTGCTCACAAAGAGCAGGCAGAGGAGATGGTGGATTCAATTGGACTTTCAGGTAGGGAAGTGAGGGGTGACAGCAAAGTGTGTGACACAGTTTCAAAGCACACTCTGTCCTGAAGATGCTCAGTCGGAGCTCTCCCTCCTGGCCCTTCGGCTGTGGGAGCAGAGTCCAAGCGCTCGTGCTCACCTGTCACGGCTGCTCTTGAAACGACAGAGGGCGCCAGAAACGTTGCATTCAAGTGAACTTTTCGGAGAAACAGTGAAAAGTGACAACTATGTTTGTGTCACAGTTACAAAGGTGACTGTGTGCTGTAGATGATCAGCAGGAGCTTTTTTGCATGGCTCTTCTGCTGTTTTAGCACAGTCTAAACGTTCCTGCTCTACTGTCTCTGTTGCTGCTCAGCTGAGAGCGGGCGCAGAGATGTTGGATCCAATTGGTCTTTCAGGTAGGAAAGGGAGGAGTGGCAGCAATGGGTGTTTCAGAGTTGCAAAGCTCACTGTGCGCTGAAGAAGATCTGCAGGGACAATTTGTCCTGGCACTTCTGTCTTTTAGCAGAGTCTAAACGTTCCTGCTCTACTCTCTCTGCTGCTGCACAGCAGAGAATGGCACGGAGATTTTGGATTCAAGTGGTCTTTGAGGTAGGAAAGAGAGGAGCGACAGCAATATGTGTTTCACAGTTGCAAAGCTGACTGCGTGCTGAAGATGCCCAGCCGGAGTGTACCCTCCTGGCTCTTCAGCTGTGGGAGCAGAGTCCAAGCGCTCGTGCTCACCTGTCACGGCTGCTCTTGAAACGACAGAGGGCACCAGAAACGTTGGATTCAAATGCACTTTTAGGAGATAAAGTGAGGAGTAATAACAATGTGTGTGTCATAGTTGTAAAGTTCAGTGTGTGGTAAAGAAGCACAGCCGGAGCTTTCTGGACTGTCTCTTCCACTGTCTTGGATTCCACACATTCCTGCTCTACTCACTGTGCTGCTCACAGCAGAGAGCTGGAAAAGGAGTTGTTGAATTCAAGTGAACTTTTAGGAGAAACAGTGAAAAGTGACAGGAATGTTTGTGTCACAGTTTCAAAGGTGACTGTGTGCTCTAGATGATCAGCAGCAGCTTTTTTGCATGACTCTTCTGCTGTTTTAGCACAGTCTAAACGTTCCTGCTCTACTGCCTCTGTTGCTGCTGAGCAGAGAGAGGGCACAGAGATGTTGGATTCAATTGGTCTTTCAGGCTGGAAAGGGAGGAGTGGCAGCAATGCGTGTTTAAGAGTTGCAAAGCTCGCTGTGCTCTGAAGATTATCAGCAGACACTTTTTGGCCTGGCTCTTCTGCTGTTTTAGCACAGTCCAAACTTTCCGGCTCTACTCACTCTGCTGCTGCTCAGAGAGAGCGGGCAGTGGAGAGGTTGCATTCAAATGGACTTTTAGGAGATAAAGTGACGAGTGACAGTAATGTGTGCGCCACAGTTGCAAAGCTCAGTGTGTGCTGAAGATGATCAGTGGGAACTTTCTGGACTGTCTCTTCTGCTGTTTCAGCAGAGTCCAAACGGAAGTGCTATACTCTGCTGCTGCTCACAAAGAGCAGGCAGAGGAGATGGTGGATTCAATTGGACTTTCAGGTAGGGAAGTGAGGGGTGACAGCAAAGTGTGTGACACAGTTTCAAAGCACACTCTGTCCTGAAGATGCTCAGTCGGAGCTCTCCCTCCTGGCCCTTCGGCTGTGGGAGCAGAGTCCAAGCGCTCGTGCTCACCTGTCACGGCTGCTCTTGAAACAACAGAGGGCACCAGAAACGTTGGATTCAAATGCACTTTTAGGAGATAAAGTGAGGAGTAATAACAATGTGTTTGTCACAGTTGTAAAGTTCAGTGTGTGGTAAAGGAGCACAACAGCAGCTTTCTGGACTGTCTCTTCCACTGTCTTTGATTCCACACATTCCTGCTCTACTCACTGTGCTGCTCACAGCAGAGAGCTGGAAACAGAGTTGTTGAATTCAAGTGACCGTTTAGGAGAAACAGTGAAAAGTGACAGCAATGTTTGTGTCACAGTTACAAAGGTGACTGTGTGCTATGGATGATCAGCAGCAGCTTTTTTGCATGGCTCTTCTGCTGTTTTAGCACAGTCTAAACGTTCCTGCTCTACTGCCTCTGTTGATGCTGAGCAGAGAGCGGGCACAGAGGTGTTGGATTCAATTGGTCTTTCAGGCTGGAAAGGGTGGAGTGGCAGCAATGCGTGTTTCAGAGTTGCAAAGCTCGCTGTGCTCTGAAGATTATCAGCAGACACTTTTTGGCCTGGCTCTTCTGCTGTTTTAGCACAGTCTAAACATTCCTGCTCTACTCACTCTGCTGCTGCTCAGAGAGAGCGGGCAGTGGAGAGGTTGCATTCAAATGGACTTTTAGGAGATAAAGTGACGAGTGACAGTAATGTGTGTGCCACAGTTGCAAAGCTCAGTGTGTGCTGAAGATGATCAGTGGGAACTTTCTGGACTGTCTCTTCTGCTGTTTCAGCAGAGTCCAAACGGAAGTGCTATATTCTGCTGCTGCTCACAAAGAGGAGGCTCAGGAGATGGTGGATTCAATTGGACTTTCAGGTAGGGAAGTGAGGGGTGACAGCAAAGTGTGTGACACAGTTTCAAAGCACACTCTGTCCTGAAGATGCTCAGTCGGAGCTCTCCCTCCTGGCCCTTCGGCTGTGGGAGCAGAGTCCAAGCGCTCGTGCTCACCTGTCACGGCTGCTCTTGAAACGACAGAGGGCGCCAGAAACGTTGCATTCAAGTGAACTTTTCGGAGAAACAGTGAAAAGTGACAACTATGTTTGTGTCACAGTTACAAAGGTGACTGTGTGCTGTAGATGATCAGCAGGAGCTTTTTTGCATGGCTCTTCTGCTGTTTTAGCACAGTCTAAACGTTCCTGCTCTACTGTCTCTGTTGCTGCTCAGCTGAGAGCGGGCGCAGAGATGTTGGATCCAATTGGTCTTTCAGGTAGGAAAGGGAGGAGTGGCAGCAATGTGTGTTTCAGAGTTGCAAAGCTCACTGTGCGCTGAAGAAGATCTGCAGGGACAATTTGTCCTGGCACTTCTGTCTTTTAGCAGAGTCTAAACGTTCCCGCTCTACTCTCTCTGCTGCTGCACAGCAGAGAATGGCACGGAGATTTTGGATTCAAGTGGTCTTTGAGGTAGGAAAGAGAGGAGCGACAGCAATATGTGTTTCCCAGTTGCAAAGCTGACTGCGTGCTGAAGACGCCCAGCCGGAGTGTACCCTCCTGGCTCTTCAGCTGTGGGAGCAGAGTCCAAGCGCTTGTGCTCACCTGTCACGGCTGCTCTTGAAACGACAGAGGGCACCAGAAACGTTGGCTTCAAATGCACTTTTAGGAGATAAAGTGAGGAGTAGCAACAATGTGTGTGTCATAGTTGTAAAGTTCAGTGTGTGGTAAAGAAGCACAACCGGAGCTTTCTGGACTGTCTCTTCCACTGTCTTTGATTCCACACATTCCTGCTCTACTCACTGTGCTGCTCACAGCAGAGAGCTGGAAAAGGAGTTGTTGAATTCAAGTGAACTTTTAGGAGAAACAGTGAAAAGTGACAGGAATGTTTGTGTCACAGTTACAAAGGTGACTGTGTGCTCTAGATGATCAGCAGCAGCTTTTTTGCATGGCTCTTCTGCTGTTTTAGCACAGTCTAAACGTTCCTGCTCTACTGCCTCTGTTGCTGCTCATCTGAGAGCGGGCACAGAGATGTTGGATTCAATTGGTCTTCCAGGCTGGAAAGGGAGGAGTGGCAGCAATGCGTGTTTCAGAGTTGCAAAGCTTGCTGTGCTCTGAAGATTATCAGCAGACACTTTTTGGCCTGGCTCTTCTGCTGTTTTAGCACAGTCTAAACTTTCCGGCTCTACTCACTCTGCTGCTGCTCAGAGAGAGCGGGCAGTGGAGAGGTTTCATTCAAATGGACTTTTAGGAGATAAAGTGATGAGTGACTGTAATGTGTGTGCCACAGTTGCAAAGCTCAGTGTGTGCTGAAGATGATCAGTGGGAACTTTCTGCACTGTCTCTTCTGCTGTTTCAGCAGAGTCCAAACGGAAGTGCTATATTCTGCTGCTGCTCACATAGAGCAGGCAGAGGAGATGGTGGATTCAATTGGACTTTCAGGAAGGGAAGTGAGGGGTGACAGCAAAGTGTGTGACACAGTTTCAAAGCACACTCTGTCCTGAAGATGCTCAGTCGGAGCTCTCCCTCCTGGCCCTTCGGCTGTGGGAGCAGAGTCCAAGCGCTCGTGCTCACCTGTCACTGCTGCTCTTGAAACGACAGAGGGCGCCAGAAACGTTGCATTCAAGTGAACTTTTCGGAGAAACAGTGAAAAGTGACAACTATGTTTGTGTCACAGTTACAAAGGTGACTGTGTGCTGTAGATGATCAGCAGGAGCTTTTTTGCATGGCTCTTCTGCTGTTTTAGCACAGTCTAAACGTTCCTGCTCTACTGTCTCTGTTGCTGCTCAGCTGAGAGCGGGCGCAGAGATGTTGGATCCAATTGGTCTTTCAGGTAGGAAAGGGAGGAGTGGCAGCAATGCGTGTTTCAGAGTTGCAAAGCTCACTGTGCGCTGAAGAAGATCTGCAGGGACAATTTGTCCTGGCACTTCTGTCTTTTAGCAGAGTCTAAACGTTCCTGCTCTACTCTCTCTGCTGCTGCACAGCAGAGAATGGCACGGAGATTTTGGATTCAAGTGGTCTTTGAGGTAGGAAAGAGAGGAGCGACAGCAATATGTGTTTCACAGTTGCAAAGCTGACTGCGTGCTGAAGATGCCCAGCCGGAGTGTACCCTCCTGGCTCTTCAGCTGTGGGAGCAGAGTCCAAGCGCTCGTGCTCACCTGTCACGGCTGCTCTTGAAACGACAGAGGGCACCAGAAACGTTGGCTTCAAATGCACTTTTAGGAGATAAAGTGAGGAGTAGCAACAATGTGTGTGTCATAGTTGTAAAGTTCAGTGTGTGGTAAAGAAGCACAACCGGAGCTTTCTGGACTGTCTCTTCCACTGTCTTTGATTCCACACATTCCTGCTCTACTCACTGTGCTGCTCACAGCAGAGAGCTGGAAACAGAGTTGTTGAATTCAAGTGACCGTTTAGGAGAAAAAGTGAAAAATGACAGTAATATTTGTGTCACAGATACAAAGGTGACTGTGTGCTATGGATGATCAGCAGCAGCTTTTTTGCATGGCTCTTCTGCTGTTTTAGCACAGTCTAAACGTTCCTGCTCTACTGCCTCTGTTGCTGCTGAGCAGAGAGCGGGCACAGAGATGTTGGATTCAATTGGTCTTTCAGGCAGGAAAGGGAGGAGTGGCAGCAATGCGTGTTTCAGAGTTGCAAAGCTCGCTGTGCTCTGAAGATTATCAGCAGACTGTTTTTGGCCTGGCTCTTCTGCTGTTTTAGCACAGTCTAAACTTTCCGGCTCTACTCACTCTGCTGCTGCTCAGAGAGAGCGGGCAGTGGAGAGGTTGCATTCAAATGGACTTTTAGGAGATAAAGTGACGAGTGACAGTAATGTGTGCGCCACAGTTGCAAAGCTCAGTGTGTGCTGAAGATGATCAGTGGGAACTTTCTGGACTGTCTCTTCTGCTGTTTCAGCAGAGTCCAAACGGAAGTGCTATACTCTGCTGCTGCTCACAAAGAGCAGGCAGAGGAGATGGTGGATTCAATTGGACTTTCAGGTAGGGAAGTGAGGGGTGACAGCAAAGTGTGTGACACAGTTTCAAAGCACACTCTGTCCTGAAGATGCTCAGTCGGAGCTCTCCCTCCTGGCCCTTCGGCTGTGGGAGCAGAGTCCAAGCGCTCGTGCTCACCTGTCACGGCTGCTCTTGAAACAACAGAGGGCACCAGAAACGTTGGATTCAAATGCACTTTTAGGAGATAAAGTGAGGAGTAATAACAATGTGTTTGTCACAGTTGTAAAGTTCAGTGTGTGGTAAAGGAGCACAACAGCAGCTTTCTGGACTGTCTCTTCCACTGTCTTTGATTCCACACATTCCTGCTCTACTCACTGTGCTGCTCACAGCAGAGAGCTGGAAACAGAGTTGTTGAATTCAAGTGACCGTTTAGGAGAAACAGTGAAAAGTGACAGCAATGTTTGTGTCACAGTTACAAAGGTGACTGTGTGCTATGGATGATCAGCAGCAGCTTTTTTGCATGGCTCTTCTGCTGTTTTAGCACAGTCTAAACGTTCCTGCTCTACTGCCTCTGTTGCTGCTGAGCAGAGAGCGGGCACAGAGATGTTGGATTCAATTGGTCTTTCAGGCAGGAAAGGGAGGAGTGGCAGCAATGCGTGTTTCAGAGTTGCAAAGCTCGCTGTGCTCTGAAGATTATCAGCAGACTGTTTTTGGCCTGGCTCTTCTGCTGTTTTAGCACAGTCTAAACTTTCCGGCTCTACTCACTCTGCTGCTGCTCAGAGAGAGCGGGCAGTGGAGAGGTTTCATTCAAATGGACTTTTAGGAGATAAAGTGACGAGTGACAGTAATGTGTGCGCCACAGTTGCAAAGCTCAGTGTGTGCTGAAGATGATCAGTGGGAACTTTCTGGACTGTCTCTTCTGCTGTTTCAGCAGAGTCCAAACGGAAGTGCTATATTCTGCTGCTGCTCACAAAGAGGAGGCTCAGGAGATGGTGGATTCAATTGGACTTTCAGGTAGGGAAGTGAGGGGTGACAGCAAAGTGTGTGACACAGTTTCAAAGCACACTCTGTCCTGAAGATGCTCAGTCGGAGCTCTCCCTCCTGGCCCTTCGGCTGTGGGAGCAGAGTCCAAGCGCTCGTGCTCACCTGTCACGGCTGCTCTTGAAACGACAGAAAGCGCCAGAAACGTTGCATTCAAGTGAACTTTTCGGAGAAACAGTGAAAAGTGACAACTATGTTTGTGTCACAGTTACAAAGGTGACTGTGTGCTGTAGATGATCAGCAGAAGCTTTTTTGCATGGCTCTTCTGCTGTTTTAGCACAGTCTAAACGTTCCTGCTCTACTGTCTCTGTTGCTGCTCAGCTGAGAGCGGGCGCAGAGATGTTGGATCCAATTGGTCTTTCAGGTAGGAAAGGGAGGAGTGGCAGCAATGCGTGTTTCAGAGTTGCAAAGCTCACTGTGCGCTGAAGAAGATCTGCAGGGACAATTTGTCCTGGCACTTCTGTCTTTTAGCAGAGTCTAAACGTTCCTGCTCTACTCTCTCTGCTGCTGCACAGCAGAGAATGGCACGGAGATTTTGGATTCAAGTGGTCTTTGAGGTAGGAAAGAGAGGAGCGACAGCAATATGTGTTTCACAGTTGCAAAGCTGACTGCGTGCTGAAGATGCCCAGCCGGAGTGTACCCTCCTGGCTCTTCAGCTGTGGGAGCAGAGTCCAAGCGCTCGTGCTCACCTGTCACGGCTGCTCTTGAAACGACAGAGGGCACCAGAAACGTTGGCTTCAAATGCACTTTTAGGAGATAAAGTGAGGAGTAGCAACAATGTGTGTGTCATAGTTGTAAAGTTCAGTGTGTGGTAAAGAAGCACAACCGGAGCTTTCTGGACTGTCTCTTCCACTGTCTTTGATTCCACACATTCCTGCTCTACTCACTGTGCTGCTCACAGCAGAGAGCTGGAAACAGAGTTGTTGAATTCAAGTGACCGTTTAGGAGAAACAGTGAAAAGTGACAGCAATGTTTGTGTCACAGTTACAAAGGTGACTGTGTGCTCTAGATGATCAGCAGCAGCTTTCTTGCATGGCTCTTCTGCTGTTTTAGCACAGTCTAAACGTTCCTGCTCTACTGCCTCTGTTGCTGCTGAGCAGAGAGCGGGCACAGAGATGTTGGATTCAATTGGTCTTTCAGGCAGGAAAGGGAGGAGTGGCAGCAATGCGTGTTTCAGAGTTGCAAAGCTCGCTGTGCTCTGAAGATTATCAGCAGACTGTTTTTGGCCTGGCTCTTCTGCTGTTTTAGCACAGTCTAAACTTTCCGGCTCTACTCACTCTGCTGCTGCTCAGAGAGAGCGGGCAGTGGAGAGGTTGCATTCAAATGGACTTTTAGGAGATAAAGTGACGAGTGACAGTAATGTGTGCGCCACAGTTGCAAAGCTCAGTGTGTGCTGAAGATGATCAGTGGGAACTTTCTGGACTGTCTCTTCTGCTGTTTCAGCAGAGTCCAAACGGAAGTGCTATATTCTGCTGCTGCTCACAAAGAGGAGGCAGAGGAGATGGTGGATTCAATTGGACTTTCAGGTAGGGAAGTGAGGGGTGACAGCAAAGTGTGTGACACAGTTTCAAAGCACACTCTGTCCTGAAGATGCTCAGTCGGAGCTCTCCCTCCTGGCCCTTCGGCTGTGGGAGCAGAGTCCAAGCGCTCGTGCTCACCTGTCACGGCTGCTCTTGAAACAACAGAGGGCACCAGAAACGTTGGTTTCAAATGCACTTTTAGGAGATAAAGTGAGGAGTAATAACAATGTGTTTGTCACAGTTGTAAAGTTCAGTGTGTGGTAAAGAAGCACAACAGCAGCTTTCTGGACTGTCTCTTCCACTGTCTTTGATTCCACACATTCCTGCTCTACTCACTGTGCTGCTCACAGCAGAGAGCTGGAAACAGAGTTGTTGAATTCAAGTGACCGTTTAGGAGAAACAGTGAAAAGTGACAGCAATGTTTGTGTCACAGTTACAAAGGTGACTGTGTGCTATGGATGATCAGCAGCAGCTTTTTTGCATGGCTCTTCTGCTGTTTTAGCACAGTCTAAACGTTCCTGCTCTACTGCCTCTGTTGCTGCTGAGCAGAGAGCGGGCACAGAGATGTTGGATTCAATTGGTCTTTCAGGCAGGAAAGGGAGGAGTGGCAGCAATGCGTGTTTCAGAGTTGCAAAGCTCGCTGTGCTCTGAAGATTATCAGCAGACTGTTTTTGGCCTGGCTCTTCTGCTGTTTTAGCACAGTCTAAACGTTCCTGCTCTACTCACTCTGCTGCTGCTCAGAGAGAGCGGGCAGTGGAGAGGTTGCATTCAAATGGACTTTTAGGAGATAAAGTGACGAGTGACAGTAATGTGTGTGCCACAGTTGCAAAGCTCAGTGTGTGCTGAAGATGATCAGTGGGAACTTTCTGGACTGTCTCTTCTGCTGTTTCAGCAGAGTCCAAACGGAAGTGCTATATTCTGCTGCTGCTCACAAAGAGGAGGCTCAGGAGATGGTGGATTCAATTGGACTTTCAGGTAGGGAAGTGAGGGGTGACAGCAAAGTGTGTGACACAGTTTCAAAGCACACTCTGTCCTGAAGATGCTCAGTCGGAGCTCTCCCTCCTGGCCCTTCGGCTGTGGGAGCAGAGTCCAAGCGCTCGTGCTCACCTGTCACGGCTGCTCTTGAAACGACAGAGGGCGCCAGAAACGTTGCATTCAAGTGAACTTTTCGGAGAAACAGTGAAAAGTGACAACTATGTTTGTGTCACAGTTACAAAGGTGACTGTGTGCTGTAGATGATCAGCAGGAGCTTTTTTGCATGGCTCTTCTGCTGTTTTAGCACAGTCTAAACGTTCCTGCTCTACTGTCTCTGTTGCTGCTCAGCTGAGAGCGGGCGCAGAGATGTTGGATCCAATTGGTCTTTCAGGTAGGAAAGGGAGGAGTGGCAGCAATGGGTGTTTCAGAGTTGCAAAGCTCACTGTGCGCTGAAGAAGATCTGCAGGGACAATTTGTCCTGGCACTTCTGTCTTTTAGCAGAGTCTAAACGTTCCTGCTCTACTCTCTCTGCTGCTGCACAGCAGAGAATGGCACGGAGATTTTGGATTCAAGTGGTCTTTGAGGTAGGAAAGAGAGGAGCGACAGCAATATGTGTTTCCCAGTTGCAAAGCTGACTGCGTGCTGAAGATGCCCAGCCGGAGTGTACCCTCCTGGCTCTTCAGCTGTGGGAGCAGAGTCCAAGCGCTCGTGCTCACCTGTCACGGCTGCTCTTGAAACGACAGAGGGCACCAGAAACGTTGGCTTCAAATGCACTTTTAGGAGATAAAGTGAGGAGTAGCAACAATGTGTGTGTCATAGTTGTAAAGTTCAGTGTGTGGTAAAGAAGCACAACCGGAGCTTTCTGGACTGTCTCTTCCACTGTCTTTGATTCCACACATTCCTGCTCTACTCACTGTGCTGCTCACAGCAGAGAGCTGGAAAAGGAGTTGTTGAATTCAAGTGAACTTTTAGGAGAAACAGTGAAAAGTGACAGGAATGTTTGTGTCACAGTTTCAAAGGTGACTGTGTGCTATGGATGATCAGCAGCAGCTTTTTTGCATGGCTCTTCTGCTGTTTTAGCACAGTCTAAACGTTCCTGCTCTACTGCCTCTGTTGCTGCTGAGCAGAGAGCGGGCACAGAGATGTTGGATTCAATTGGTCTTTCAGGCTGGAAAGGGAGGAGTGGCAGCAATGCGTGTTTCAGAGTTGCAAAGCTTGCTGTGCTCTGAAGATTATCAGCAGACACTTTTTGGCCTGGCTCTTCTGCTGTTTTAGCACAGTCTAAACTTTCCGGCTCTACTCACTCTGCTGCTGCTCAGAGAGAGCGGGCAGTGGAGAGGTTTCATTCAAATGGACTTTTAGGAGATAAAGTGACGAGTGACAGTAATGTGTGTGCCACAGTTGCAAAGCTCAGTGTGTGCTGAAGATGATCAGTGGGAACTTTCTGGACTGTCTCTTCTGCTGTTTCAGCAGAGTCCAAACGGAAGTGCTATACTCTGCTGCTGCTCACAAAGAGCAGGCAGAGGAGATGGTGGATTCAATTGGACTTTCAGGTAGGGAAATGAGGGGTGACAGCAAAGTGTGTGACACAGTTTCAAAGCACACTCTGTCCTGAAGATGCTCAGTCGGAGCTCTCCCTCCTGGCCCTTCGGCTGTGGGAGCAGAATCCAAGCGCTCGTGCTCACCTGTCACGGCTGCTCTTGAAACAACAGAGGGCACCAGAAACGTTGGATTCAAATGCACTTTTAGGAGATAAAGTGAGGAGTAATAACAATGTGTTTGTCACAGTTGTAAAGTTCAGTGTGTGGTAAAGAAGCACAACAGCAGCTTTCTGGACTGTCTCTTCCACTGTCTTTGATTCCACACATTCCTGCTCTACTCACTGTGCTGCTCACAGCAGAGAGCTGGAAACAGAGTTGTTGAATTCAAGTGACCATTTAGGAGAAACAGTGAAAAGTGACAGCAATGTTTGTGTCACAGTTACAAAGGTGACTGTGTGCTATGGATGATCAGCAGCAGCTTTTTTGCATGGCTCTTCTGCTGTTTTAGCACAGTCTAAACGTTCCTGCTCTACTGCCTCTGTTGCTGCTGAGCAGAGAGCGGGCACAGAGATGTTGGATTCAATTGGTCTTTCAGGCAGGAAAGGGAGGAGTGGCAGCAATGCGTGTTTCAGAGTTGCAAAGCTCGCTGTGCTCTGAAGATTATCAGCAGACTGTTTTTGGCCTGGCTCTTCTGCTGTTTTAGCACAGTCTAAACGTTCCTGCTCTACTCACTCTGCTGCTGCTCAGAGAGAGCGGGCAGTGGAGAGGTTTCATTCAAATGGACTTTTAGGAGATAATGTGACGAGTGACAGTAATGTGTGTGCCACAGTTGCAAAGCTCAGTGTGTGCTGAAGATGATCAGTGGGAACTTTCTGGACTGTCTCTTCTGCTGTCTCAGCAGAGTCCAAACGGAAGTGCTATATTCTGCTGCTGCTCACAAAGAGGAGGCTCAGGAGATGGTGGATTCAATTGGACTTTCCGGTAGGGAAGTGAGGGGTGACAGCAAAGTGTGTGACACAGTTTCAAAGCACACTCTGTCCTGAAGATGCTCAGTCGGAGCTCTCCCTCCTGGCCCTTCGGCTGTGGGAGCAGAGTCCAAGCGCTCGTGCTCACCTGTCACGGCTGCTCTTGAAACGACAGTGGGCGCCAGAAACGTTGCATTCAAGTGAACTTTTCGGGGAAACAGTGAAAAGTGACAACTATGTTTGTGTCACAGTTACAAAGGTGATTGTGTGCTGTAGATGATCAGCAGGAGCTTTTTTGCATGGCTCTTCTGCTGTTTTAGCACAGTCTAAACGTTCCTGCTCTACTGTCTCTGTTGCTGCTCAGCTGAGAGCGGGCGCAGAGATGTTGGATCCAATTGGTCTTTCAGGTAGGAAAGGGAGGAGTGGCAGCAATGCGTGTTTCAGAGTTGCAAAGCTCACTGTGCGCTGAAGAAGATCTGCAGGGACAATTTGTCCTGGCACTTCTGTCTTTTAGCAGAGTCTAAACGTTCCTGCTCTACTCTCTCTGCTGCTGCACAGCAGAGAATGGCACGGAGATTTTGGATTCAAGTGGTCTTTGAGGTAGGAAAGAGAGGAGCGACAGCAATATGTGTTTCACAGTTGCAAAGCTGACTGCGTGCTGAAGATGCCCAGCCGGAGTGTACCCTCCTGGCTCTTCAGCTGTGGGAGCAGAGTCCAAGCGCTCGTGCTCACCTGTCACGGCTGCTCTTGAAACGACAGAGGGCACCAGAAACGTTGGCTTCAAATGCACTTTTAGGAGATAAAGTGAGGAGTAGCAACAATGTGTGTGTCATAGTTGTAAAGTTCAGTGTGTGGTATAGAAGCACAACCGGAGCTTTCTGGACTGTCTCTTCCACTGTCTTTGATTCCACACATTCCTGCTCTACTCACTGTGCTGCTCACAGCAGAGAGCTGGAAAAGGAGTTGTTGAATTCAAGTGAACTTTTAGGAGAAACAGTGAAAAGTGACAGGAATGTTTGTGTCACAGTTTCAAAGGTGACTGTGTGCTATGGATGATCAGCAGCAGCTTTTTTGCATGGCTCTTCTGCTGTTTTAGCACAGTCTAAACGTTCCTGCTCTACTGCCTCTGTTGCTGCTGAGCAGAGAGCGGGCACAGAGATGTTGGATTCAATTGGTCTTTCAGGCTGGAAAGGGAGGAGTGGCAGCAATGCGTGTTTCAGAGTTGCAAAGCTTGCTGTGCTCTGAAGATTATCAGCAGACACTTTTTGGCCTGGCTCTTCTGCTGTTTTAGCACAGTCTAAACTTTCCGGCTCTACTCACTCTGCTGCTGCTCAGAGAGAGCGGGCAGTGGAGAGGTTTCATTCAAATGGACTTTTAGGAGATAAAGTGACGAGTGACGGTAATGTGTGTGCCACAGTTGCAAAGCTCAGTGTGTGCTGAAGATGATCAGTGGGAACTTTCTGGACTGTCTCTTCTGCTGTTTCAGCAGAGTCCAAACGGAAGTGCTATATTCTGCTGCTGCTCACAAAGAGCAGGCAGAGGAGATGGTGGATTCAATTGGACTTTCAGGTAGGGAAGTGAGGGGTGACAGCAAAGTGTGTGACACAGTTTCAAAGCACACTCTGTCCTGAAGATGCTCAGTCGGAGCTCTCCCTCCTGGCCCTTCGGCTGTGGGAGCAGAGTCCAAGCGCTCGTGCTCACCTGTCACGGCTGCTCTTGAAACGACAGAGGGCGCCAGAAACGTTGCATTCAAGTGAACTTTTCGGAGAAACAGTGAAAAGTGACAACTATGTTTGTGTCACAGTTACAAAGGTGACTGTGTGCTGTAGATGATCAGCAGGAGCTTTTTTGCATGGCTCTTCTGCTGTTTTAGCACAGTCTAAACGTTCCTGCTCTACTGTCTCTGTTGCTGCTCAGCTGAGAGCGGGCGCAGAGATGTTGGATCCAATTGGTCTTTCAGGTAGGAAAGGGAGGAGTGGCAGCAATGCGTGTTTCAGAGTTGCAAAGCTCACTGTGCGCTGAAGAAGATCTGCAGGGACAATTTGTCCTGGCACTTCTGTCTTTTAGCAGAGTCTAAACGTTCCTGCTCTAGTCTCTCTGCTGCTGCACAGCAGAGAATGGCACGGAGATTTTGGATTCAAGTGGTCTTTGAGGTAGGAAAGAGAGGAGCGACAGCAATATGTGTTTCACAGTTGCAAAGCTGACTGCGTGCTGAAGATGCCCAGCCGGAGTGTACCCTCCTGGCTCTTCAGCTGTGGGAGCAGAGTCCAAGCGCTCGTGCTCACCTGTCACGGCTGCTCTTGAAACGACAGAGGGCACCAGAAACGTTGGCTTCAAATGCACTTTTAGGAGATAAAGTGAGGAGTAGCAACAATGTGTGTGTCATAGTTGTAAAGTTCAGTGTGTGGTAAAGAAGCACAGCCGGAGCTTTCTGGACTGTCTCTTCCACTGTCTTTGATTCCACACATTCCTGCTCTACTCACTGTGCTGCTCACAGCAGAGAGCTGGAAAAGGAGTTGTTGAATTCAAGTGAACTTTTAGGAGAAACAGTGAAAAGTGACAGGAATGTTTGTGTCACAGTTTCAAAGGTGACTGTGTGCTCTAGATGATCAGCAGGAGCTTTTTTGCATGGCTCTTCTGCTGTTTTAGCACAGTCTAAACGTTCCTGCTCTACTGCCTCTGTTGCTGCTGAGCAGAGAGCGGGCACAGAGATGTTGGATTCAATTGGTCTTTCAGGCAGGAAAGGGAGGAGTGGCAGCAATGCGTGTTTCAGAGTTGCAAAGCTCGCTGTGCTCTGAAGATTATCAGCAGACACTTTTTGGCCTGGCTCTTCTGCTGTTTTAGCACAGTCTAAACTTTCCGGCTCTACTCACTCTGCTGCTGCTCAGAGAGAGCGGGCAGTGGAGAGGTTTCATTCAAATGGACTTTTAGGAGATAAAGTGATGAGTGACTGTAATGTGTGTGCCACAGTTGCAAAGCTCAGTGTGTGCTGAAGATGATCAGTGGGAACTTTCTGGACTGTCTCTTCTGCTGTTTCAGCAGAGTCCAAACGGAAGTGCTATATTCTGCTGCTGCTCACAAAGAGCAGGCAGAGGAGATGGTGGATTCAATTGGACTTTCAGGTAGGGAAGTGAGGGGTGACAGCAAAGTGTGTGACACAGTTTCAAAGCACACTCTGTCCTGAAGATGCTCAGTCGGAGCTCTCCCTCCTGGCCCTTCGGCTGTGGGAGCAGAGTCCAAGCGCTCGTGCTCACCTGTCACGGCTGCTCTTGAAACGACAGAGGGCGCCAGAAACGTTGCATTCAAGTGAACTTTTCGGAGAAACAGTGAAAAGTGACAACTATGTTTGTGTCACAGTTACAAAGGTGACTGTGTGCTGTAGATGATCAGCAGGAGCTTTTTTGCATGGCTCTTCTGCTGTTTTAGCACAGTCTAAACGTTCCTGCTCTACTGTCTCTGTTGCTGCTCAGCTGAGAGCGGGCGCAGAGATGTTGGATCCAATTGGTCTTTCAGGTAGGAAAGGGAGGAGTGGCAGCAATGCGTGTTTCAGAGTTGCAAAGCTCACTGTGCGCTGAAGAAGATCTGCAGGGACAATTTGTCCTGGCACTTCTGTCTTTTAGCAGAGTCTAAACGTTCCTGCTCTACTCTCTCTGCTGCTGCACAGCAGAGAATGGCACGGAGATTTTGGATTCAAGTGGTCTTTGAGGTAGGAAAGAGAGGAGCGACAGCAATATGTGTTTCACAGTTGCAAAGCTGACTGCGTGCTGAAGATGCCCAGCCGGAGTGTACCCTCCTGGCTCTTCAGCTGTGGGAGCAGAGTCCAAGCGCTCGTGCTCACCTGTCACGGCTGCTCTTGAAACGACAGAGGGCACCAGAAACGTTGGCTTCAAATGCACTTTTAGGAGATAAAGTGAGGAGTAGCAACAATGTGTGTGTCATAGTTGTAAAGTTCAGTGTGTGGTAAAGAAGCACAACAGCAGCTTTCTGGACTGTCTCTTCCACTGTCTTTGATTCCACACATTCCTGCTCTACTCACTGTGCTGCTCACAGCAGAGAGCTGGAAACAGAGTTGTTGAATTCAAGTGACCGTTTAGGAGAAACAGTGAAAAGTGACAGCAATGTTTGTGTCACAGTTACAAAGGTGACTGTGTGCTATGGATGATCAGCAGCAGCTTTTTTGCATGGCTCTTCTGCTGTTTTAGCACAGTCTAAACATTCCTGCTCTACTGCCTCTGTTGCTGCTGAGCAGAGAGCGGGCACAGAGGTGTTGGATTCAATTGGTCTTTCAGGCAGGAAAGGGAGGAGTGGCAGCAATGCGTGTTTCAGAGTTGCAAAGCTCGCTGTGCTCTGAAGATTATCAGCAGACTGTTTTTGGCCTGGCTCTTCTGCTGTTTTAGCACAGTCTAAACGTTCCTGCTCTACTCACTCTGCTGCTGCTCAGAGAGAGCGGGCAGTGGAGAGGTTGCATTCAAATGGACTTTTAGGAGATAAAGTGACGAGTGACAGTAATGTGTGTGCCACAGTTGCAAAGCTCACTGTGTGCTGAAGATGATCAGTGGGAACTTTCTGGACTGTCTCTTCTGCTGTTTCAGCAGAGTCCAAACGGAAGTGCTATACTCTGCTGCTGCTCACAAAGAGCAGGCAGAGGAGATGGTGGATTCAATTGGACTTTCAGGTAGGGAAGTGAGGGGTGACAGCAAAGTGTGTGACACAGTTTCAAAGCACACTCTGTCCTGAAGATGCTCAGTTGGAGCTCTCCCTCCTGGCCCTTCGGCTTTGGGAGCAGAGTCCAAGCGCTCGTGCTCACCTGTCACGGCTGCTCTTGAAACGACAGAGGGCGCCAGAAACGTTGCATTCAAGTGAACTTTTCGGAGAAACAGTGAAAAGTGACAACTATGTTTGTGTCACAGTTACAAAGGTGACTGTGTGCTGTAGATGATCAGCAGGAGCTTTTTTGCATGGCTCTTCTGCTGTTTTAGCACAGTCTAAACGTTCCTGCTCTACTGTCTCTGTTGCTGCTCAGCTGAGAGCGGGCGCAGAGATGTTGGATCCAATTGGTCTTTCAGGTAGGAAAGGGAGGAGTGGCAGCAATGCGTGTTTCAGAGTTGCAAAGCTCACTGTGCGCTGAAGAAGATCTGCAGGGACAATTTGTCCTGGCACTTCTGTCTTTTAGCAGAGTCTAAACGTTCCTGCTCTACTCTCTCTGCTGCTGCACAGCAGAGAATGGCACGGAGATTTTGGATTCAAGTGGTCTTTGAGGTAGGAAAGAGAGGAGCGACAGCAATATGTGTTTCACAGTTGCAAAGCTGACTGCGTGCTGAAGATGCCCAGCCGGAGTGTACCCTCCTGGCTCTTCAGCTGTGGGAGCAGAGTCCAAGCGCTCGTGCTCACCTGTCACGGCTGCTCTTGAAACGACAGAGGGCACCAGAAACGTTGGCTTCAAATGCACTTTTAGGAGATAAAGTGAGGAGTAGCAACAATGTGTGTGTCATAGTTGTAAAGTTCAGTGTGTGGTAAAGAAGCACAACCGGAGCTTTCTGGACTGTCTCTTCCACTGTCTTTGATTCCACACATTCCTGCTCTACTCACTGTGCTGCTCACAGCAGAGAGCTGGAAACAGAGTTGTTGAATTCAAGTGACCGTTTAGGAGAAACAGTGAAAAGTGACAGCAATGTTTGTGTCACAGTTACAAAGGTGACTGTGTGCTATGGATGATCAGCAGCAGCTTTTTTGCATGGCTCTTCTGCTGTTTTAGCACAGTCTAAACGTTCCTGCTCTACTGCCTCTGTTGCTGCTGAGCAGAGAGCGGGCACAGAGATGTTGGATTCAATTGGTCTTTCAGGCTGGAAAGGGAGGAGTGGCAGCAATGCGTGTTTCAGAGTTGCAAAGCTTGCTGTGCTCTGAAGATTATCAGCAGACACTTTTTGGCCTGGCTCTTCTGCTGTTTTAGCACAGTCTAAACTTTCCTGCTCTACTCACTCTGCTGCTGCTCAGAGAGAGCGGGCAGTGGAGAGGTTGCATTCAAATGGACTTTTAGGAGATAAAGTGACGAGTGACAGTAATGTGTGTGCCACAGTTGCAAAGCTCAGTGTGTGCTGAAGATGATCAGTGGGAACTTTCTGCACTGTCTCTTCTGCTGTTTCAGCAGAGTCCGAACGGAAGTGCTATATTCTGCTGCTGCTCACAAAGAGCAGGCAGAGGAGATGGTGGATTCAATTGGACTTTCAGGTAGGGAAGTGAGGGGTGACAGCAAAGTGTGTGACACAGTTTCAAAGCACACTCTGTCCTGAAGATGCTCAGTCGGAGCTCTCCCTCCTGGCCCTTCGGCTGTGGGAGCAGAGTCCAAGCGCTCGTGCTCACCTGTCGCGGCTGCTCTTGAAACGACAGAGGGCGCCAGAAACGTTGGATTCAAATGCACTTTTAGGAGATAAAGTGAGGAGTAGCAACAATGTGTGTGTCACAGTTGTAAAGTTCAGTGTGTGGTAAAGAAGCACAACAGCAGCTTTCTGGACTGTCTCTTCCACTGTCTTTGATTCCACACATTCCTGCTCTACTCACTGTGCTGCTCACAGCAGAGAGCTGGAAACAGAGTTGTTGAATTCAAGTGACCGTTTAGGAGAAACAGTGAAAAGTGACAGCAATGTTTGTGTCACAGTTACAAAGGTGACTGTGTGCTATGGATGATCAGCAGCAGCTTTTTTGCATGGCTCTTCTGCTGTTTTAGCACAGTCTAAACGTTCCTGCTCTACTGCCTCTGTTGCTGCTGAGCAGAGAGCGGGCACAGAGATGTTGGATTCAATTGGTCTTTCAGGCAGGAAAGGGAGGAGTGGCAGCAATGCGTGTTTCAGAGTTGCAAAGCTCACTGTGCGCTGAAGATTATCAGCAGACTCTTTTTGGCCTGGCTCTTCTGCTGTTTTAGCACAGTCTAAACGTTCCGGCTCTACTCACTCTGCTGCTGCTCAGAGAGAGCGGGCAGTGGAGAGGTTGCATTCAAATGGACTTTTAGGAGATAAAGTGACGAGTGACAGTAATGTGTGTGCCACAGTTGCAAAGCTCACTGTGTGCTGAAGATGATCAGTGGGAACTTTCTGCACTGTCTCTTCTGCTGTTTCAGCAGAGTCCAAACGGAAGTGCTATATTCTGCTGCTGCTCGCAAAGAGGAGCCTCAGGAGATGGTGGATTCAATTGGACTTTCAGGTAGGGAAGTGAGGGGTGACAGCAAAGTGTGTGACACAGTTTCAAAGCACACTCTGTCCTGAAGATGCTCAGTCGGAGCTCTCCCTCCTGGCCCTTCGGCTGTGGGAGCAGAGTCCAAGCGCTCGTGCTCACCTGTCACGGCTGCTCTTGAAACGACAGAGGGCGCCAGAAACGTTGCATTCAAGCGAACTTTTAGGAGAAACAGTGAAAAGTGACAACTATGTTTTTGTCACAGTTACAAAGGTGACTGTGTGCTGTAGATGATCAGCAGGAGCTTTTTTGCATGGCTCTTCTGCTGTTTTAGCACAGTCTAAACGTTCCTGCTCTACTGTCTCTGTTGCTGCTCAGCTGAGAGCGGGCGCAGAGATGTTGGATCCAATTGGTCTTTCAGGTAGGAAAGGGAGGAGTGGCAGCAATGCGTGTTTCAGAGTTGCAAAGCTCACTGTGCGCTGAAGAAGATCTGCAGGGACAATTTGTCCTGGCACTTCTGTCTTTTAGCAGAGTCTAAACGTTCCTGCTCTACTCTCTCTGCTGCTGCACAGCAGAGAATGGCACGGAGATTTTGGATTCAAGTGGTCTTTGAGGTAGGAAAGAGAGGAGCGACAGCAATATGTGTTTCACAGTTGCAAAGCTGACTGCGTGCTGAAGATGCCCAGCCGGAGTGTACCCTCCTGGCTCTTCAGCTGTGGGAGCAGAGTCCAAGCGCTCGTGCTCACCTGTCGCGGCTGCTCTTGAAACGACAGAGGGCGCCAGAAACGTTGGATTCAAATGCACTTTTAGGAGATAAAGTGAGGAGTAGCAACAATGTGTGTGTCACAGTTGTAAAGTTCAGTGTGTGGTAAAGAAGCACAACCGGAGCTTTCTGGACTGTCTCTTCCACTGTCTTTGATTCCACACATTCCTGCTCTACTCACTGTGCTGCTCACAGCAGAGAGCTGGAAACAGAGTTGTTGAATTCAAGTGACCGTTTAGGAGAAACAGTGAAAAGTGACAGCAATGTTTGTGTCACAGTTACAAAGGTGACTGTGTGCTATGGATGATCAGCAGCAGCTTTTTTGCATGGCTCTTCTGCTGTTTTAGCACAGTCTAAACGTTCCTGCTCTACTGCCTCTGTTGCTGCTGAGCAGAGAGCGGGCACAGAGATGTTGGATTCAATTGGTCTTTCAGGCAGGAAAGGGAGGAGTGGCAGCAATGCGTGTTTCAGAGTTGCAAAGCTCGCTGTGCGCTGAAGATTATCAGCAGACTCTTTTTGGCCTGGCTCTTCTGCTGTTTTAGCACAGTCTAAACGTTCCTGCTCTACTCACTCTGCTGCTGCTCAGAGAGAGCGGGCAGTGGAGAGGTTGCATTCAAATGGACTTTTAGGAGATAAAGTGACGAGTGACAGTAATGTGTGTGCCACAGTTGCAAAGCTCACTGTGTGCTGAAGATGATCAGTGGGAACTTTCTGCACTGTCTCTTCTGCTGTTTCAGCAGAGTCCGAACGGAAGTGCTATATTCTGCTGCTGCTCACAAAGAGCAGGCAGAGGAGATGGTGGATTCAATTGGACTTTCAGGTAGGGAAGTGAGGGGTGACAGCAAAGTGTGTGACACAGTTTCAAAGCACACTCTGTCCTGAAGATGCTCAGTCGGAGCTCTCCCTCCTGGCCCTTCGGCTGTGGGAGCAGAGTCCAAGCGCTCGTGCTCACCTGTCACGGCTGCTCTTGAAACGACACAGGGCGCCAGAAACGTTGCATTCAAGTGAACTTTTCGGAGAAACAGTGAAAAGTGACAACTATGTTTGTGTCACAGTTACAAAGGTGACTGTGTGCTGTAGATGATCAGCAGGAGCTTTTTTGCATGGCTCTTCTGCTGTTTTAGCACAGTCTAAACGTTCCTGCTCTACTGTCTCTGTTGCTGCTCAGCTGAGAGCGGGCGCAGAGATGTTGGATCCAATTGGTCTTTCAGGTAGGAAAGGGAGGAGTGGCAGCAATGCGTGTTTCAGAGTTGCAAAGCTCACTGTGCGCTGAAGAAGATCTGCAGGGACAATTTGTCCTGGCACTTCTGTCTTTTAGCAGAGTCTAAACGTTCCTGCTCTACTCTCTCTGCTGCTGCACAGCAGAGAATGGCACGGAGATTTTGGATTCAAGTGGTCTTTGAGGTAGGAAAGAGAGGAGCGACAGCAATATGTGTTTCACAGTTGCAAAGCTGACTGCGTGCTGAAGATGCCCAGCCGGAGTGTACCCTCCTGGCTCTTCAGCTGTGGGAGCAGAGTCCAAGCGCTCGTGCTCACCTGTCGCGGCTGCTCTTGAAACGACAGAGGGCGCCAGAAACGTTGGATTCAAATGCACTTTTAGGAGATAAAGTGAGGAGTAGCAACAATGTGTGTGTCACAGTTGTAAAGTTCAGTGTGTGGTAAAGAAGCACAACAGCAGCTTTCTGGACTGTCTCTTCCACTGTCTTTGATTCCACACATTCCTGCTCTACTCACTGTGCTGCTCACAGCAGAGAGCTGGAAACAGAGTTGTTGAATTCAAGTGACCGTTTATGAGAAGCAGTGAAAAGTGACAGCAATGTTTGTGTCACAGTTACAAAGGTGACTGTGTGCTATGGATGATCAGCAGCAGCTTTTTTGCATGGCTCTTCTGCTGGTTTAGCACAGTCTAAACGTTCCTGCTCTACTGCCTCTGTTGCTGCTGAGCAGAGAGCGGGCACAGAGATGTTGGATTCAATTGGTCTTTCAGGCAGGAAAGGGAGGAGTGGCAGCAATGCGTGTTTCAGAGTTGCAAAGCTCACTGTGCGCTGAAGATTATCAGCAGACTCTTTTAGGCCTGGCTCTTCTGCTGTTTTAGCACAGTCTAAACGTTCCTGCTCTACTCACTCTGCTGCTGCTCAGAGAGAGCGGGCAGTGGAGAGGTTGCATTCAAATGGACTTTTAGGAGATAAAGTGATGAGTGACAGTAATGCGTGTGCCACAGTTGCAAAGCTCACTGTGTGCTGAAGATGATCAGTGGGAACTTTCTGGACTGTCTCTTCTGCTGTTTCAGCAGAGTCCGAACGGAAGTGCTATATTCTGCTGCTGCTCACAAAGAGGAGGCTCAGGAGATGGTGGATTCAATTGGACTTTCAGGTAGGGAAGTGAGGGGTGACAGCAAAGTGTGTGACACAGTTTCAAAGCACACTCTGTCCTGAAGATGCTCAGTCGGAGCTCTCCCTCCTGGCCCTTCGGCTGTGGGAGCAGAGTCCAAGCGCTCGTGCTCACCTGTCACGGCTGCTCTTGAAACGACACAAGGCGCCAGAAACGTTGCATTCAAGCGAACTTTTAGGAGAAACAGTGAAAAGTGACAACTATGTTTGTGTCACAGTTACAAAGGTGACTGTGTGCTGTAGATGATCAGCAGGAGCTTTTTTGCATGGCTCTTCTGCTGTTTTAGCACAGTCTAAACGTTCCTGCTCTACTGTCTCTGTTGCTGCTCAGCTGAGAGCGGGCGCAGAGATGTTGGATCCAATTGGTCTTTCAGGTAGGAAAGGGAGGAGTGGCAGCAATGGGTGTTTCAGAGTTGCAAAGCTCACTGTGCGCTGAAGAAGATCTGCAGGGACAATTTGTCCTGGCACTTCTGTCTTTTAGCAGAGTCTAAACGTTCCTGCTCTACTCTCTCTGCTGCTGCACAGCAGAGAATGCCACGGAGATTTTGGATTCAAGTGGTCTTTGAGGTAGGAAAGAGAGGAGCGACAGCAATATGTGTTTCACAGTTGCAAAGCTGACTGCGTGCTGAAGATGCCCAGCCGGAGTGTACCCTCCTGGCTCTTCAGCTGTGGGAGCAGAGTCCAAGCTTTCGTGCTCACCTGTCGCGGCTGCTCTTGAAACGACAGAGGGCACCAGAAACGTTGGATTCAAATGCACTTTTAGGAGATAAAGTGAGGAGTAGCAACAATGTGTGTGTCACAGTTGTAAAGTTCAGTGTGTGGTAAAGAAGCACAACCGGAGCTTTCTGGACTGTCTCTTCCACTGTCTTTGATTCCACACATTCCTGCTCTACTCACTGTGCTGCTCACAGCAGAGAGCTGGAAACAGAGTTGTTGAATTCAAGTGACCGTTTAGGAGAAACAGTGAAAAGTGACAGCAATGTTTGTGTCACAGTTACAAAGGTGACTGTGTGCTATGGATGATCAGCAGCAGCTTTTTTGCATGGCTCTTCTGCTGGTTTAGCACAGTCTAAACGTTCCTGCTCTACTGCCTCTGTTGCTGCTGAGCAGAGAGCGGGCACAGAGATGTTGGATTCAATTGGTCTTTCAGGCAGGAAAGGGAGGAGCGGCAGCAATGCGTGTTTCAGAGTTGCAAAGGTCGCTGTGCGCTGAAGATTATCAGCAGACTCTTTTTGGCCTGGCTCTTCTGCTGTTTTAGCACAGTCTAAACGTTCCTGCTCTACTCACTCTGCTGCTGCTCAGAGAGAGCGGGCAGTGGAGAGGTTGCATTCAAATGGACTTTTAGGAGATAAAGTGACGAGTGACAGTAATGTGTGTGCCACAGTTGCAAAGCTCAGTGTGTGCTGAAGATGATCAGTGGGAACTTTCTGGACTGTCTCTTCTGCTGTTTCAGCAGAGTCCGAACGGAAGTGCTATATTCTGCTGCTGCTCACAAAGAGCAGGCAGAGGAGATGGTGGATTCAATTGGACTTTCAGGTAGGGAAGTGAGGGGTGACAGCAAAGTGTGTGACACAGTTTCAAAGCACACTCTGTCCTGAAGATGCTCAGTCGGAGCTCTCCCTCCTGGCCCTTCGGCTGTGGGAGCAGAGTCCAAGCGCTCGTGCTCACCTGTCACGGCTGCTCTTGAAACGACAGAGGGCGCCAGAAACGTTGCATTCAAGCGAACTTTTCGGAGAAACAGTGAAAAGTGACAACTATGTTTTTGTCACAGTTACAAAGGTGACTGTGTGCTGTAGATGATCAGCAGGAGCTTTTTTGCATGGCTCTTCTGCTGTTTTAGCACAGTCTAAACGTTCCTGCTCTACTGTCTCTGTTGCTGCTCAGCTGAGAGCGGGCGCAGAGATGTTGGATCCAATTGGTCTTTCAGGTAGGAAAGGGAGGAGTGGCAGCAATGCGTGTTTCAGAGTTGCAAAGCTCACTGTGCGCTGAAGAAGATCTGCAGGGACAATTTGTCCTGGCACTTCTGTCTTTTAGCAGAGTCTAAACGTTCCTGCTCTACTCTCTCTGCTGCTGCACAGCAGAGAATGCCACGGAGATTTTGGATTCAAGTGGTCTTTGAGGTAGGAAAGAGAGGAGCGACAGCAATATGTGTTTCACAGTTGCAAAGCTGACTGCGTGCTGAAGATGCCCAGCCGGAGTGTACCCTCCTGGCTCTTCAGCTGTGGGAGCAGAGTCCAAGCGCTCGTGCTCACCTGTCGCGGCTGCTCTTGAAACGACAGAGGGCGCCAGAAACGTTGGATTCAAATGCACTTTTAGGAGATAAAGTGAGGAGTAGCAACAATGTGTGTGTCACAGTTGTAAAGTTCAGTGTGTGGTAAAGAAGCACAACAGCAGCTTTCTGGACTGTCTCTTCCACTGTCTTTGATTCCACACATTCCTGCTCTACTCACTGTGCTGCTCACAGCAGAGAGCTGGAAACAGAGTTGTTGAATTCAAGTGACCGTTTAGGAGAAACAGTGAAAAGTGACAGCAATGTTTGTGTCACAGTTACAAAGGTGACTGTGTGCTATGGATGATCAGCAGCAGCTTTTTTGCATGGCTCTTCTGCTGTTTTAGCACAGTCTAAACGTTCCTGCTCTACTGCCTCTGTTGCTGCTGAGCAGAGAGCGGGCACAGAGATGTTGGATTCAATTGGTCTTTCAGGCAGGAAAGGGAGGAGTGGCAGCAATGCGTGTTTCAGAGTTGCAAAGCTCGCTGTGCGCTGAAGATTATCAGCAGACTCTTTTTGGCCTGGCTCTTCTGCTGTTTTAGCACAGTCTAAACGTTCCTGCTCTACTCACTCTGCTGCTGCTCAGAGAGAGCGGGCAGTGGAGAGGTTGCATTCAAATGGACTTTTAGGAGATAAAGTGACGAGTGACAGTAATGTGTGTGCCACAGTTGCAAAGCTCACTGTGTGCTGAAGATGATCAGTGGGAACTTTCTGCACTGTCTCTTCTGCTGTTTCAGCAGACTCCGAACGGAAGTGCTATATTCTGCTGCTGCTCACAAAGAGCAGGCAGAGGAGATGGTGGATTCAATTGGACTTTCAGGTAGGGAAGTGAGGGGTGACAGCAAAGTGTGTGACACAGTTTCAAAGCACACTCTGTCCTGAAGATGCTCAGTCGGAGCTCTCCCTCCTGGCCCTTCGGCTGTGGGAGCAGAGTCCAAGCGCTCGTGCTCACCTGTCACGGCTGCTCTTGAAACGACAGAGGGCGCCAGAAACGTTGCATTCAAGTGAACTTTTCGGAGAAACAGTGAAAAGTGACAACTATGTTTGTGTCACAGTTACAAAGGTGACTGTGTGCTGTAGATGATCAGCAGGAGCTTTTTTGCATGGCACTTCTGCTGTTTTAGCACAGTCTAAACGTTCCTGCTCTACTGTCTCTGTTGCTGCTCAGCTGAGAGCGGGCGCAGAGATGTTGGATCCAATTGGTCTTTCAGGTAGGAAAGGGAGGAGTGGCAGCAATGCGTGTTTCAGAGTTGCAAAGCTCACTGTGCGCTGAAGAAGATCTGCAGGGACAATTTGTCCTGGCACTTCTGTCTTTTAGCAGAGTCTAAACGTTCCTGCTCTACTCTCTCTGCTGCTGCACAGCAGAGAATGCCACGGAGATTTTGGATTCAAGTGGTCTTTGAGGTAGGAAAGAGAGGAGCGACAGCAATATGTGTTTCACAGTTGCAAAGCTGACTGCGTGCTGAAGATGCCCAGCCGGAGTGTACCCTCCTGGCTCTTCAGCTGTGGGAGCAGAGTCCAAGCGCTCGTGCTCACCTGTCACGGCTGCTCTTGAAACGACAGAGGGCGCCAGAAACGTTGGATTCAAATGCACTTTTAGGAGATAAAGTGAGGAGTAGCAACAATGTGTGTGTCACAGTTGTAAAGTTCAGTGTGTGGTAAAGAAGCACAACAGCAGCTTTCTGGACTGTCTCTTCCACTGTCTTTGATTCCACACATTCCTGCTCTACTCACTGTGCTGCTCACAGCAGAGAGCTGGAAACAGAGTTGTTGAATTCAAGTGACCGTTTATGAGAAGCAGTGAAAAGTGACAGCAATGTTTGTGTCACAGTTACAAAGGTGACTGTGTGCTATGGATGATCAGCAGCAGCTTTTTTGCATGGCTCTTCTGCTGTTTTAGCACAGTCTAAACGTTCCTGCTCTACTGCCTCTGTTGCTGCTGAGCAGAGAGCGGGCACAGAGATGTTGGATTCAATTGGTCTTTCAGGCAGGAAAGGGAGGAGTGGCAGCAATGCGTGTTTCAGAGTTGCAAAGCTCGCTGTGCGCTGAAGATTATCAGCAGACTCTTTTTGGCCTGGCTCTTCTGCTGTTTTAGCACAGTCTAAACGTTCCTGCTCTACTCACTCTGCTGCTGCTCAGAGAGAGCGGGCAGTGGAGAGGTTGCATTCAAATGGACTTTTAGGAGATAAAGTGATGAGTGACAGTAATGCGTGTGCCACAGTTGCAAAGCTCACTGTGTGCTGAAGATGATCAGTGGGAACTTTCTGGACTGTCTCTTCTGCTGTTTCAGCAGAGTCCGAACGGAAGTGCTATATTCTGCTGCTGCTCACAAAGAGGAGGCTCAGGAGATGGTGGATTCAATTGGACTTTCAGGTAGGGAAGTGAGGGGTGACAGCAAAGTGTGTGACACAGTTTCAAAGCACACTCTGTCCTGAAGATGCTCAGTCGGAGCTCTCCCTCCTGGCCCTTCGGCTGTGGGAGCAGAGTCCAAGCGCTCGTGCTCACCTGTCACGGCTGCTCTTGAAACGACACAGGGCGCCAGAAACGTTGCATTCAAGCGAACTTTTAGGAGAAACAGTGAAAAGTGACAACTATGTTTGTGTCACAGTTACAAAGGTGACTGTGTGCTGTAGATGATCAGCAGGAGCTTTTTTGCATGGCTCTTCTGCTGTTTTAGCACAGTCTAAACGTTCCTGCTCTACTGTCTCTGTTGCTGCTCAGCTGAGAGCGGGCGCAGAGATGTTGGATCCAATTGGTCTTTCAGGTAGGAAAGGGAGGAGTGGCAGCAATGGGTGTTTCAGAGTTGCAAAGCTCACTGTGCGCTGAAGAAGATCTGCAGGGACAATTTGTCCTGGCACTTCTGTCTTTTAGCAGAGTCTAAACGTTCCTGCTCTACTCTCTCTGCTGCTGCACAGCAGAGAATGCCACGGAGATTTTGGATTCAAGTGGTCTTTGAGGTAGGAAAGAGAGGAGCGACAGCAATATGTGTTTCACAGTTGCAAAGCTGACTGCGTGCTGAAGATGCCCAGCCGGAGTGTACCCTCCTGGCTCTTCAGCTGTGGGAGCAGAGTCCAAGCTTTCGTGCTCACCTGTCGCGGCTGCTCTTGAAACGACAGAGGGCACCAGAAACGTTGGATTCAAATGCACTTTTAGGAGATAAAGTGAGGAGTAGCAACAATGTGTGTGTCACAGTTGTAAAGTTCAGTGTGTGGTAAAGAAGCACAACCGGAGCTTTCTGGACTGTCTCTTCCACTGTCTTTGATTCCACACATTCCTGCTCTACTCACTGTGCTGCTCACAGCAGAGAGCTGGAAACAGAGTTGTTGAATTCAAGTGACCGTTTAGGAGAAACAGTGAAAAGTGACAGCAATGTTTGTGTCACAGTTACAAAGGTGACTGTGTGCTATGGATGATCAGCAGCAGCTTTTTTGCATGGCTCTTCTGCTGGTTTAGCACAGTCTAAACGTTCCTGCTCTACTGCCTCTGTTGCTGCTGAGCAGAGAGCGGGCACAGAGATGTTGGATTCAATTGGTCTTTCAGGCAGGAAAGGGAGGAGTGGCAGCAATGCGTGTTTCAGAGTTGCAAAGGTCGCTGTGCGCTGAAGATTATCAGCAGACTCTTTTTGGCCTGGCTCTTCTGCTGTTTTAGCACAGTCTAAACGTTCCTGCTCTACTCACTCTGCTGCTGCTCAGAGAGAGCGGGCAGTGGAGAGGTTGCATTCAAATGGACTTTTAGGAGATAAAGTGACGAGTGACAGTAATGTGTGTGCCACAGTTGCAAAGCTCACTGTGTGCTGAAGATGATCAGTGGGAACTTTCTGGACTGTCTCTTCTGCTGTTTCAGCAGAGTCCGAACGGAAGTGCTATATTCTGCTGCTGCTCACAAAGAGCAGGCAGAGGAGATGGTGGATTCAATTGGACTTTCAGGTAGGGAAGTGAGGGGTGACAGCAAAGTGTGTGACACAGTTTCAAAGCACACTCTGTCCTGAAGATGCTCAGTCGGAGCTCTCCCTCCTGGCCCTTCGGCTGTGGGAGCAGAGTCCAAGCGCTCGTGCTCACCTGTCACGGCTGCTCTTGAAACGACAGAGGGCGCCAGAAACGTTGCATTCAAGCGAACTTTTAGGAGAAACAGTGAAAAGTGACAACTATGTTTGTGTCACAGTTACAAAGGTGACTGTGTGCTGTAGATGATCAGCAGGAGCTTTTTTGCATGGCTCTTCTGCTGTTTTAGCACAGTCTAAACGTTCCTGCTCTACTGTCTCTGTTGCTGCTCAGCTGAGAGCGGGCGCAGAGATGTTGGATCCAATTGGTCTTTCAGGTAGGAAAGGGAGGAGTGGCAGCAATGGGTGTTTCAGAGTTGCAAAGCTCACTGTGCGCTGAAGAAGATCTGCAGGGACAATTTGTCCTGGCACTTCTGTCTTTTAGCAGAGTCTAAACGTTCCTGCTCTACTCTCTCTGCTGCTGCACAGCAGAGAATGGCACGGAGATTTTGGATTCAAGTGGTCTTTGAGGTAGGAAAGAGAGGAGCGACAGCAATATGTGTTTCACAGTTGCAAAGCTGACTGCGTGCTGAAGATGCCCAGCCGGAGTGTACCCTCCTGGCTCTTCAGCTGTGGGAGCAGAGTCCAAGCGCTCGTGCTCACCTGTCGCGGCTGCTCTTGAAACGACAGAGGGCGCCAGAAACGTTGGATTCAAATGCACTTTTAGGAGATAAAGTGAGGAGTAGCAACAATGTGTGTGTCACAGTTGTAAAGTTCAGTGTGTGGTAAAGAAGCACAACCGGAGCTTTCTGGACTGTCTCTTCCACTGTCTTTGATTCCACACATTCCTGCTCTACTCACTGTGCTGCTCACAGCAGAGAGCTGGAAACAGAGTTGTTGAATTCAAGTGACCGTTTAGGAGAAACAGTGAAAAGTGACAGCAATGTTTGTGTCACAGTTACAAAGGTGACTGTGTGCTATGGATGATCAGCAGCAGCTTTTTTGCATGGCTCTTCTGCTGTTTTAGCACAGTCTAAACGTTCCTGCTCTACTGCCTCTGTTGCTGCTGAGCAGAGAGCGGGCACAGAGATGTTGGATTCAATTGGTCTTTCAGGCAGGAAAGGGAGGAGTGGCAGCAATGCGTGTTTCAGAGTTTCAAAGCTCGCTGTGCGCTGAAGATTATCAGCAGACTCTTTTTGGCCTGGCTCTTCTGCTGTTTTAGCACAGTCTAAACGTTCCTGCTCTACTCACTCTGCTGCTGCTCAGAGAGAGCGGGCAGTGGAGAGGTTGCATTCAAATGGACTTTTAGGAGATAAAGTGACGAGTGACAGTAATGTGTGTGCCACAGTTGCAAAGCTCACTGTGTGCTGAAGATGATCAGTGGGAACTTTCTGGACTGTCTCTTCTGCTGTTTCAGCAGAGTCCAAACGGAAGTGCTATATTCTGCTGCTGCTCACAAAGAGCAGGCAGAGGAGATGGTGGATTCAATTGGACTTTCAGGTAGGGAAGTGAGGGGTGACAGCAAAGTGTGTGACACAGTTTCAAAGCACACTCTGTCCTGAAGATGCTCAGTCGGAGCTCTCCCTCCTGGCCCTTTGGCTGTGGGAGCAGAGTCCAAGCGCTCGTGCTCACCTGTCACGGCTGCTCTTGAAACGACAGAGGGCGCCAGAAACGTTGCATTCAAGCGAACTTTTAGGAGAAACAGTGAAAAGTGACAACTATGTTTGTGTCACAGTTACAAAGGTGACTGTGTGCTGTAGATGATCAGCAGGAGCTTTTTTGCATGGCTCTTCTGCTGTTTTAGCACAGTCTAAACGTTCCTGCTCTACTGTCTCTGTTGCTGCTCAGCTGAGAGCGGGCGCAGAGATGTTGGATCCAATTGGTCTTTCAGGTAGGAAAGGGAGGAGTGGCAGCAATGGGTGTTTCAGAGTTGCAAAGCTCACTGTGCGCTGAAGAAGATCTGCAGGGACAATTTGTCCTGGCACTTCTGTCTTTTAGCAGAGTCTAAACGTTCCTGCTCTACTCTCTCTGCTGCTGCACAGCAGAGAATGGCACGGAGATTTTGGATTCAAGTGGTCTTTGAGGTAGGAAAGAGAGGAGCGACAGCAATATGTGTTTCACAGTTGCAAAGCTGACTGCGTGCTGAAGATGCCCAGCCGGAGTGTACCCTCCTGGCTCTTCAGCTGTGGGAGCAGAGTCCAAGCGCTCGTGCTCACCTGTCGCGGCTGCTCTTGAAACGACAGAGGGCGCCAGAAACGTTGGATTCAAATGCACTTTTAGGAGATAAAGTGAGGAGTAGCAACAATGTGTGTGTCACAGTTGTAAAGTTCAGTGTGTGGTAAAGAAGCACAACAGCAGCTTTCTGGACTGTCTCTTCCACTGTCTTTGATTCCACACATTCCTGCTCTACTCACTGTGCTGCTCACAGCAGAGAGCTGGAAACAGAGTTGTTGAATTCAAGTGACCGTTTATGAGAAGCAGTGAAAAGTGACAGCAATGTTTGTGTCACAGTTACAAAGGTGACTGTGTGCTATGGATGATCAGCAGCAGCTTTTTTGCATGGCTCTTCTGCTGTTTTAGCACAGTCTAAACGTTCCTGCTCTACTGCCTCTGTTGCTGCTGAGCAGAGAGCGGGCACAGAGATGTTGGATTCAATTGGTCTTTCAGGCAGGAAAGGGAGGAGTGGCAGCAATGCGTGTTTCAGAGTTGCAAAGCTCGCTGTGCGCTGAAGATTATCAGCAGACTCTTTTTGGCCTGGCTCTTCTGCTGTTTTAGCACAGTCTAAACGTTCCTGCTCTACTCACTCTGCTGCTGCTCAGAGAGAGCGGGCAGTGGAGAGGTTGCATTCAAATGGACTTTTAGGAGATAAAGTGACGAGTGACAGTAATGTGTGTGCCACAGTTGCAAAGCTCACTGTGTGCTGAAGATGATCAGTGGGAACTTTCTGGACTGTCTCTTCTGCTGTTTCAGCAGAGTCCAAACGGAAGTGCTATATTCTGCTGCTGCTCACAAAGAGCAGGCAGAGGAGATGGTGGATTCAATTGGACTTTCAGGTAGGGAAGTGAGGGGTGACAGCAAAGTGTGTGACACAGTTTCAAAGCACACTCTGTCCTGAAGATGCTCAGTCGGAGCTCTCCCTCCTGGCCCTTCGGCTGTGGGAGCAGAGTCCAAGCGCTCGTGCTCACCTGTCACGGCTGCTCTTGAAACGACAGAGGGCGCCAGAAACGTTGCATTCAAGCGAACTTTTAGGAGAAACAGTGAAAAGTGACAACTATGTTTGTGTCACAGTTACAAAGGTGACTGTGTGCTGTAGATGATCAGCAGGAGCTTTTTTGCATGGCTCTTCTGCTGTTTTAGCACAGTCTAAACGTTCCTGCTCTACTGTCTCTGTTGCTGCTCAGCTGAGAGCGGGCGCAGAGATGTTGGATCCAATTGGTCTTTCAGGTAGGAAAGGGAGGAGTGGCAGCAATGCGTGTTTCAGAGTTGCAAAGCTCACTGTGCGCTGAAGAAGATCTGCAGGGACAATTTGTCCTGGCACTTCTGTCTTTTAGCAGAGTCTAAACGTTCCTGCTCTACTCTCTCTGCTGCTGCACAGCAGAGAATGGCACGGAGATTTTGGATTCAAGTGGTCTTTGAGGTAGGAAAGAGAGGAGCGACAGCAATATGTGTTTCACAGTTGCAAAGCTGACTGCGTGCTGAAGATGCCCAGCCGGAGTGTACCCTCCTGGCTCTTCAGCTGTGGGAGCAGAGTCCAAGCGCTCGTGCTCACCTGTCGCGGCTGCTCTTGAAACGACAGAGGGCGCCAGAAACGTTGGATTCAAATGCACTTTTAGGAGATAAAGTGAGGAGTAGCAACAATGTGTGTGTCACAGTTGTAAAGTTCAGTGTGTGGTAAAGAAGCACAACAGCAGCTTTCTGGACTGTCTCTTCCACTGTCTTTGATTCCACACATTCCTGCTCTACTCACTGTGCTGCTCACAGCAGAGAGCTGGAAACAGAGTTGTTGAATTCAAGTGACCGTTTATGAGAAGCAGTGAAAAGTGACAGCAATGTTTGTGTCACAGTTACAAAGGTGACTGTGTGCTATGGATGATCAGCAGCAGCTTTTTTGCATGGCTCTTCTGCTGGTTTAGCACAGTCTAAACGTTCCTGCTCTACTGCCTCTGTTGCTGCTGAGCAGAGAGCGGGCACAGAGATGTTGGATTCAATTGGTCTTTCAGGCAGGAAAGGGAGGAGTGGCAGCAATGCGTGTTTCAGAGTTGCAAAGCTCGCTGTGCGCTGAAGATTATCAGCAGACTCTTTTTGGCCTGGCTCTTCTGCTGTTTTAGCACAGTCTAAACGTTCCTGCTCTACTCACTCTGCTGCTGCTCAGAGAGAGCGGGCAGTGGAGAGGTTGCATTCAAATGGACTTTTAGGAGATAAAGTGACGAGTGACAGTAATGTGTGTGCCACAGTTGCAAAGCTCACTGTGTGCTGAAGATGATCAGTGGGAACTTTCTGGACTGTCTCTTCTGCTGTTTCAGCAGAGTCCGAACGGAAGTGCTATATTCTGCTGCTGCTCACAAAGAGCAGGCAGAGGAGATGGTGGATTCAATTGGACTTTCAGGTAGGGAAGTGAGGGGTGACAGCAAAGTGTGTGACACAGTTTCAAAGCACACTCTGTCCTGAAGATGCTCAGTCGGAGCTCTCCCTCCTGGCCCTTCGGCTGTGGGAGCAGAGTCCAAGCGCTCGTGCTCACCTGTCACGGCTGCTCTTGAAACGACACAGGGCGCCAGAAACGTTGCATTCAAGCGAACTTTTAGGAGAAACAGTGAAAAGTGACAACTATGTTTGTGTCACAGTTACAAAGGTGACTGTGTGCTGTAGATGATCAGCAGGAGCTTTTTTGCATGGCTCTTCTGCTGTTTTAGCACAGTCTAAACGTTCCTGCTCTACTGTCTCTGTTGCTGCTCAGCTGAGAGCGGGCGCAGAGATGTTGGATCCAATTGGTCTTTCAGGTAGGAAAGGGAGGAGTGGCAGCAATGGGTGTTTCAGAGTTGCAAAGCTCACTGTGCGCTGAAGAAGATCTGCAGGGACAATTTGTCCTGGCACTTCTGTCTTTTAGCAGAGTCTAAACGTTCCTGCTCTACTCTCTCTGCTGCTGCACAGCAGAGAATGGCACGGAGATTTTGGATTCAAGTGGTCTTTGAGGTAGGAAAGAGAGGAGCGACAGCAATATGTGTTTCACAGTTGCAAAGCTGACTGCGTGCTGAAGATGCCCAGCCGGAGTGTACCCTCCTGGCTCTTCAGCTGTGGGAGCAGAGTCCAAGCGCTCGTGCTCACCTGTCGCGGCTGCTCTTGAAACGACAGAGGGCGCCAGAAACGTTGGCTTCAAATGCACTTTTAGGAGATAAAGTGAGGAGTAGCAACAATGTGTGTGTCACAGTTGTAAAGTTCAGTGTGTGGTAAAGAAGCACAACAGCAGCTTTCTGGACTGTCTCTTCCACTGTCTTTGATTCCACACATTCCTGCTCTACTCACTGTGCTGCTCACAGCAGAGAGCTGGAAACAGAGTTGTTGAATTCAAGTGACCGTTTATGAGAAGCAGTGAAAAGTGACAGCAATGTTTGTGTCACAGTTACAAAGGTGACTGTGTGCTATGGATGATCAGCAGCAGCTTTTTTGCATGGCTCTTCTGCTGGTTTAGCACAGTCTAAACGTTCCTGCTCTACTGCCTCTGTTGCTGCTGAGCAGAGAGCGGGCACAGAGATGTTGGATTCAATTGGTCTTTCAGGCAGGAAAGGGAGGAGTGGCAGCAATGCGTGTTTCAGAGTTGCAAAGCTCGCTGTGCGCTGAAGATTATCAGCAGACTCTTTTTGGCCTGGCTCTTCTGCTGTTTTAGCACAGTCTAAACGTTCCTGCTCTACTCACTCTGCTGCTGCTCAGAGAGAGCGGGCAGTGGAGAGGTTGCATTCAAATGGACTTTTAGGAGATAAAGTGACGAGTGACAGTAATGTGTGTGCCACAGTTGCAAAGCTCACTGTGTGCTGAAGATGATCAGTGGGAACTTTCTGGACTGTCTCTTCTGCTGTTTCAGCAGAGTCCGAACGGAAGTGCTATATTCTGCTGCTGCTCACAAAGAGCAGGCAGAGGAGATGGTGGATTCAATTGGACTTTCAGGTAGGGAAGTGAGGGGTGACAGCAAAGTGTGTGACACAGTTTCAAAGCACACTCTGTCCTGAAGATGCTCAGTCGGAGCTCTCCCTCCTGGCCCTTCGGCTGTGGGAGCAGAGTCCAAGCGCTCGTGCTCACCTGTCACGGCTGCTCTTGAAACGACACAGGGCGCCAGAAACGTTGCATTCAAGCGAACTTTTAGGAGAAACAGTGAAAAGTGACAACTATGTTTGTGTCACAGTTACAAAGGTGACTGTGTGCTGTAGATGATCAGCAGGAGTTTTTTGCATGGCTCTTCTGCTGTTTTAGCACAGTCTAAACGTTCCTGCTCTACTGTCTCTGTTGCTGCTCAGCTGAGAGCGGGCGCAGAGATGTTGGATCCAATTGGTCTTTCAGGTAGGAAAGGGAGGAGTGGCAGCAATGCGTGTTTCAGAGTTGCAAAGCTCACTGTGCGCTGAAGAAGATCTGCAGGGACAATTTGTCCTGGCACTTCTGTCTTTTAGCAGAGTCTAAACGTTCCTGCTCTACTCTCTCTGCTGCTGCACAGCAGAGAATGGCACGGAGATTTTGGATTCAAGTGGTCTTTGAGGTAGGAAAGAGAGGAGCGACAGCAATATGTGTTTCACAGTTGCAAAGCTGACTGCGTGCTGAAGATGCCCAGCCGGAGTGTACCCTCCTGGCTCTTCAGCTGTGGGAGCAGAGTCCAAGCTTTCGTGCTCACCTGTCGCGGCTGCTCTTGAAACGACAGAGGGCGCCAGAAACGTTGGATTCAAATGCACTTTTAGGAGATAAAGTGAGGAGTAGCAACAATGTGTGTGTCACAGTTGTAAAGTTCAGTGTGTGGTAAAGAAGCACAACAGCAGCTTTCTGGACTGTCTCTTCCACTGTCTTTGATTCCACACATTCCTGCTCTACTCACTGTGCTGCTCACAGCAGAGAGCTGGAAACAGAGTTGTTGAATTCAAGTGACCGTTTAGGAGAAACAGTGAAAAGTGACAGCAATGTTTGTGTCACAGTTACAAAGGTGACTGTGTGCTATGGATGATCAGCAGCAGCTTTTTTGCATGGCTCTTCTGCTGTTTTAGCACAGTCTAAACGTTCCTGCTCTACTGCCTCTGTTGCTGCTGAGCAGAGAGCGGGCACAGAGATGTTGGATTCAATTGGTCTTTCAGGCAGGAAAGGGAGGAGTGGCAGCAATGCGTGTTTCAGAGTTGCAAAGCTCGCTGTGCGCTGAAGATTATCAGCAGACTCTTTTTGGCCTGGCTCTTCTGCTGTTTTAGCACAGTCTAAACGTTCCTGCTCTACTCACTCTGCTGCTGCTCAGAGAGAGCGGGCAGTGGAGAGGTTGCATTCAAATGGACTTTTAGGAGATAAAGTGACGAGTGACAGTAATGTGTGTGCCACAGTTGCAAAGCTCACTGTGTGCTGAAGATGATCAGTGGGAACTTTCTGGACTGTCTCTTCTGCTGTTTCAGCAGAGTCCAAACGGAAGTGCTATATTCTGCTGCTGCTCACAAAGAGCAGGCAGAGGAGATGGTGGATTCAATTGGACTTTCAGGTAGGGAAGTGAGGGGTGACAGCAAAGTGTGTGACACAGTTTCAAAGCACACTCTGTCCTGAAGATGCTCAGTCGGAGCTCTCCCTCCTGGCCCTTCGGCTGTGGGAGCAGAGTCCAAGCGCTCGTGCTCACCTGTCACGGCTGCTCTTGAAACGACAGAGGGCGCCAGAAACGTTGCATTCAAGCGAACTTTTAGGAGAAACAGTGAAAAGTGACAACTATGTTTGTGTCACAGTTACAAAGGTGACTGTGTGCTGTAGATGATCAGCAGGAGCTTTTTTGCATGGCTCTTCTGCTGTTTTAGCACAGTCTAAACGTTCCTGCTCTACTGTCTCTGTTGCTGCTCAGCTGAGAGCGGGCGCAGAGATGTTGGATCCAATTGGTCTTTCAGGTAGGAAAGGGAGGAGTGGCAGCAATGGGTGTTTCAGAGTTGCAAAGCTCACTGTGCGCTGAAGAAGATCTGCAGGGACAATTTGTCCTGGCACTTCTGTCTTTTAGCAGAGTCTAAACGTTCCTGCTCTACTCTCTCTGCTGCTGCACAGCAGAGAATGGCACGGAGATTTTGGATTCAAGTGGTCTTTGAGGTAGGAAAGAGAGGAGGGACAGCAATATGTGTTTCACAGTTGCAAAGCTGACTGCGTGCTGAAGATGCCCAGCCGGAGTGTACCCTCCTGGCTCTTCAGCTGTGGGAGCAGAGTCCAAGCGCTCGTGCTCACCTGTCGCGGCTGCTCTTGAAACGACAGAGGGCGCCAGAAACGTTGGCTTCAAATGCACTTTTAGGAGATAAAGTGAGGAGTAGCAACAATGTGTGTGTCACAGTTGTAAAGTTCAGTGTGTGGTAAAGAAGCACAACAGCAGCTTTCTGGACTGTCTCTTCCACTGTCTTTGATTCCACACATTCCTGCTCTACTCACTGTGCTGCTCACAGCAGAGAGCTGGAAACAGAGTTGTTGAATTCAAGTGACCGTTTATGAGAAGCAGTGAAAAGTGACAGCAATGTTTGTGTCACAGTTACAAAGGTGACTGTGTGCTATGGATGATCAGCAGCAGCTTTTTTGCATGGCTCTTCTGCTGGTTTAGCACAGTCTAAACGTTCCTGCTCTACTGCCTCTGTTGCTGCTGAGCAGAGAGCGGGCACAGAGATGTTGGATTCAATTGGTCTTTCAGGCAGGAAAGGGAGGAGTGGCAGCAATGCGTGTTTCAGAGTTGCAAAGCTCGCTGTGCGCTGAAGATTATCAGCAGACTCTTTTTGGCCTGGCTCTTCTGCTGTTTTAGCACAGTCTAAACGTTCCTGCTCTACTCACTCTGCTGCTGCTCAGAGAGAGCGGGCAGTGGAGAGGTTGCATTCAAATGGACTTTTAGGAGATAAAGTGACGAGTGACGGTAATGTGTGTGCCACAGTTGCAAAGCTCACTGTGTGCTGAAGATGATCAGTGGGAACTTTCTGGACTGTCTCTTCTGCTGTTTCAGCAGAGTCCAAACGGAAGTGCTATATTCTGCTGCTGCTCACAAAGAGCAGGCAGAGGAGATGGTGGATTCAATTGGACTTTCAGGTAGGGAAGTGAGGGGTGACAGCAAAGTGTGTGACACAGTTTCAAAGCACACTCTGTCCTGAAGATGCTCAGTCGGAGCTCTCCCTCCTGGCCCTTCCGCTGTGGGAGCAGAGTCCAAGCGCTCGTGCTCACCTGTCACGGCTGCTCTTGAAACGACACAGGGCGCCAGAAACGTTGCATTCAAGCGAACTTTTAGGAGAAACAGTGAAAAGTGACAACTATGTTTGTGTCACAGTTACAAAGGTGACTGTGTGCTGTAGATGATCAGCAGGAGCTTTTTTGCATGGCTCTTCTGCTGTTTTAGCACAGTCTAAACGTTCCTGCTCTACTGTCTCTGTTGCTGCTCAGCTGAGAGCGGGCGCAGAGATGTTGGATCCAATTGGTCTTTCAGGTAGGAAAGGGAGGAGTGGCAGCAATGCGTGTTTCAGAGTTGCAAAGCTCACTGTGCGCTGAAGAAGATCTGCAGGGACAATTTGTCCTGGCACTTCTGTCTTTTAGCAGAGTCTAAACGTTCCTGCTCTACTCTCTCTGCTGCTGCACAGCAGAGAATGGCACGGAGATTTTGGATTCAAGTGGTCTTTGAGGTAGGAAAGAGAGGAGCGACAGCAATATGTGTTTCACAGTTGCAAAGCTGACTGCGTGCTGAAGATGCCCAGCCGGAGTGTACCCTCCTGGCTCTTCAGCTGTGGGAGCAGAGTCCAAGCGCTCGTGCTCACCTGTCGCGGCTGCTCTTGAAACGACAGAGGGCGCCAGAAACGTTGGCTTCAAATGCACTTTTAGGAGATAAAGTGAGGAGTAGCAACAATGTGTGTGTCACAGTTGTAAAGTTCAGTGTGTGGTAAAGAAGCACAACAGCAGCTTTCTGGACTGTCTCTTCCACTGTCTTTGATTCCACACATTCCTGCTCTACTCACTGTGCTGCTCACAGCAGAGAGCTGGAAACAGAGTTGTTGAATTCAAGTGACCGTTTAGGAGAAACAGTGAAAAGTGACAGCAATGTTTGTGTCACAGTTACAAAGGTGACTGTGTGCTATGGATGATCAGCAGCAGCTTTTTTGCATGGCTCTTCTGCTGTTTTAGCACAGTCTAAACGTTCCTGCTCTACTGCCTCTGTTGCTGCTGAGCAGAGAGCGGGCACAGAGATGTTGGATTCAATTGGTCTTTCAGGCAGGAAAGGGAGGAGTGGCAGCAATGCGTGTTTCAGAGTTGCAAAGCTCGCTGTGCGCTGAAGATTATCAGCAGACTCTTTTTGGCCTGGCTCTTCTGCTGTTTTAGCACAGTCTAAACGTTCCTGCTCTACTCACTCTGCTGCTGCTCAGAGAGAGCGGGCAGTGGAGAGGTTGCATTCAAATGGACTTTTAGGAGATAAAGTGACGAGTGACAGTAATGTGTGTGCCACAGTTGCAAAGCTCACTGTGTGCTGAAGATGATCAGTGGGAACTTTCTGGACTGTCTCTTCTGCTGTTTCAGCAGAGTCCGAACGGAAGTGCTATATTCTGCTGCTGCTCACAAAGAGCAGGCAGAGGAGATGGTGGATTCAATTGGACTTTCAGGTAGGGAAGTGAGGGGTGACAGCAAAGTGTGTGACACAGTTTCAAAGCACACTCTGTCCTGAAGATGCTCAGTCGGAGCTCTCCCTCCTGGCCCTTCGGCTGTGGGAGCAGAGTCCAAGCGCTCGTGCTCACCTGTCACGGCTGCTCTTGAAACGACAGAGGGCGCCAGAAACGTTGCATTCAAGCGAACTTTTAGGAGAAACAGTGAAAAGTGACAACTATGTTTGTGTCACAGTTACAAAGGTGACTGTGTGCTGTAGATGATCAGCAGGAGCTTTTTTGCATGGCTCTTCTGCTGTTTTAGCACAGTCTAAACGTTCCTGCTCTACTGTCTCTGTTGCTGCTCAGCTGAGAGCGGGCGCAGAGATGTTGGATCCAATTGGTCTTTCAGGTAGGAAAGGGAGGAGTGGCAGCAATGGGTGTTTCAGAGTTGCAAAGCTCACTGTGCGCTGAAGAAGATCTGCAGGGACAATTTGTCCTGGCACTTCTGTCTTTTAGCAGAGTCTAAACATTCCTGCTCTACTCTATCTGCTGCTGCACAGCAGAGAATGGCACGGAGATTTTGGATTCAAGTGGTCTTTGAGGTAGGAAAGAGAGGAGCGACAGCAATATGTGTTTCACAGTTGCAAAGCTGACTGCGTGCTGAAGATGCCCAGCCGGAGTGTACCCTCCTGGCTCTTCAGCTGTGGGAGCAGAGTCCAAGCGCTCGTGCTCACCTGTCGCGGCTGCTCTTGAAACGACAGAGGGCGCCAGAAACGTTGGATTCAAATGCACTTTTAGGAGATAAAGTGAGGAGTAGCAACAATGTGTGTGTCACAGTTGTAAAGTTCAGTGTGTGGTAAAGAAGCACAACAGCAGCTTTCTGGACTGTCTCTTCCACTGTCTTTGATTCCACACGTTCCTGTTCTACTCACTGTGCTGCTCACAGCAGAGAGCTGGAAACAGAGTTGTTGAATTCAAGTGACCGTTTAGGAGAAACAGTGAAAAGTGACAGCAATGTTTGTGTCACAGTTACAAAGGTGACTGTGTGCTATGGATGATCAGCAGCAGCTTTTTCGCAAGGCTCTTCTGCTGTTTTAGCACAGTCTAAACATTGCTGCTCTACTCTCTCTGTTGCTGCTCAGCAGAGAGAGAGCACAGAGATGTTGGATTCAACTGGTCTTTCAGGCAGGAAAGGGAGGAGTGACAGCAATGTATGTTGCAGAGTTGCAAAGCTCGCTGTGCACTGAAGATGATCTGTAGGAACATTTTGTCCTGGCTTTTCTGCTCTTTCAGCAGTGTCTAAACGTTCCTGCTCTACTTACTCTTGCTGCAGCTCACAGAGAGCGTGCACTGGAGAGGTTGTATTCAAACGGTCTTTTTGGAGAAAGAGTGAATAGTGGCAGCAATGTTTGTGTCACAGTTGCAAAGCTCACTGTGTGCTATAGATGACCAGCAGGAGGTTTTTCGCAAGGCTCTTCTGCTGTTTTAGCACAGTCTAAACATTGCTGCTCTACTCTCTCTGTTGCTGCTCAGCAGAGAGCTGGCAGAGAGATGTTGGATTCAACTGGTCTTTCAGGCAGGAAAGGGAGGAGTGACAGCAATGTGTGTTGCAGAGTTGCAAAGCTCGCTGTGCGCTGACGATGATCAGCAGGAACATTTTGGCCTGGCTCTTCTGCTCTTTCAGCAGAGTCTAAACTTTCCTGCTCTACTCACTCTGCTGCTGCTCAGAGAGAGCGGGCACTGGAAAGGTTGCATTCAAATGGACTTTTAGGAGATAAAGTGACCAGTGAGAGTAATGTGTGTGTCACAGTTGCAAAGCTCACTGTGTGCTGAAGATGATCAGCAGGAACTTTGTGCATGTCTCTTCTGCTGTTTCAGCAGAGACCAAACGTAACTGCTATATTCTGCTGCTGCTGACAAAGAGCAAGCACAGGAGTTGTAGGATTCAATTGGACTTTCAGGTAGGAAAGTGAGGGGTGACAGCAATGTGTGTGACACAGTTTCAAAGCTCACTGTGCGCTGAAGATGCCCAGCCGGAGTTTCCCTGCTGGCCCATCGGCTGTGGGATTAGAGGTCAAGCGCTTCGTGCTCCCCTGTCACAACTGCTCTTGAAAGGAGAGAGGGCACCCGAAACGTTGGATTCAAATGCACTTTTAGGAGATAAAGTGAGGAGTGACAGCAATGTTTGTGTCACAGTTGCAAAGCTAACTGTGTGCTAAACATGATCAGCAGGAGCTTTTTCGCAAGGCTCTTCTGCTGTTTTAGCACAGTCTAAACATTGCTGCTCTACTCTCTCTGTTGCTGCTCAGCAGAGAGAGAGCACAGAGATGTTGGATTCAATTGGTCTTTCAGGCAGGAAAGGGAGGAGTGACAGCAATGGATGTTGCAGAGTTGCAAAGCTCGCTGTGCGCTGAAGATGATCTGTAGGAACATTTTGTCCTGGCTTTTCTGCTCTTTCAGCAGTGTCTAAACGTTCCTGCTCTACTTACTCTTGCTGCAGCTCACAGAGAGCGTGCACTGGAGAGGTTGTATTCAAACGGTCTTTTTGGAGAAAGAGTGAAGAGTGACAGCAATGTTTGTGTCACAGTTGCAAAGCTCACTGTGTGCTATAGATGACCAGCAGGAGCTTTTTCGCAAGGCTCTTCTGCTGTTTTAGCACAGTCTAAACATTGCTGCTCTACTCTCTCTGTTGCTGCTCAGCAGAGAGCTGGCACAGAGATGTTGGATTCAACTGGTCTTTCAGGCAGGAAAGGGAGGAGTGACAGCAATGTGTGTTGCAGAGTTGCAAAGCTCGCTGTGCGCTGACGATGATCAGCAGGAACATTTTGGCCTGGCTCTTCTGCTCTTTCAGCAGAGTCTAAACGTTCCTGCTCTACTCACTCTGCTGCTGCTCAGAGAGAGCGGGCACTGGAAAGGTTGCATTCAAATGGACTTTTAGGAGATAAAGTGACCAGTGAGAGTAATGTGTGTGTCACAGTTGCAAAGCTCACTGTGTGCTGAAGATGATCAGCAGGAACTTTGTGCATGTCTCTTCTGCTGTTTCAGCAGAGACCAAACGTAACTGCTATATTCTGCTGCTGCTGACAAAGAGCAAGCACAGGAGTTGTAGGATTCAATTGGACTTTCAGGTAGGAAAGTGAGGGGTGACAGCAATGTGTGTGACACAGTTTCAAAGCTCACTGTGCGCTGAAGATGCCCAGCCGGAGTTTCCCTGCTGGCCCATCGGCTGTGGGATTAGAGGTCAAGCGCTTCGTGCTCCCCTGTCACAACTGCTCTTGAAAGGAGAGAGGGCACCCGAAACGTTGGATTCAAATGCACTTTTAGGAGATAAAGTGAGGAGTGACAGCAATGTTTGTGTCACAGTTGCAAAGCTAACTGTGTGCTAAACATGATCAGCAGGAGCTTTTTCGCAAGGCTCTTCTGCTGTTTTAGCACAGTCTAAACATTGCTGCTCTACTCTCTCTGTTGCTGCTCAGCAGAGAGAGAGCACAGAGATGTTGGATTCAATTGGTCTTTCAGGCAGGAAAGGGAGGAGTGACAGCAATGGATGTTGCAGAGTTGCAAAACTCGCTGTGCGCTGAAGATGATCTGTAGGAACATTTTGTCCTGGCTTTTCTGCTCTTTCAGCAGTGTCTAAACGTTCCTGCTCTACTTACTCTTGCTGCAGCTCACAGAGAGCGTGCACTGGAGAGGTTGTATTCAAACGGTCTTTTTGGAGAAAGAGTGAAGAGTGACAGCAATGTTTGTGTCACAGTTGCAAAGCTCACTGTGTGCTATAGATGACCAGCAGGAGGTTTTTCGCAAGGCTCTTCTGCTGTTTTAGCACAGTCTAAACATTGCTGCTCTACTCTCTCTGTTGCTGCTCAGCAGAGAGCTGGCAGAGAGATGTTGGATTCAACTGGTCTTTCAGGCAGGAAAGGGAGGAGTGACAGCAATGTGTGTTGCAGAGTTGCAAAGCTCGCTGTGCGCTGACGATGATCAGCAGGAACATTTTGGCCTGGCTCTTCTGCTCTTTCAGCAGAGTCTAAACGTTCCTGCTCTACTCACTCTGCTGCTGCTCAGAGAGAGCGGGCACTGGAAAGGTTGCATTCAAATGGACTTTTAGGAGATAAAGTGACCAGTGAGAGTAATGTGTGTGTCACAGTTGCAAAGCTCACTGTGTGCTGAAGATGATCAGCAGGAACTTTGTGCATGTCTCTTCTGCTGTTTCAGCAGAGACCAAACGTAACTGCTATATTCTGCTGCTGCTGACAAAGAGCAAGCACAGGAGTTGTAGGATTCAATTGGACTTTCAGGTAGGAAAGTGAGGGGTGACAGCAATGTGTGTGACACAGTTTCAAAGCTCACTGTGCGCTGAAGATGCCCAGCCGGAGTTTCCCTGCTGGCCCATCGGCTGTGGGATTAGAGGTCAAGCGCTTCGTGCTCCCCTGTCACAACTGCTCTTGAAAGGAGAGAGGGCACCCGAAACGTTGGATTCAAATGCACTTTTAGGAGATAAAGTGAGTATTTTTCAGCTTTGAAACTGTGTCACACACATTGCTGTCACCCCTCACTTTCCTACCTGAAAGTCCAATTGAATCCTACAACTCCTGTGCTTGCTCTTTGTCAGCAGCAGCAGAATATAGCAGTTACGTTTGGTCTCTGCTGAAACAGCAGAAGAGACATGCACAAAGTTCCTGCTGATCATCTTCAGCACACAGTGAGCTTTGCAACTGTGACACACACATTACTCTCACTGGTCACTTTATCTCCTAAAAGTCCATTTGAATGCAACCTTTCCAGTGCCCGCTCTCTCTGAGCAGCAGCAGAGTGAGTAGAGCAGGAACGTTTAGACTCTGCTGAAAGAGCAGAAGAGCCAGGCCAAAATGTTCCTGCTGATCATCGTCAGCGCACAGCGAGCTTTGCAACTCTGCAACACACATTGCTGTCACTCCTCCCTTTCCTGCCTGAAAGACCAGTTGAATCCAACATCTCTGTGCCAGCTCTCTGCTGAGCAGCAACAGAGAGAGTAGAGCAGCAATGTTTAGACTGTGCTAAAACAGCAGAAGAGCCTTGCGAAAAAGCTCCTGCTGGTCATCTATAGCACACAGTGAGCTTTGCAACTGTGACACAAACATTGCTGTCACTCTTCACTCTTTCTCCAAAAAGACCGTTTGAATACAACCTCTCCAGTGCACGCTCTCTGTGAGCTGCAGCAAGAGTAAGTAGAGCAGGAACGTTTAGACACTGCTGAAAGAGCAGAAAAGCCAGGACAAAATGTTCCTACAGATCATCTTCAGCGCACAGCGAGTTTTGCAACTCTGCAACATCCATTGCTGTCACTCCTCCCTTTCCTGCCTGAAAGACCAATTGAATCCAACATCTCTGTGCTCTCTCTCTGCTGAGCAGCAACAGAGAGAGTAGAGCAGCAATGTTTAGACTGTGCTAAAACAGCAGAAGAGCCTTGCGAAAAAGCTCCTGCTGATCATGTTTAGCACACAGTTAGCTTTGCAACTGTGACACAAACATTGCTGTCACTCCTCACTTTATCTCCTAAAAGTGCATTTGAATCCAACGTTTCGGGTGCCCTCTCTCCTTTCAAGAGCAGTTGTGACAGGGGAGCACGAAGCGCTTGACCTCTAATCCCACAGCCGATGGGCCAGCAGGGAAACTCCGGCTGGGCATCTTCAGCGCACAGTGAGCTTTGAAACTGTGTCACACACATTGCTGTCACCCCTCACTTTCCTACCTGAAAGTCCAATTGAATCCTACAACTCCTGTGCTTGCTCTTTGTCAGCAGCAGCAGAATATAGCAGTTACGTTTGGTCTCTGCTGAAACAGCAGAAGAGACATGCACAAAGTTCCTGCTGATCATCTTCAGCACACAGTGAGCTTTGCAACTGTGACACACACATTACTCTCACTGGTCACTTTATCTCCTAAAAGTCCATTTGAATGCAACCTTTCCAGTGCCCGCTCTCTCTGAGCAGCAGCAGAGTGAGTAGAGCAGGAACGTTTAGACTCTGCTGAAAGAGCAGAAGAGCCAGGCCAAAATGTTCCTGCTGATCATCGTCAGCGCACAGCGAGCTTTGCAACTCTGCAACACACATTGCTGTCACTCCTCCCTTTCCTGCCTGAAAGACCAGTTGAATCCAACATCTCTGTGCCAGCTCTCTGCTGAGCAGCAACAGAGAGAGTAGAGCAGCAATGTTTAGACTGTGCTAAAACAGCAGAAGAGCCTTGCGAAAAAGCTCCTGCTGGTCATCTATAGCACACAGTGAGCTTTGCAACTGTGACACAAACATTGCTGTCACTCTTCACTCTTTCTCCAAAAAGACCGTTTGAATACAACCTCTCCAGTGCACGCTCTCTGTGAGCTGCAGCAAGAGTAAGTAGAGCAGGAACGTTTAGACACTGCTGAAAGAGCAGAAAAGCCAGGACAAAATGTTCCTACAGATCATCTTCAGCGCACAGCGAGCTTTGCAACTCTGCAACATCCATTGCTGTCACTCCTCCCTTTCCTGCCTGAAAGACCAATTGAATCCAACATCTCTGTGCTCTCTCTCTGCTGAGCAGCAACAGAGAGAGTAGAGCAGCAATGTTTAGACTGTGCTAAAACAGCAGAAGAGCCTTGCGAAAAAGCTCCTGCTGATCATGTTTAGCACACAGTTAGCTTTGCAACTGTGACACAAACATTGCTGTCACTCCTCACTTTATCTCCTAAAAGTGCATTTGAATCCAACGTTTCGGGTGCCCTCTCTCCTTTCAGGAGCAGTTGTGACAGGGGAGCACGAAGCGCTTGACCTCTAATCCCACAGCCGATGGGCCAGCAGGGAAACTCCGGCTGGGCATCTTCAGCGCACAGTGAGCTTTGAAACTGTGTCACACACATTGCTGTCACCCCTCACTTTCCTACCTGAAAGTCCAATTGAATCCTACAACTCCTGTGCTTGCTCTTTGTCAGCAGCAGCAGAATATAGCAGTTACGTTTGGTCTCTGCTGAAACAGCAGAAGAGACATGCACAAAGTTCCTGCTGATCATCTTCAGCACACAATGAGCTTTGCAACTGTGACACACACATTACTCTCACTGGTCACTTTATCTCCTAAAAGTCCATTTGAATGCAACCTTTCCAGTGCCCGCTCTCTCTGAGCAGCAGCAGAGTGAGTAGAGCAGGAACGTTTAGACTCTGCTGAAAGAGCAGAAGAGCCAGGCCAAAATGTTCCTGCTGATCATCGTCAGCGCACAGCGAGCTTTGCAACTCTGCAACACACATTGCTGTCACTCCTCCCTTTCCTGCCTGAAAGACCAGTTGAATCCAACATCTCTGTGCCAGCTCTCTGCTGAGCAGCAACAGAGAGAGTAGAGCAGCAATGTTTAGACTGTGCTAAAACAGCAGAAGAGCCTTGCGAAAAACCTCCTGCTGGTCATCTATAGCACACAGTGAGCTTTGCAACTGTGACACAAACATTGCTGTCACTCTTCACTCTTTCTCCAAAAAGACCGTTTGAATACAACCTCTCCAGTGCACGCTCTCTGTGAGCTGCAGCAAGAGTAAGTAGAGCAGGAACGTTTAGACACTGCTGAAAGAGCAGAAAAGCCAGGACAAAATGTTCCTACAGATCATCTTCAGCGCACAGCGAGCTTTGCAACTCTGCAACATCCATTGCTGTCACTCCTCCCTTTCCTGCCTGAAAGACCAATTGAATCCAACATCTCTGTGCTCTCTCTCTGCTGAGCAGCAACAGAGAGAGTAGAGCAGCAATGTTTAGACTGTGCTAAAACAGCAGAAGAGCCTTGCGAAAAAGCTCCTGCTGATCATGTTTAGCACACAGTTAGCTTTGCAACTGTGACACAAACATTGCTGTCACTCCTCACTTTATCTCCTAAAAGTGCATTTGAATCCAACGTTTCGGGTGCCCTCTCTCCTTTCAAGAGCAGTTGTGACAGGGGAGCACGAAGCGCTTGACCTCTAATCCCACAGCCGATGGGCCAGCAGGGAAACTCCGGCTGGGCATCTTCAGCGCACAGTGAGCTTTGAAACTGTGTCACACACATTGCTGTCACCCCTCACTTTCCTACCTGAAAGTCCAATTGAATCCTACAACTCCTGTGCTTGCTCTTTGTCAGCAGCAGCAGAATATAGCAGTTACGTTTGGTCTCTGCTGAAACAGCAGAAGAGACATGCACAAAGTTCCTGCTGATCATCTTCAGCACACAGTGAGCTTTGCAACTGTGACACACACATTACTCTCACTGGTCACTTTATCTCCTAAAAGTCCATTTGAATGCAACCTTTCCAGTGCCCGCTCTCTCTGAGCAGCAGCAGAGTGAGTAGAGCAGGAACGTTTAGACTCTGCTGAAAGAGCAGAAGAGCCAGGCCAAAATGTTCCTGCTGATCATCGTCAGCGCACAGCGAGCTTTGCAACTCTGCAACACACATTGCTGTCACTCCTCCCTTTCCTGCCTGAAAGACCAGTTGAATCCAACATCTCTGTGCCAGCTCTCTGCTGAGCAGCAACAGAGAGAGTAGAGCAGCAATGTTTAGACTGTGCTAAAACAGCAGAAGAGCCTTGCGAAAAACCTCCTGCTGGTCATCTATAGCACACAGTGAGCTTTGCAACTGTGACACAAACATTGCTGTCACTCTTCACTCTTTCTCCAAAAAGACCGTTTGAATACAACCTCTCCAGTGCACGCTCTCTGTGAGCTGCAGCAAGAGTAAGTAGAGCAGGAACGTTTAGACACTGCTGAAAGAGCAGAAAAGCCAGGACAAAATGTTCCTACAGATCATCTTCAGCGCACAGCGAGCTTTGCAACTCTGCAACATCCATTGCTGTCACTCCTCCCTTTCCTGCCTGAAAGACCAATTGAATCCAACATCTCTGTGCTCTCTCTCTGCTGAGCAGCAACAGAGAGAGTAGAGCAGCAATGTTTAGACTGTGCTAAAACAGCAGAAGAGCCTTGCGAAAAAGCTCCTGCTGATCATGTTTAGCACACAGTTAGCTTTGCAACTGTGACACAAACATTGCTGTCACTCCTCACTTTATCTCCTAAAAGTGCATTTGAATCCAACGTTTCGGGTGCCCTCTCTCCTTTCAAGAGCAGTTGTGACAGGGGAGCACGAAGCGCTTGACCTCTAATCCCACAGCCGATGGGCCAGCAGGGAAACTCCGGCTGGGCATCTTCAGCGCACAGTGAGCTTTGAAACTGTGTCACACACATTGCTGTCACCCCTCACTTTCCTACCTGAAAGTCCAATTGAATCCTACAACTCCTGTGCTTGCTCTTTGTCAGCAGCAGCAGAATATAGCAGTTACGTTTGGTCTCTGCTGAAACAGCAGAAGAGACATGCACAAAGTTCCTGCTGATCATCTTCAGCACACAGTGAGCTTTGCAACTGTGACACACACATTACTCTCACTGGTCACTTTATCTCCTAAAAGTCCATTTGAATGCAACCTTTCCAGTGCCCGCTCTCTCTGAGCAGCAGCAGAGTGAGTAGAGCAGGAACGTTTAGACTCTGCTGAAAGAGCAGAAGAGCCAGGCCAAAATGTTCCTGCTGATCATCGTCAGCGCACAGCGAGCTTTGCAACTCTGCAACACACATTGCTGTCACTCCTCCCTTTCCTGCCTGAAAGACCAGTTGAATCCAACATCTCTGTGCCAGCTCTCTGCTGAGCAGCAACAGAGAGAGTAGAGCAGCAATGTTTAGACTGTGCTAAAACAGCAGAAGAGCCTTGCGAAAAAGCTCCTGCTGGTCATCTATAGCACACAGTGAGCTTTGCAACTGTGACACAAACATTGCTGTCACTCTTCACTCTTTCTCCAAAAAGACCGTTTGAATACAACCTCTCCAGTGCACGCTCTCTGTGAGCTGCAGCAAGAGTAAGTAGAGCAGGAACGTTTAGACACTGCTGAAAGAGCAGAAAAGCCAGGACAAAATGTTCCTACAGATCATCTTCAGCGCACAGCGAGCTTTGCAACTCTGCAACATCCATTGCTGTCACTCCTCCCTTTCCTGCCTGAAAGACCAATTGAATCCAACATCTCTGTGCTCTCTCTCTGCTGAGCAGCAACAGAGAGAGTAGAGCAGCAATGTTTAGACTGTGCTAAAACAGCAGAAGAGCCTTGCGAAAAAGCTCCTGCTGATCATGTTTAGCACACAGTTAGCTTTGCAACTGTGACACAAACATTGCTGTCACTCCTCACTTTATCTCCTAAAAGTGCATTTGAATCCAACGTTTCGGGTGCCCTCTCTCCTTTCAAGAGCAGTTGTGACAGGGGAGCACGAAGCGCTTGACCTCTAATCCCACAGCCGATGGGCCAGCAGGGAAACTCCGGCTGGGCATCTTCAGCGCACAGTGAGCTTTGAAACTGTGTCACACACATTGCTGTCACCCCTCACTTTCCTACCTGAAAGTCCAATTGAATCCTACAACTCCTGTGCTTGCTCTTTGTCAGCAGCAGCAGAATATAGCAGTTACGTTTGGTCTCTGCTGAAACAGCAGAAGAGACATGCACAAAGTTCCTGCTGATCATCTTCAGCACACAGTGAGCTTTGCAACTGTGACACACACATTACTCTCACTGGTCACTTTATCTCCTAAAAGTCCATTTGAATGCAACCTTTCCAGTGCCCGCTCTCTCTGAGCAGCAGCAGAGTGAGTAGAGCAGGAAAGTTTAGACTCTGCTGAAAGAGCAGAAGAGCCAGGCCAAAATGTTCCTGCTGATCATCGTCAGCGCACAGCGAGCTTTGCAACTCTGCAACACACATTGCTGTCACTCCTCCCTTTCCTGCCTGAAAGACCAGTTGAATCCAACATCTCTCTGCCAGCTCTCTGCTGAGCAGCAACAGAGAGAGTAGAGCAGCAATGTTTAGACTGTGCTAAAACAGCAGAAGAGCCTTGCGAAAAACCTCCTGCTGGTCATCTATAGCACACAGTGAGCTTTGCAACTGTGACACAAACATTGCTGCCACTCTTCACTCTTTCTCCAAAAAGACCGTTTGAATACAACCTCTCCAGTGCACGCTCTCTGTGAGCTGCAGCAAGAGTAAGTAGAGCAGGAACGTTTAGACACTGCTGAAAGAGCAGAAAAGCCAGGACAAAATGTTCCTACAGATCATCTTCAGTGCACAGCGAGCTTTGCAACTCTGCAACATACATTGCTGTCACTCCTCCCTTTCCTGCCTGAAAGACCAGTTGAATCCAACATCTCTGTGCTCTCTCTCTGCTGAGCAGCAACAGAGAGAGTAGAGCAGCAATGTTTAGACTGTGCTAAAACAGCAGAAGAGCCTTGCGAAAAAGCTGCTGCTGATCATCCATAGCACACAGTCACCTTTGTAACTGTGACACAAACATTGCTGTCACTTTTCACTGTTTCTCCTAAACGGTCACTTGAATTCAACAACTCTGTTTCCAGCTCTCTGCTGTGAGCAGCACAGTGAGTAGAACAGGAATGTGTGGAATCAAAGACAGTGGAAGAGACAGTCCAGAAAGCTGCTGTTGTGCTTCTTTACCACACACTGAACTTTACAACTGTGACACACACATTGTTGCTACTCCTCACTTTATCTCCTAAAAGTGCATTTGAATCCAACGTTTCTGGCGCCCTCTGTCGTTTCAAGAGCAGCCGCGACAGGTGAGCACGAGCGCTTGGACTCTGCTCCCACAGCTGAAGAGCCAGGAGGGTACACTCCGGCTGGGCATCTTCAGCACGCAGTCAGCTTTGCAACTGTGAAACACATATTGCTGTCGCTCCTCTCTTTCCTACCTCAAAGACCACTTGAATCCAAAATCTCCGTGCCATTCTCTGCTGTGCAGCAGCAGATAGAGTAGAGCAGGAATGTTTAGACTCTGCTAAAAGACAGAAGTGCCAGGACAAATTGTCCCTGCAGATCTTCTTCAGCGCACAGTGAGCTTTGCAACTCTGAAACACCCATTGCTGCCACTCCTCCCTTTCCTACCTGAAAGACCAATTGGATCCAACATCTCTGCGCCCGCTCTCAGCTGAGCAGCAACAGAGACAGTAGAGCAGGAACGTTTAGACTGTGCTAAAACAGCAGAAGAGCCATGCAAAAAAGCTCCTGCTGATCATCTACAGCACACAGTCACCTTTGTAACTGTGACACAAACATAGTTGTCACTTTTCACTGTTTCTCCTAAAAGTTCGCTTGAATGCAACGTTTCTGGCGCCCTCTGTCGTTTCAAGAGCAGCCGTGACAGGTGAGCACGAGCGCTTGGACTCTGCTCCCACAGCCGAAGGGCCAGGAGGGAGAGCTCCGACTGAGCATCTTCAGGACAGAGTGTGCTTTGAAACTGTGTCACACACTTTGCTGTCACCCCTCACTTCCCTACCTGAAAGTCCAATTGAATCCACCATCTCCTCTGCCTGCTCTTTGTGAGCAGCAGCAGAATATAGCACTTCCGTTCGGACTCTGCTGAAACAGCAGAAGAGACAGTCCAGAAAGTTCCCACTGATCATCTTCAGCACACAGTGAGCTTTGCAACTGTGGCACACACATTACTGTCACTCGTCACTTTATCTCCTAAAAGTCCATTTGAATGCAACCTCTCCACTGCCCGCTCTCTCTGAGCAGCAGCAGAGTGAGTAGAGCAGGAACGTTTAGACTGTGCTAAAACAGCAGAAGAGCCAGGCCAAAAAGAGTCTGCTGATAATCTTCAGCGCACAGCGAGCTTTGCAACTCTGAAACACGCATTGCTGCCACTCCTCCCTTTCCTGCCTGAAAGACCAATTGAATCCAACATCTCTGTGCCCGCTCTCTGCTCAGCAGCAACAGAGGCAGTAGAGCAGGAACGTTTAGACTGTGCTAAAACAGCAGAAGAGCCATGCAAAAAAGCTGCTGCTGATCATCCATAGCACACAGTCACCTTTGTAACTGTGACACAAACATTGCTGTCACTTTTCACTGTTTCTCCTAAACGGTCACTTGAATTCAACAACTCTGTTTCCAGCTCTCTGCTGTGAGCAGCACAGTGAGTAGAGCAGGAATGTGTGGAATCAAAGACAGTGGAAGAGACAGTCCAGAAAGCTGCTGTTGTGCTTCTTTACCACACACTGAACTTTACAACTGTGACACACACATTGTTGCTACTCCTCACTTTATCTCCTAAAAGTGCATTTGAAGCCAACGTTTCTGGCGCCCTCTGTCGTTTCAAGAGCAGCCGCGACAGGTGAGCACGAGCGCTTGGACTCTGCTCCCACAGCTGAAGAGCCAGGAGGGTACACTCCGGCTGGGCATCTTCAGCACGCAGTCAGCTTTGCAACTGTGAAACACATATTGCTGTCGCTCCTCTCTTTCCTACCTCAAAGACCACTTGAATCCAAAATCTCCGTGCCATTCTCTGCTGTGCAGCAGCAGAGAGAGTAGAGCAGGAACGTTTAGACTCTGCTAAAAGACAGAAGTGCCAGGACAAATTGTCCCTGCAGATCTTCTTCAGCGCACAGTGAGCTTTGCAACTCTGAAACACGCATTGCTGCCACTCCTCCCTTTCCTACCTGAAAGACCAATTGGATCCAACATCTCTGCGCCCGCTCTCAGCTGAGCAGCAACAGAGACAGTAGAGCAGGAACGTTTAGACTGTGCTAAAACAGCAGAAGAGCCATGCAAAAAAGCTCCTGCTGATCATCTACAGCACACAGTCACCTTTGTAACTGTGACACAAACATAGTTGTCACTTTTCACTGTTTCTCCTAAAAGTTCGCTTGAATGCAACGTTTCTGGCGCCCTGTGTCGTTTCAAGAGCAGCCGTGACAGGTGAGCACGAGCGCTTGGACTCTGCTCCCACAGCGGAAGGGCCAGGAGGGAGAGCTCCGACTGAGCATCTTCAGGACAGAGTGTGCTTTGAAACTGTGTCACACACTTTGCTGTCACCCCTCACTTCCCTACCTGAAAGTCCAATTGAATCCACCATCTCCTCTGCCTGCTCTTTGTGAGCAGCAGCAGAATATAGCACTTCCGTTTGGACTCTGCTGAAACAGCAGAAGAGACAGTCCAGAAAGTTCCCACTGATCATCTTCAGCACACAGTGAGCTTTGCAACTGTGGCACACACATTACCGTCACTCGTCACTTTATCTCCTAAAAGTCCATTTGAATGCAACCTCTCCACTGCCCGCTCTCTCTGAGCAGCAGCAGAGTGAGTAGAGCAGGAACGTTTAGACTGTGCTAAAACAGCAGAAGAGCCAGGCCAAAAAGAGTCTGCTGATAATCTTCAGCGCACAGCGAGCTTTGCAACTCTGAAACACGCATTGCTGCCACTCCTCCCTTTCCTGCCTGAAAGACCAATTGAATCCAACATCTCTGTGCCCGCTCTCTGCTCAGCAGCAACAGAGGCAGTAGAGCAGGAACGTTTAGACTGTGCTAAACCAGCAGAAGAGCCATGCAAAAAAGCTGCTGCTGATCATCCATAGCACACAGTCACCTTTGTAACTGTGACACAAACATTGCTGTCACTTTTCACTGCTTCTCATAAACGGTCACTTGAATTCAACAACTCTGTTTCCAGCTCTCTGCTGTGAGCAGCACAGTGAGTAGAGCAGGAATGTGTGGAATCAAAGACAGTGGAAGAGACAGTCCAGAAAGCTGCTGTTGTGCTTCTTTACCACACACTGAACTTTACAACTGTGACACACACATTGTTGCTACTCCTCACTTTATCTCCTAAAAGTGCATTTGAAGCCAACGTTTCTGGCGCCCTCTGTCGTTTCAAGAGCAGCCGCGACAGGTGAGCACGAGCGCTTGGACTCTGCTCCCACAGCTGAAGAGCCAGGAGGGTACACTCCGGCTGGGCATCTTCAGCACGCAGTCAGCTTTGCAACTGTGAAACACATATTGCTGTCCCTCCTCTCTTTCCTACCTCAAAGACCACTTGAATCCAAAATCTCCGTGCCATTCTCTGCTGTGCAGCAGCAGAGAGAGTAGAGCAGGAACGTTTAGACTCTGCTAAAAGACAGAAGTGCCAGGACAAATTGTCCCTGCAGATCTTCTTCAGCGCACAGTGAGCTTTGCAACTCTGAAACACCCATTGCTGCCACTCCTCCCTTTCCTACCTGAAAGACCAATTGGATCCAACATCTCTGCGCCCGCTCTCAGCTGAGCAGCAACAGAGACAGTAGAGCAGGAACGTTTAGACTGTGCTAAAACAGCAGAAGAGCCATGCAAAAAAGCTCCTGCTGATCATCTACAGCACACAGTCACCTTTGTAACTGTGACACAAACATAGTTGTCACTTTTCACTGTTTCTCCTAAAAGTTCGCTTGAATGCAACGTTTCTGGCGCCCTCTGTCGTTTCAAGAGCAGCCGTGACAGGTGAGCACGAGCGCTTGGACTCTGCTCCCACAGCCGAAGGGCCAGGAGGGAGAGCTCCGACTGAGCATCTTCAGGACAGAGTGTGCTTTGAAACTGTGTCACACACTTTGCTGTCACCCCTCACTTCCCTACCTGAAAGTCCAATTGAATCCACCATCTCCTCTGCCTGCTCTTTGTGAGCAGCAGCAGAATATAGCACTTCCGTTTGGACTCTGCTGAAACAGCAGAAGAGACAGTCCAGAAAGTTCCCACTGATCATCTTCAGCACACAGTGAGCTTTGCAACTGTGGCACACACATTACTGTCACTCGTCACTTTATCTCCTAAAAGTCCATTTGAATGCAACCTCTCCACTGCCCGCTCTCTCTGAGCAGCAGCAGAGTGAGTAGAGCAGGAACGTTTAGACTGTGCTAAAACAGCAGAAGAGCCAGGCCAAAAAGAGTCTGCTGATAATCTTCAGCGCACAGCGAGCTTTGCAACTCTGAAACACGCATTGCTGCCACTCCTCCCTTTCCTGCCTGAAAGACCAATTGAATCCAACATCTCTGTGCCCGCTCTCTGCTCAGCAGCAACAGAGGCAGTAGAGCAGGAACGTTTAGACTGTGCTAAAACAGCAGAAGAGCCATGCAAAAAAGCTGCTGCTGATCATCCATAGCACACAGTCACCTTTGTAACTGTGACACAAACATTGCTGTCACTTTTCACTGTTTCTCCTAAACGGTCACTTGAATTCAACAACTCTGTTTCCAGCTCTCTGCTGTGAGCAGCACAGTGAGTAGAGCAGGAATGTGTGGAATCAAAGACAGTGGAAGAGACAGTCCAGAAAGCTGCTGTTGTGCTTCTTTACCACACACTGAACTTTACAACTGTGACACACACATTGTTGCTACTCCTCACTTTATCTCCTAAAAGTGCATTTGAATCCAACGTTTCTGGCGCCCTCTGTCGTTTCAAGAGCAGCCGCGACAGGTGAGCACGAAAGCTTGGACTCTGCTCCCACAGCTGAAGAGCCAGGAGGGTACACTCCGGCTGGGCATCTTCAGCACGCAGTCAGCTTTGCAACTGTGAAACACATATTGCTGTCGCTCCTCTCTTTCCTACCTCAAAGACCACTTGAATCCAAAATCTCCGTGCCATTCTCTGCTGTGCAGCAGCAGAGAGAGTAGAGCAGGAACGTTTAGACTCTGCTAAAAGACAGAAGTGCCAGGACAAATTGTCCCTGCAGATCTTCTTCAGCGCACAGTGAGCTTTGCAACTCTGAAACACGCATTGCTGCCACTCCTCCCTTTCCTACCTGAAAGACCAATTGGATCCAACATCTCTGCGCCCGCTCTCAGCTGAGCAGCAACAGAGACAGTAGAGCAGGAACGTTTAGACTGTGCTAAAACAGCAGAAGAGCCATGCAAAAAACTCCTGCTGATCATCTACAGCACACAGTCACCTTTGTAACTGTGACACAAACATAGTTGTCACTTTTCACTGTTTCTCCTAAAAGTTCGCTTGAATGCAACGTTTCTGGCGCCCTGTGTCGTTTCAAGAGCAGCCGTGACAGGTGAGCACGAGCGCTTGGACTCTGCTCCCACAGCCGAAGGGCCAGGAGGGAGAGCTCCGACTGAGCATCTTCAGGACAGAGTGTGCTTTGAAACTGTGTCACACACTTTGCTGTCACCCCTCACTTCCCTACCTGAAAGTCCAATTGAATCCACCATCTCCTCTGCCTGCTCTTTGTGAGCAGCAGCAGAATATAGCACTTCCGTTCGGACTCTGCTGAAACAGCAGAAGAGACAGTCCAGAAAGTTCCCACTGATCATCTTCAGCACACAGTGAGCTTTGCAACTGTGGCACACACATTACTGTCACTCGTCACTTTATCTCCTAAAAGTCCATTTGAATGCAACCTCTCCACTGCCCGCTCTCTCTGAGCAGCAGCAGAGTGAGTAGAGCAGGAACGTTTAGACTGTGCTAAAACAGCAGAAGAGCCAGGCCAAAAAGAGTCTGCTGATAATCTTCAGCGCACAGCGAGCTTTGCAACTCTGAAACACGCATTGCTGCCACTCCTCCCTTTCCTGCCTGAAAGACCAATTGAATCCAACATCTCTGTGCCCGCTCTCTGCTCAGCAGCAACAGAGGCAGTAGAGCAGGAACGTTTAGACTGTGCTAAACCAGCAGAAGAGCCATGCAAAAAAGCTGGTGCTGATCATCCATAGCACACAGTCACCTTTGTAACTGTGACACAAACATTGCTGTCACTTTTCACTGCTTCTCATAAACGGTCACTTGAATTCAACAACTCTGTTTCCAGCTCTCTGCTGTGAGCAGCACAGTGAGTAGAGCAGGAATGTGTGGAATCAAAGACAGTGGAAGAGACAGTCCAGAAAGCTGCTGTTGTGCTTCTTTACCACACACTGAACTTTACAACTGTGACACACACATTGTTGCTACTCCTCACTTTATCTCCTAAAAGTGCATTTGAAGCCAACGTTTCTGGCGCCCTCTGTCGTTTCAAGAGCAGCCGCGACAGGTGAGCACGAGCGCTTGGACTCTGCTCCCACAGCTGAAGAGCCAGGAGGGTACACTCCGGCTGGGCATCTTCAGCACGCAGTCAGCTTTGCAACTGTGAAACACATATTGCTGTCGCTCCTCTCTTTCCTACCTCAAAGACCACTTGAATCCAAAATCTCCGTGCCATTCTCTGCTGTGCAGCAGCAGAGAGAGTAGAGCAGGAACGTTTAGACTCTGCTAAAAGACAGAAGTGCCAGGACAAATTGTCCCTGCAGATCTTCTTCAGCGCACAGTGAGCTTTGCAACTCTGAAACACCCATTGCTGCCACTCCTCCCTTTCCTACCTGAAAGACCAATTGGATCCAACATCTCTGCGCCCGCTCTCAGCTGAGCAGCAACAGAGACAGTAGAGCAGGAACGTTTAGACTGTGCTAAAACAGCAGAAGAGCCATGCAAAAAAGCTCCTGCTGATCATCTACAGCACACAGTCACCTTTGTAACTGTGACACAAACATAGTTGTCACTTTTCACTGTTTCTCCTAAAAGTTCGCTTGAATGCAACGTTTCTGGCGCCCTGTGTCGTTTCAAGAGCAGCCGTGACAGGTGAGCACGAGCGCTTGGACTCTGCTCCCACAGCCGAAGGGCCAGGAGGGAGAGCTCCGACTGAGCATCTTCAGGACAGAGTGTGCTTTGAAACTGTGTCACACACTTTGCTGTCACCCCTCACTTCCCTACCTGAAAGTCCAATTGAATCCACCATCTCCTCTGCCTGCTCTTTGTGAGCAGCAGCAGAATATAGCACTTCCGTTCGGACTCTGCTGAAACAGCAGAAGAGACAGTCCAGAAAGTTCCCACTGATCATCTTCAGCACACAGTGAGCTTTGCAACTGTGGCACACACATTACTGTCACTCGTCACTTTATCTCCTAAAAGTCCATTTGAATGCAACCTCTCCACTGCCCGCTCTCTCTGAGCAGCAGCAGAGTGAGTAGAGCAGGAACGTTTAGACTGTGCTAAAACAGCAGAAGAGCCAGGCCAAAAAGAGTCTGCTGATAATCTTCAGCGCACAGCGAGCTTTGCAACTCTGAAACACGCATTGCTGCCACTCCTCCCTTTCCTGCCTGAAAGACCAATTGAATCCAACATCTCTGTGCCCGCTCTCTGCTCAGCAGCAACAGAGGCAGTAGAGCAGGAACGTTTAGACTGTGCTAAAACAGCAGAAGAGCCATGCAAAAAAGCTGCTGCTGATCATCCATAGCACACAGTCACCTTTGTAACTGTGACACAAACATTGCTGTCACTTTTCACTGCTTCTCATAAACGGTCACTTGAATTCAACAACTCTGTTTCCAGCTCTCTGCTGTGAGCAGCACAGTGAGTAGAGCAGGAATGTGTGGAATCAAAGACAGTGGAAGAGACAGTCCAGAAAGCTGCTGTTGTGCTTCTTTACCACACACTGAACTTTACAACTGTGACACACACATTGTTGCTACTCCTCACTTTATCTCCTAAAAGTGCATTTGAATCCAACGTTTCTGGCGCCCTCTGTCGTTTCAAGAGCAGCCGCGACAGGTGAGCACGAGCGCTTGGACTCTGCTCCCACAGCTGAAGAGCCAGGAGGGTACACTCCGGCTGGGCATCTTCAGCACGCAGTCAGCTTTGCAACTGTGAAACACATATTGCTGTCGCTCCTCTCTTTCCTACCTCAAAGACCACTTGAATCCAAAATCTCCGTGCCATTCTCTGCTGTGCAGCAGCAGAGAGAGTAGAGCAGGAACGTTTAGACTCTGCTAAAAGACAGAAGTGCCAGGACAAATTGTCCCTGCAGATCTTCTTCAGCGCACAGTGAGCTTTGCAACTCTGAAACACGCATTGCTGCCACTCCTCCCTTTCCTACCTGAAAGACCAATTGGATCCAACATCTCTGCGCCCGCTCTCAGCTGAGCAGCAACAGAGACAGTAGAGCAGGAACGTTTAGACTGTGCTAAAACAGCAGAAGAGCCATGCAAAAAAGCTCCTGCTGATCATCTACAGCACACAGTCACCTTTGTAACTGTGACACAAACATAGTTGTCACTTTTCACTGTTTCTCCTAAAAGTTCGCTTGAATGCAACGTTTCTGGCGCCCTCTGTCGTTTCAAGAGCAGCCGTGACAGGTGAGCACGAGCGCTTGGACTCTGCTCCCACAGCCGAAGGGCCAGGAGGGAGAGCTCCGACTGAGCATCTTCAGGACAGAGTGTGCTTTGAAACTGTGTCACACACTTTGCTGTCACCCCTCACTTCCCTACCTGAAAGTCCAATTGAATCCACCATCTCCTCTGCCTGCTCTTTGTGAGCAGCAGCAGAATATAGCACTTCCGTTTGGACTCTGCTGAAACAGCAGAAGAGACAGTCCAGAAAGTTCCCACTGATCATCTTCAGCACACAGTGAGCTTTGCAACTGTGGCACACACATTACTGTCACTCGTCACTTTATCTCCTAAAAGTCCATTTGAATGCAACCTCTCCACTGCCCGCTCTCTCTGAGCAGCAGCAGAGTGAGTAGAGCAGGAACGTTTAGACTGTGCTAAAACAGCAGAAGAGCCAGGCCAAAAAGAGTCTGCTGATAATCTTCAGCGCACAGCGAGCTTTGAAACTCTGAAACACGCATTGCTGCCACTCCTCCCTTTCCTGCCTGAAAGACCAATTGAATCCAACATCTCTGTGCCCGCTCTCTGCTCAGCAGCAACAGAGGCAGTAGAGCAGGAACGTTTAGACTGTGCTAAAACAGCAGAAGAGCCATGCAAAAAAGCTGCTGCTGATCATCCATAGCACACAGTCACCTTTGTAACTGTGACACAAACATTGCTGTCACTTTTCACTGTTTCTCCTAAACGGTCACTTGAATTCAACAACTCTGTTTCCAGCTCTCTGCTGTGAGCAGCACAGTGAGTAGAGCAGGAATGTGTGGAATCAAAGACAGTGGAAGAGACAGTCCAGAAAGCTGCTGTTGTGCTTCTTTACCACACACTGAACTTTACAACTGTGACACACACATTGTTGCTACTCCTCACTTTATCTCCTAAAAGTGCATTTGAATCCAACGTTTCTGGCGCCCTCTGTCGTTTCAAGAGCAGCCGCGACAGGTGAGCACGAGCGCTTGGACTCTGCTCCCACAGCTGAAGAGCCAGGAGGGTACACTCCGGCTGGGCATCTTCAGCACGCAGTCAGCTTTGCAACTGTGAAACACATATTGCTGTCGCTCCTCTCTTTCCTACCTCAAAGACCACTTGAATCCAAAATCTCCGTGCCATTCTCTGCTGTGCAGCAGCAGAGAGAGTAGAGCAGGAACGTTTAGACTCTGCTAAAAGACAGAAGTGCCAGGACAAATTGTCCCTGCAGATCTTCTTCAGCGCACAGTGAGCTTTGCAACTCTGAAACACCCATTGCTGCCACTCCTCCCTTTCCTACCTGAAAGACCAATTGGATCCAACATCTCTGCGCCCGCTCTCAGCTGAGCAGCAACAGAGACAGTAGAGCAGGAACGTTTAGACTGTGCTAAAACAGCAGAAGAGCCATGCAAAAAAGCTCCTGCTGATCATCTACAGCACACAGTCACCTTTGTAACTGTGACACAAACATAGTTGTCACTTTTCACTGTTTCTCCTAAAAGTTCGCTTGAATGCAACGTTTCTGGCGCCCTCTGTCGTTTCAAGAGCAGCCGTGACAGGTGAGCACGAGCGCTTGGACTCTGCTCCCACAGCCGAAGGGCCAGGAGGGAGAGCTCCGACTGAGCATCTTCAGGACAGAGTGTGCTTTGAAACTGTGTCACACACTTTGCTGTCACCCCTCACTTCCCTACCTGAAAGTCCAATTGAATCCACCATCTCCTCTGCCTGCTCTTTGTGAGCAGCAGCAGAATATAGCACTTCCGTTCGGACTCTGCTGAAACAGCAGAAGAGACAGTCCAGAAAGTTCCCACTGATCATCTTCAGCACACAGTGAGCTTTGCAACTGTGGCACACACATTACTGTCACTCGTCACTTTATCTCCTAAAAGTCCATTTGAATGCAACCTCTCCACTGCCCGCTCTCTCTGAGCAGCAGCAGAGTGAGTAGAGCAGGAACGTTTAGACTGTGCTAAAACAGCAGAAGAGCCAGGCCAAAAAGAGTCTGCTGATAATCTTCAGCGCACAGCGACCTTTGCAACTCTGAAACACGCATTGCTGCCACTCCTCCCTTTCCTGCCTGAAAGACCAATTGAATCCAACATCTCTGTGCCCGCTCTCTGCTCAGCAGCAACAGAGGCAGTAGAGCAGGAACGTTTAGACTGTGCTAAACCAGCAGAAGAGCCATGCAAAAAAGCTGCTGCTGATCATCCATAGCACACAGTCACCTTTGTAACTGTGACACAAACATTGCTGTCACTTTTCACTGTTTCTCCTAAACGGTCACTTGAATTCAACAACTCTGTTTCCAGCTCTCTGCTGTGAGCAGCACAGTGAGTAGAGCAGGAATGTGTGGAATCAAAGACAGTGGAAGAGACAGTCCAGAAAGCTCCGGTTGTGCTTCTTTACCACACACTGAACTTTACAACTGTGACACACACATTGTTGCTACTCCTCACTTTATCTCCTAAAAGTGCATTTGAATCCAACGTTTCTGGTGCCCTCTGTCGTTTCAAGAGCAGCCGCGACAGGTGAGCACGAAAGCTTGGACTCTGCTCCCACAGCTGAAGAGCCAGGAGGGTACACTCCGGCTGGGCATCTTCAGCACGCAGTCAGCTTTGCAACTGTGAAACACATATTGCTGTCGCTCCTCTCTTTCCTACCTCAAAGACCACTTGAATCCAAAATCTCCGTGCCATTCTCTGCTGTGCAGCAGCAGAGAGAGTAGAGCAGGAACGTTTAGACTCTGCTAAAAGACAGAAGTGCCAGGACAAATTGTCCCTGCAGATCTTCTTCAGCGCACAGTGAGCTTTGCAACTCTGAAACACCCATTGCTGCCACTCCTCCCTTTCCTACCTGAAAGGCCAATTGGATCCAACATCTCTGCGCCCGCTCTCAGCTGAGCAGCAACAGAGACAGTAGAGCAGGAACGTTTAGACTGTGCTAAAACAGCAGAAGAGCCATGCAAAAAAGCTCCTGCTGATCATCTACAGCACACAGTCACCTTTGTAACTGTGACACAAACATAGTTGTCACTTTTCACTGTTTCTCCTAAAAGTTCGCTTGAATGCAACGTTTCTGGCGCCCTGTGTCGTTTCAAGAGCAGCCGTGACAGGTGAGCACGAGCGCTTGGACTCTGCTCCCACAGCCGAAGGGCCAGGAGGGAGAGCTCCGACTGAGCATCTTCAGGACAGAGTGTGCTTTGAAACTGTGTCACACACTTTGCTGTCACCCCTCACTTCCCTACCTGAAAGTCCAATTGAATCCACCATCTCCTGAGCCTCCTCTTTGTGAGCAGCAGCAGAATATAGCACTTCCGTTCGGACTCTGCTGAAACAGCAGAAGAGACAGTCCAGAAAGTTCCCACTGATCATCTTCAGCACACAGTGAGCTTTGCAACTGTGGCACACGCATTACTGTCACTCATCACTTTATCTCCTAAAAGTCCATTTGAATGCAACCTCTCCACTGCCCGCTCTCTCTGAGCAGCAGCAGAGTGAGTAGAGCAGGAACGTTTAGACTGTGCTAAAACAGCAGAAGAGCCAGGCCAAAAAGAGTCTGCTGATAATCTTCAGCGCACAGCGAGCTTTGCAACTCTGAAACACGCATTGCTGCCACTCCTCCCTTTCCTGCCTGAAAGACCAATTGAATCCAACATCTCTGTGCCCGCTCTCTGCTCAGCAGCAACAGAGGCAGTAGAGCAGGAACGTTTAGACTGTGCTAAAACAGCAGAAGAGCCATGCAAAAAAGCTGCTGCTGATCATCCATAGCACACAGTCACCTTTGTAACTGTGACACAAACATTGCTGTCACTTTTCACTGCTTCTCATAAACGGTCACTTGAATTCAACAACTCTGTTTCCAGCTCTCTGCTGTGAGCAGCACAGTGAGTAGAGCAGGAATGTGTGGAATCAAAGACAGTGGAAGAGACAGTCCAGAAAGCTGCTGTTGTGCTTCTTTACCACACACTGAACTTTACAACTGTGACACACACATTGTTGCTACTCCTCACTTTATCTCCTAAAAGTGCATTTGAATCCAACGTTTCTGGCGCCCTCTGTCGTTTCAAGAGCAGCCGTGACAGGTGAGCACGAGCGCTTGGACTCTGCTCCCACAGCTGAAGAGCCAGGAGGGTACACTCCGGCTGGGCATCTTCAGCACGCAGTCAGCTTTGCAACTGTGAAACACATATTGCTGTCGCTCCTCTCTTTCCTACCTCAAAGACCACTTGAATCCAAAATCTCCGTGCCATTCTCTGCTGTGCAGCAGCAGAGAGAGTAGAGCAGGAACGTTTAGACTCTGCTAAAAGACAGAAGTGCCAGGACAAATTGTCCCTGCAGATCTTCTTCAGCGCACAGTGAGCTTTGCAACTCTGAAACACGCATTGCTGCCACTCCTCCCTTTCCTACCTGAAAGACCAATTGGATCCAACATCTCTGCGCCCGCTCTCAGCTGAGCAGCAACAGAGACAGTAGAGCAGGAACGTTTAGACTGTGCTAAAACAGCAGAAGTGCCATGCAAAAAAGCTCCTGCTGATCATCTACAGCACACAGTCACCTTTGTAACTGTGACACAAACATAGTTGTCACTTTTCACTGTTTCTCCGAAAAGTTCACTTGAATGCAACGTTTCTGGCGCCCTCTGTCGTTTCAAGAGCAGCCGTGACAGGTGAGCACGAGCGCTTGGACTCTGCTCCCACAGCCGAAGGGCCAGGAGGGAGAGCTCCGACTGAGCATCTTCAGGACAGAGTGTGCTTTGAAACTGTGTCACACACTTTGCTGTCACCCCTCACTTCCCTACCTGAAAGTCCAATTGAATCCACCATCTCCTCTGCCTGCTCTTTGTGAGCAGCAGCAGAATATAGCACTTCCGTTCGGACTCTGCTGAAACAGCAGAAGAGACAGTCCAGAAAGTTCCCACTGATCATCTTCAGCACACAGTGAGCTTTGCAACTGTGGCACACACATTACTGTCACTCGTCACTTTATCTCCTAAAAGTCCATTTGAATGCAACCTCTCCACTGCCCGCTCTCTCTGAGCAGCAGCAGAGTGAGTAGAGCAGGAACGTTTAGACTGTGCTAAAACAGCAGAAGAGCCAGGCCAAAAAGAGTCTGCTGATAATCTTCAGCGCACAGCGACCTTTGCAACTCTGAAACACGCATTGCTGCCACTCCTCCCTTTCCTGCCTGAAAGACCAATTGAATCCAACATCTCTGTGCCCGCTCTCTGCTCAGCAGCAACAGAGGCAGTAGAGCAGGAACGTTTAGACTGTGCTAAACCAGCAGAAGAGCCATGCAAAAAAGCTGCTGCTGATCATCCATAGCACACAGTCACCTTTGTAACTGTGACACAAACATTGCTGTCACTTTTCACTGTTTCTCCTAAACGGTCACTTGAATTCAACAACTCTGTTTCCAGCTCTCTGCTGTGAGCAGCACAGTGAGTAGAGCAGGAATGTGTGGAATCAAAGACAGTGGAAGAGACAGTCCAGAAAGCTCCGGTTGTGCTTCTTTACCACACACTGAACTTTACAACTGTGACACACACATTGTTGCTACTCCTCACTTTATCTCCTAAAAGTGCATTTGAATCCAACGTTTCTGGTGCCCTCTGTCGTTTCAAGAGCAGCCGCGACAGGTGAGCACGAAAGCTTGGACTCTGCTCCCACAGCTGAAGAGCCAGGAGGGTACACTCCGGCTGGGCATCTTCAGCACGCAGTCAGCTTTGCAACTGTGAAACACATATTGCTGTCGCTCCTCTCTTTCCTACCTCAAAGACCACTTGAATCCAAAATCTCCGTGGCATTCTCTGCTGTGCAGCAGCAGAGAGAGTAGAGCAGGAACGTTTAGACTCTGCTAAAAGACAGAAGTGCCAGGACAAATTGTCCCTGCAGATCTTCTTCAGCGCACAGTGAGCTTTGCAACTCTGAAACACCCATTGCTGCCACTCCTCCCTTTCCTACCTGAAAGACCAATTGGATCCAACATCTCTGCGCCCGCTCTCAGCTGAGCAGCAACAGAGACAGTAGAGCAGGAACGTTTAGACTGTGCTAAAACAGCAGAAGAGCCATGCAAAAAAGCTCCTGCTGATCATCTACAGCACACAGTCACCTTTGTAACTGTGACACAAACATAGTTGTCACTTTTCACTGTTTCTCCTAAAAGTTCGCTTGAATGCAACGTTTCTGGCGCCTTGTGTCGTTTCAAGAGCAGCCGTGACAGGTGAGCACGAGCGCTTGGACTCTGCTCCCACAGCCGAAGGGCCAGGAGGGAGAGCTCCGACTGAGCATCTTCAGGACAGAGTGTGCTTTGAAACTGTGTCACACACTTTGCTGTCACCCCTCACTTCCCTACCTGAAAGTCCAATTGAATCCACCATCTCCTGAGCCTCCTCTTTGTGAGCAGCAGCAGAATATAGCACTTCCGTTCGGACTCTGCTGAAACAGCAGAAGAGACAGTCCAGAAAGTTCCCACTGATCATCTTCAGCACACAGTGAGCTTTGCAACTGTGGCACACGCATTACTGTCACTCATCACTTTATCTCCTAAAAGTCCATTTGAATGCAACCTCTCCACTGCCCGCTCTCTCTGAGCAGCAGCAGAGTGAGTAGAGCAGGAACGTTTAGACTGTGCTAAAACAGCAGAAGAGCCAGGCCTAAAAGAGTCTGCTGATAATCTTCAGCGCACAGTGAGCTTTGCAACTCTGAAACACGCATTGCTGCCACTCCTCCCTTTCCTGCCTGAAAGACCAATTGAATCCAACATCTCTGTGCCCGCTCTCTGCTCAGCAGCAACAGAGGCAGTAGAGCAGGAACGTTTAGACTGTGCTAAACCAGCAGAAGAGCCATGCAAAAAAGCTGCTGCTGATCATCCATAGCACACAGTCACCTTTGTAACTGTGACACAAACATTGCTGTCACTTTTCACTGCTTCTCATAAACGGTCACTTGAATTCAACAACTCTGTTTCCAGCTCTCTGCTGTGAGCAGCACAGTGAGTAGAGCAGGAATGTGTGGAATCAAAGACAGTGGAAGAGACAGTCCAGAAAGCTGCTGTTGTGCTTCTTTACCACACACTGAACTTTACAACTGTGACACACACATTGTTGCTACTCCTCACTTTATCTCCTAAAAGTGCATTTGAATCCAACGTTTCTGGCGCCCTCTGTCGTTTCAAGAGCAGCCGCGACAGGTGAGCACGAGCGCTTGGACTCTGCTCCCACAGCTGAAGAGCCAGGAGGGTACACTCCGGCTGGGCATCTTCAGCACGCAGTCAGCTTTGCAACTGTGAAACACATATTGCTGTCGCTCCTCTCTTTCCTACCTCAAAGACCACTTGAATCCAAAATCTCCGTGCCATTCTCTGCTGTGCAGCAGCAGAGAGAGTAGAGCAGGAACGTTTAGACTCTGCTAAAAGACAGAAGTGCCAGGACAAATTGTCCCTGCAGATCTTCTTCAGCGCACAGTGAGCTTTGCAACTCTGAAACACGCATTGCTGCCACTCCTCCCTTTCCTACCTGAAAGACCAATTGGATCCAACATCTCTGCGCCCGCTCTCAGCTGAGCAGCAACAGAGACAGTAGAGCAGGAACGTTTAGACTGTGCTAAAACAGCAGAAGAGCCATGCAAAAAAGCTCCTGCTGATCATCTACAGCACACAGTCACCTTTGTAACTGTGACACAAACATAGTTGTCAGTTTTCACTGTTTCTCCGAAAAGTTCACTTGAATGCAACGTTTCTGGCGCCCTGTGTCGTTTCAAGAGCAGCCGTGACAGGTGAGCACGAGCGCTTGGACTCTGCTCCCACAGCCGAAGGGCCAGGAGGGAGAGCTCCGACTGAGCATCTTCAGGACAGAGTGTGCTTTGAAACTGTGTCACACACTTTGCTGTCACCCCTCACTTCCCTACCTGAAAGTCCAATTGAATCCACCATCTCCTCTGCCTGCTCTTTGTGAGCAGCAGCAGAATATAGCACTTCCGTTCGGACTCTGCTGAAACAGCAGAAGAGACAGTGCAGAAAGTTCCCACTGATCATCTTCAGCACACAGTGAGCTTTGCAACTGTGGCACACACATTACTGTCACTCGTCACTTTATCTCCTAAAAGTCCATTTGAATGCAACCTCTCCACTGCCCGCTCTCTCTGAGCAGCAGCAGAGTGAGTAGAGCAGGAACGTTTAGACTGTGCTAAAACAGCAGAAGAGCCAGGCCAAAAAGAGTCTGCTGATAATCTTCAGCGCACAGCGAGCTTTGCAACTCTGAAACACGCATTGCTGCCACTCCTCCCTTTCCTGCCTGAAAGACCAATTGAATCCAACATCTCTGTGCCCGCTCTCTGCTCAGCAGCAACAGAGGCAGTAGAGCAGGAACGTTTAGACTGTGCTAAAACAGCAGAAGAGCCATGCAAAAAAGCTGCTGCTGATCATCCATAGCACACAGTCACCTTTGTAACTGTGACACAAACATTGCTGTCACTTTTCACTGTTTCTCCTAAACGGTCACTTGAATTCAACAACTCTGTTTCCAGCTCTCTGCTGTGAGCAGCACAGTGAGTAGAGCAGGAATGTGTGGAATCCAAGACAGTGGAAGAGACAGTCCAGAAAGCTCCGGTTGTGCTTCTTTACCACACACTGAACTTTACAACTGTGACACACACATTGTTGCTACTCCTCACTTTATCTCCTAAAAGTGCATTTGAATCCAACGTTTCTGGCGCCCTCTGTCGTTTCAAGAGCAGCCGCGACAGGTGAGCACGAGCGCTTGGACTCTGCTCCCACAGCTGAAGAGCCAGGAGGGTACACTCCGGCTGGGCATCTTCAGCACGCAGTCAGCTTTGCAACTGTGAAACACATATTGCTGTCGCTCCTCTCTTTCCTACCTCAAAGACCACTTGAATCCAAAATCTCCGTGCCATTCTCTGCTGTGCAGCAGCAGAGAGAGTAGAGCAGGAACGTTTAGACTCTGCTAAAAGACAGAAGTGCCAGGACAAATTGTCCCTGCAGATCTTCTTCAGCGCACAGTGAGCTTTGCAACTCTGAAACACGCATTGCTGCCACTCCTCCCTTTCCTACCTGAAAGACCAATTGGATCCAACATCTCTGCGCCCGCTCTCAGCTGAGCAGCAACAGAGACAGTAGAGCAGGAACGTTTAGACTGTGCTAAAACAGCAGAAGAGCCATGCAAAAAAGCTCCTGCTGATCATCTACAGCACACAGTCACCTTTGTAACTGTGACAAAAACATAGTTGTCACTTTTCACTGTTTCTCCTAAAAGTTCGCTTGAATGCAACGTTTCTGGCGCCCTCTGTCGTTTCAAGAGCAGCCGTGACAGGTGAGCACGAGCGCTTGGACTCTGCTCCCACAGCCGAAGGGCCAGGAGGGAGAGCTCCGACTGAGCATCTTCAGGACAGAGTGTGCTTTGAAACTGTGTCACACACTTTGCTGTCACCCCTCACTTCCCTACCTGAAAGTCCAATTGAATCCACCATCTCCTGAGGCTCCTCTTTGCGAGCAGCAGCAGAATATAGCACTTCCGTTTGGACTCTGCTGAAACAGCAGAAGAGACAGTGCAGAAAGTTCCCACTGATCATCTTCAGCACACAGTGAGCTTTGCAACTGTGGCACACACATTACTGTCACTCGTCACTTTATCTCCTAAAAGTCCATTTGAATGCAACCTCTCCACTGCCCGCTCTCTCTGAGCAGCAGCAGAGTGAGTAGAGCCGGAACGTTTAGACTGTGCTAAAACAGCAGAAGAGCCAGGCCAAAAAGAGTCTGCTGATAATCTTCAGCGCACAGTGAGCTTTGCAACTCTGAAACACGCATTGCTGCCACTCCTCCCTTTCCTGCCTGAAAGACCAATTGAATCCAACATCTCTGTGCCCGCTCTCTGCTCAGCAGCAACAGAGGCAGTAGAGCAGGAACGTTTAGACTGTGCTAAAACAGCAGAAGAGCCATGCAAAAAAGCTGCTGCTGATCATCCATAGCACACAGTCACCTTTGTAACTGTGACACAAACATTGCTGTCACTTTTCACTGTTTCTCCTAAACGGTCACTTGAATTCAACAACTCTGTTTCCAGCTCTCTGCTGTGAGCAGCACAGTGAGTAGAGCAGGAATGTGTGGAATCAAAGACAGTGGAAGAGACAGTCCAGAAAGCTGCTGTTGTGCTTCTTTACCACACACTGAACTTTACAACTGTGACACACACATTGTTGCTACTCCTCACTTTATCTCCTAAAAGTGCATTTGAATCCAACGTTTCTGGCGCCCTCTGTCGTTTCAAGAGCAGCCGCGACAGGTGAGCACGAGCGCTTGGACTCTGCTCCCACAGCCGAAGGGCCAGGAGGGAGAGCTCCGACTGAGCATCTTCAGGACAGAGTGTGCTTTGAAACTGTGTCACACACTTTGCTGTCACCCCTCACTTCCCTACCTGAAAGTCCAATTGAATCCACCATCTCCTCTGCCTGCTCTTTGTGAGCAGCAGCAGAATATAGCACTTCCGTTCGGACTCTGCTGAAACAGCAGAAGAGACAGTGCAGAAAGTTCCCACTGATCATCTTCAGCACACAGTGAGCTTTGCAACTGTGGCACACACATTACTGTCACTCGTCACTTTATCTCCTAAAAGTCCATTTGAATGCAACCTCTCCACTGCCCGCTCTCTCTGAGCAGCAGCAGAGTGAGTAGAGCAGGAACGTTTAGACTGTGCTAAAACAGCAGAAGAGCCAGGCCAAAAAGAGTCTGCTGATAATCTTCAGCGCACAGCGACCTTTGCAACTCTGAAACACGCATTGCTGCCACTCCTCCCTTTCCTGCCTGAAAGACCAATTGAATCCAACATCTCTGTGCCCGCTCTCTGCTCAGCAGCAACAGAGGCAGTAGAGCAGGAACGTTTAGACTGTGCTAAACCAGCAGAAGAGCCATGCAAAAAAGCTGCTGCTGATCATCCATAGCACACAGTCACCTTTGTAACTGTGACACAAACATTGCTGTCACTTTTCACTGTTTCTCCTAAACGGTCACTTGAATTCAACAACTCTGTTTCCAGCTCTCTGCTGTGAGCAGCACAGTGAGTAGAGCAGGAATGTGTGGAATCAAAGACAGTGGAAGAGACAGTCCAGAAAGCTCCGGTTGTGCTTCTTTACCACACACTGAACTTTACAACTGTGACACACACATTGTTGCTACTCCTCACTTTATCTCCTAAAAGTGCATTTGAATCCAACGTTTCTGGTGCCCTCTGTCGTTTCAAGAGCAGCCGCGACAGGTGAGCACGAAAGCTTGGACTCTGCTCCCACAGCTGAAGAGCCAGGAGGGTACACTCCGGCTGGGCATCTTCAGCACGCAGTCAGCTTTGCAACTGTGAAACACATATTGCTGTCGCTCCTCTCTTTCCTACCTCAAAGACCACTTGAATCCAAAATCTCCGTGCCATTCTCTGCTGTGCAGCAGCAGAGAGAGTAGAGCAGGAACGTTTAGACTCTGCTAAAAGACAGAAGTGCCAGGACAAATTGTCCCTGCAGATCTTCTTCAGCGCACAGTGAGCTTTGCAACTCTGAAACACCCATTGCTGCCACTCCTCCCTTTCCTACCTGAAAGGCCAATTGGATCCAACATCTCTGCGCCCGCTCTCAGCTGAGCAGCAACAGAGACAGTAGAGCAGGAACGTTTAGACTGTGCTAAAACAGCAGAAGAGCCATGCAAAAAAGCTCCTGCTGATCATCTACAGCACACAGTCACCTTTGTAACTGTGACACAAACATAGTTGTCACTTTTCACTGTTTCTCCTAAAAGTTCGCTTGAATGCAACGTTTCTGGCGCCCTGTGTCGTTTCAAGAGCAGCCGTGACAGGTGAGCACGAGCGCTTGGACTCTGCTCCCACAGCCGAAGGGCCAGGAGGGAGAGCTCCGACTGAGCATCTTCAGGACAGAGTGTGCTTTGAAACTGTGTCACACACTTTGCTGTCACCCCTCACTTCCCTACCTGAAAGTCCAATTGAATCCACCATCTCCTGAGCCTCCTCTTTGTGAGCAGCAGCAGAATATAGCACTTCCGTTCGGACTCTGCTGAAACAGCAGAAGAGACAGTCCAGAAAGTTCCCACTGATCATCTTCAGCACACAGTGAGCTTTGCAACTGTGGCACACGCATTACTGTCACTCATCACTTTATCTCCTAAAAGTCCATTTGAATGCAACCTCTCCACTGCCCGCTCTCTCTGAGCAGCAGCAGAGTGAGTAGAGCAGGAACGTTTAGACTGTGCTAAAACAGCAGAAGAGCCAGGCCAAAAAGAGTCTGCTGATAATCTTCAGCGCACAGCGAGCTTTGCAACTCTGAAACACGCATTGCTGCCACTCCTCCCTTTCCTGCCTGAAAGACCAATTGAATCCAACATCTCTGTGCCCGCTCTCTGCTCAGCAGCAACAGAGGCAGTAGAGCAGGAACGTTTAGACTGTGCTAAAACAGCAGAAGAGCCATGCAAAAAAGCTGCTGCTGATCATCCATAGCACACAGTCACCTTTGTAACTGTGACACAAACATTGCTGTCACTTTTCACTGCTTCTCATAAACGGTCACTTGAATTCAACAACTCTGTTTCCAGCTCTCTGCTGTGAGCAGCACAGTGAGTAGAGCAGGAATGTGTGGAATCAAAGACAGTGGAAGAGACAGTCCAGAAAGCTGCTGTTGTGCTTCTTTACCACACACTGAACTTTACAACTGTGACACACACATTGTTGCTACTCCTCACTTTATCTCCTAAAAGTGCATTTGAATCCAACGTTTCTGGCGCCCTCTGTCGTTTCAAGAGCAGCCGTGACAGGTGAGCACGAGCGCTTGGACTCTGCTCCCACAGCTGAAGAGCCAGGAGGGTACACTCCGGCTGGGCATCTTCAGCACGCAGTCAGCTTTGCAACTGTGAAACACATATTGCTGTCGCTCCTCTCTTTCCTACCTCAAAGACCACTTGAATCCAAAATCTCCGTGCCATTCTCTGCTGTGCAGCAGCAGAGAGAGTAGAGCAGGAACGTTTAGACTCTGCTAAAAGACAGAAGTGCCAGGACAAATTGTCCCTGCAGATCTTCTTCAGCGCACAGTGAGCTTTGCAACTCTGAAACACGCATTGCTGCCACTCCTCCCTTTCCTACCTGAAAGACCAATTGGATCCAACATCTCTGCGCCCGCTCTCAGCTGAGCAGCAACAGAGACAGTAGAGCAGGAACGTTTAGACTGTGCTAAAACAGCAGAAGTGCCATGCAAAAAAGCTCCTGCTGATCATCTACAGCACACAGTCACCTTTGTAACTGTGACACAAACATAGTTGTCACTTTTCACTGTTTCTCCGAAAAGTTCACTTGAATGCAACGTTTCTGGCGCCCTCTGTCGTTTCAAGAGCAGCCGTGACAGGTGAGCACGAGCGCTTGGACTCTGCTCCCACAGCCGAAGGGCCAGGAGGGAGAGCTCCGACTGAGCATCTTCAGGACAGAGTGTGCTTTGAAACTGTGTCACACACTTTGCTGTCACCCCTCACTTCCCTACCTGAAAGTCCAATTGAATCCACCATCTCCTCTGCCTGCTCTTTGTGAGCAGCAGCAGAATATAGCACTTCCGTTCGGACTCTGCTGAAACAGCAGAAGAGACAGTCCAGAAAGTTCCCACTGATCATCTTCAGCACACAGTGAGCTTTGCAACTGTGGCACACACATTACTGTCACTCGTCACTTTATCTCCTAAAAGTCCATTTGAATGCAACCTCTCCACTGCCCGCTCTCTCTGAGCAGCAGCAGAGTGAGTAGAGCAGGAACGTTTAGACTGTGCTAAAACAGCAGAAGAGCCAGGCCAAAAAGAGTCTGCTGATAATCTTCAGCGCACAGCGACCTTTGCAACTCTGAAACACGCATTGCTGCCACTCCTCCCTTTCCTGCCTGAAAGACCAATTGAATCCAACATCTCTGTGCCCGCTCTCTGCTCAGCAGCAACAGAGGCAGTAGAGCAGGAACGTTTAGACTGTGCTAAACCAGCAGAAGAGCCATGCAAAAAAGCTGCTGCTGATCATCCATAGCACACAGTCACCTTTGTAACTGTGACACAAACATTGCTGTCACTTTTCACTGTTTCTCCTAAACGGTCACTTGAATTCAACAACTCTGTTTCCAGCTCTCTGCTGTGAGCAGCACAGTGAGTAGAGCAGGAATGTGTGGAATCAAAGACAGTGGAAGAGACAGTCCAGAAAGCTCCGGTTGTGCTTCTTTACCACACACTGAACTTTACAACTGTGACACACACATTGTTGCTACTCCTCACTTTATCTCCTAAAAGTGCATTTGAATCCAACGTTTCTGGTGCCCTCTGTCGTTTCAAGAGCAGCCGCGACAGGTGAGCACGAAAGCTTGGACTCTGCTCCCACAGCTGAAGAGCCAGGAGGGTACACTCCGGCTGGGCATCTTCAGCACGCAGTCAGCTTTGCAACTGTGAAACACATATTGCTGTCGCTCCTCTCTTTCCTACCTCAAAGACCACTTGAATCCAAAATCTCCGTGGCATTCTCTGCTGTGCAGCAGCAGAGAGAGTAGAGCAGGAACGTTTAGACTCTGCTAAAAGACAGAAGTGCCAGGACAAATTGTCCCTGCAGATCTTCTTCAGCGCACAGTGAGCTTTGCAACTCTGAAACACCCATTGCTGCCACTCCTCCCTTTCCTACCTGAAAGACCAATTGGATCCAACATCTCTGCGCCCGCTCTCAGCTGAGCAGCAACAGAGACAGTAGAGCAGGAACGTTTAGACTGTGCTAAAACAGCAGAAGAGCCATGCAAAAAAGCTCCTGCTGATCATCTACAGCACACAGTCACCTTTGTAACTGTGACACAAACATAGTTGTCACTTTTCACTGTTTCTCCTAAAAGTTCGCTTGAATGCAACGTTTCTGGCGCCTTGTGTCGTTTCAAGAGCAGCCGTGACAGGTGAGCACGAGCGCTTGGACTCTGCTCCCACAGCCGAAGGGCCAGGAGGGAGAGCTCCGACTGAGCATCTTCAGGACAGAGTGTGCTTTGAAACTGTGTCACACACTTTGCTGTCACCCCTCACTTCCCTACCTGAAAGTCCAATTGAATCCACCATCTCCTGAGCCTCCTCTTTGTGAGCAGCAGCAGAATATAGCACTTCCGTTCGGACTCTGCTGAAACAGCAGAAGAGACAGTCCAGAAAGTTCCCACTGATCATCTTCAGCACACAGTGAGCTTTGCAACTGTGGCACACGCATTACTGTCACTCATCACTTTATCTCCTAAAAGTCCATTTGAATGCAACCTCTCCACTGCCCGCTCTCTCTGAGCAGCAGCAGAGTGAGTAGAGCAGGAACGTTTAGACTGTGCTAAAACAGCAGAAGAGCCAGGCCTAAAAGAGTCTGCTGATAATCTTCAGCGCACAGTGAGCTTTGCAACTCTGAAACACGCATTGCTGCCACTCCTCCCTTTCCTGCCTGAAAGACCAATTGAATCCAACATCTCTGTGCCCGCTCTCTGCTCAGCAGCAACAGAGGCAGTAGAGCAGGAACGTTTAGACTGTGCTAAACCAGCAGAAGAGCCATGCAAAAAAGCTGCTGCTGATCATCCATAGCACACAGTCACCTTTGTAACTGTGACACAAACATTGCTGTCACTTTTCACTGCTTCTCATAAACGGTCACTTGAATTCAACAACTCTGTTTCCAGCTCTCTGCTGTGAGCAGCACAGTGAGTAGAGCAGGAATGTGTGGAATCAAAGACAGTGGAAGAGACAGTCCAGAAAGCTGCTGTTGTGCTTCTTTACCACACACTGAACTTTACAACTGTGACACACACATTGTTGCTACTCCTCACTTTATCTCCTAAAAGTGCATTTGAATCCAACGTTTCTGGCGCCCTCTGTCGTTTCAAGAGCAGCCGCGACAGGTGAGCACGAGCGCTTGGACTCTGCTCCCACAGCTGAAGAGCCAGGAGGGTACACTCCGGCTGGGCATCTTCAGCACGCAGTCAGCTTTGCAACTGTGAAACACATATTGCTGTCGCTCCTCTCTTTCCTACCTCAAAGACCACTTGAATCCAAAATCTCCGTGCCATTCTCTGCTGTGCAGCAGCAGAGAGAGTAGAGCAGGAACGTTTAGACTCTGCTAAAAGACAGAAGTGCCAGGACAAATTGTCCCTGCAGATCTTCTTCAGCGCACAGTGAGCTTTGCAACTCTGAAACACGCATTGCTGCCACTCCTCCCTTTCCTACCTGAAAGACCAATTGGATCCAACATCTCTGCGCCCGCTCTCAGCTGAGCAGCAACAGAGACAGTAGAGCAGGAACGTTTAGACTGTGCTAAAACAGCAGAAGAGCCATGCAAAAAAGCTCCTGCTGATCATCTACAGCACACAGTCACCTTTGTAACTGTGACACAAACATAGTTGTCAGTTTTCACTGTTTCTCCGAAAAGTTCACTTGAATGCAACGTTTCTGGCGCCCTGTGTCGTTTCAAGAGCAGCCGTGACAGGTGAGCACGAGCGCTTGGACTCTGCTCCCACAGCCGAAGGGCCAGGAGGGAGAGCTCCGACTGAGCATCTTCAGGACAGAGTGTGCTTTGAAACTGTGTCACACACTTTGCTGTCACCCCTCACTTCCCTACCTGAAAGTCCAATTGAATCCACCATCTCCTCTGCCTGCTCTTTGTGAGCAGCAGCAGAATATAGCACTTCCGTTCGGACTCTGCTGAAACAGCAGAAGAGACAGTGCAGAAAGTTCCCACTGATCATCTTCAGCACACAGTGAGCTTTGCAACTGTGGCACACACATTACTGTCACTCGTCACTTTATCTCCTAAAAGTCCATTTGAATGCAACCTCTCCACTGCCCGCTCTCTCTGAGCAGCAGCAGAGTGAGTAGAGCAGGAACGTTTAGACTGTGCTAAAACAGCAGAAGAGCCAGGCCAAAAAGAGTCTGCTGATAATCTTCAGCGCACAGCGAGCTTTGCAACTCTGAAACACGCATTGCTGCCACTCCTCCCTTTCCTGCCTGAAAGACCAATTGAATCCAACATCTCTGTGCCCGCTCTCTGCTCAGCAGCAACAGAGGCAGTAGAGCAGGAACGTTTAGACTGTGCTAAAACAGCAGAAGAGCCATGCAAAAAAGCTGCTGCTGATCATCCATAGCACACAGTCACCTTTGTAACTGTGACACAAACATTGCTGTCACTTTTCACTGTTTCTCCTAAACGGTCACTTGAATTCAACAACTCTGTTTCCAGCTCTCTGCTGTGAGCAGCACAGTGAGTAGAGCAGGAATGTGTGGAATCCAAGACAGTGGAAGAGACAGTCCAGAAAGCTCCGGTTGTGCTTCTTTACCACACACTGAACTTTACAACTGTGACACACACATTGTTGCTACTCCTCACTTTATCTCCTAAAAGTGCATTTGAATCCAACGTTTCTGGCGCCCTCTGTCGTTTCAAGAGCAGCCGCGACAGGTGAGCACGAGCGCTTGGACTCTGCTCCCACAGCTGAAGAGCCAGGAGGGTACACTCCGGCTGGGCATCTTCAGCACGCAGTCAGCTTTGCAACTGTGAAACACATATTGCTGTCGCTCCTCTCTTTCCTACCTCAAAGACCACTTGAATCCAAAATCTCCGTGCCATTCTCTGCTGTGCAGCAGCAGAGAGAGTAGAGCAGGAACGTTTAGACTCTGCTAAAAGACAGAAGTGCCAGGACAAATTGTCCCTGCAGATCTTCTTCAGCGCACAGTGAGCTTTGCAACTCTGAAACACGCATTGCTGCCACTCCTCCCTTTCCTACCTGAAAGACCAATTGGATCCAACATCTCTGCGCCCGCTCTCAGCTGAGCAGCAACAGAGACAGTAGAGCAGGAACGTTTAGACTGTGCTAAAACAGCAGAAGAGCCATGCAAAAAAGCTCCTGCTGATCATCTACAGCACACAGTCACCTTTGTAACTGTGACAAAAACATAGTTGTCACTTTTCACTGTTTCTCCTAAAAGTTCGCTTGAATGCAACGTTTCTGGCGCCCTCTGTCGTTTCAAGAGCAGCCGTGACAGGTGAGCACGAGCGCTTGGACTCTGCTCCCACAGCCGAAGGGCCAGGAGGGAGAGCTCCGACTGAGCATCTTCAGGACAGAGTGTGCTTTGAAACTGTGTCACACACTTTGCTGTCACCCCTCACTTCCCTACCTGAAAGTCCAATTGAATCCACCATCTCCTGAGGCTCCTCTTTGCGAGCAGCAGCAGAATATAGCACTTCCGTTTGGACTCTGCTGAAACAGCAGAAGAGACAGTGCAGAAAGTTCCCACTGATCATCTTCAGCACACAGTGAGCTTTGCAACTGTGGCACACACATTACTGTCACTCGTCACTTTATCTCCTAAAAGTCCATTTGAATGCAACCTCTCCACTGCCCGCTCTCTCTGAGCAGCAGCAGAGTGAGTAGAGCCGGAACGTTTAGACTGTGCTAAAACAGCAGAAGAGCCAGGCCAAAAAGAGTCTGCTGATAATCTTCAGCGCACAGTGAGCTTTGCAACTCTGAAACACGCATTGCTGCCACTCCTCCCTTTCCTGCCTGAAAGACCAATTGAATCCAACATCTCTGTGCCCGCTCTCTGCTCAGCAGCAACAGAGGCAGTAGAGCAGGAACGTTTAGACTGTGCTAAAACAGCAGAAGAGCCATGCAAAAAAGCTGCTGCTGATCATCCATAGCACACAGTCACCTTTGTAACTGTGACACAAACATTGCTGTCACTTTTCACTGTTTCTCCTAAACGGTCACTTGAATTCAACAACTCTGTTTCCAGCTCTCTGCTGTGAGCAGCACAGTGAGTAGAGCAGGAATGTGTGGAATCAAAGACAGTGGAAGAGACAGTCCAGAAAGCTGCTGTTGTGCTTCTTTACCACACACTGAACTTTACAACTGTGACACACACATTGTTGCTACTCCTCACTTTATCTCCTAAAAGTGCATTTGAATCCAACGTTTCTGGCGCCCTCTGTCGTTTCAAGAGCAGCCGCGACAGGTGAGCACGAGCGCTTGGACTCTGCTCCCACAGCCGAAGGGCCAGGAGGGAGAGCTCCGACTGAGCATCTTCAGGACAGAGTGTGCTTTGAAACTGTGTCACACACTTTGCTGTCACCCCTCACTTCCCTACCTGAAAGTCCAATTGAATCCACCATCTCCTCTGCCTGCTCTTTGTGAGCAGCAGCAGAATATAGCACTTCCGTTCGGACTCTGCTGAAACAGCAGAAGAGACAGTGCAGAAAGTTCCCACTGATCATCTTCAGCACACACTGAGCTTTGCAACTGTGGCACACACATTACTGTCACTCGTCACTTTATCTCCTAAAAGTCCATTTGAATGCAACCTCTCCACTGCCCGCTCTCTCTGAGCAGCAGCAGAGTGAGTAGAGCAGGAAAGTTTAGACTGTGCTAAAACAGCAGAAGAGCCAGGCCAAAAAGTGTCTGCTGATAATCTTCAGAGCACAGCAAGCTTTGCAACTCTGAAACACGCATTGCTGCCACTCCTCCCTTTCCAGCCTGAAAGACCAATTGAATCCAACATCTCTGTGCCCGCTCTCTGCTCAGCAGCAACAGAGGCAGTAGAGCAGGAACGTTTAGACTGTGCTAAAACAGCAGAAGAGCCATGCAAAAAAGCTGCTGCTGATCATCCATAGCACACAGTCACCTTTGTAACTGTGACACAAACATTGCTGTCACTTTTCACTGTTTCTCCTAAACGGTCACTTGAATTCAACAACTCTGTTTCCAGCTCTCTGCTGTGAGCAGCACAGTGAGTAGAGCAGGAATGTGTGGAATCAAAGACAGTGGAAGAGACAGTCCAGAAAGCTCCGGTTGTGCTTCTTTACCACACACTGAACTTTACAACTATGACACACACATTGTTGCTACTCCTCACTTTATCTCCTAAAAGTGCATTTGAAGCCAACGTTTCTGGTGCCCTCTGTCGTTTCAAGAGCAGCCGTGACAGGTGAGCACGAGCGCTTGGACTCTGCTCCCACAGCTGAAGAGCCAGGAGGGTACACTCCGGCTGGGCATCTTCAGCACGCAGTCAGCTTTGCAACTGTGAAACACATATTGCTGTCGCTCCTCTCTTTCCTACCTCAAAGACCACTTGAATCCAAAATCTCCGTGCCATTCTCTGCTGTGCAGCAGCAGAGAGAGTAGAGCAGGAACGTTTAGACTCTGCTAAAAGACAGAAGTGCCAGGACAAATTGTCCCTGCAGATCTTCTTCAGCGCACAGTGAGCTTTGCAACTCTGAAACACGCATTGCTGCCACTCCTCCCTTTCCTACCTGAAAGACCAATTGGATCCAACATCTCTGCGCCCGCTCTCAGCTGAGCAGCAACAGAGACAGTAGAGCAGGAACGTTTAGACTGTGCTAAAACAGCAGAAGAGCCATGCAAAAAAGCTCCTGCTGATCATCTACAGCACACAGTCACCTTTGTAACTGTGACACAAACATAGTTGTCACTTTTCACTGTTTCTCCGAAAAGTTCACTTGAATGCAACGTTTCTGGCGCCCTCTGTCGTTTCAAGAGCAGCCGTGACAGGTGAGCACGAGCGCTTGGACTCTGCTCCCAAAGCCGAAGGGCCAGGAGGGAGAGCTCCAACTGAGCATCTTCAGGACAGAGTGTGCTTTGAAACTGTGTCACACACTTTGCTGTCACCCCTCACTTCCCTACCTGAAAGTCCAATTGAATCCACCATCTCCTCTGCCTGCTCTTTGTGAGCAGCAGCAGAATATAGCACTTCCGTTTGGACTCTGCTGAAACAGCAGAAGAGACAGTCCAGAAAGTTCCCACTGATCATCTTCAGCACACACTGAGCTTTGCAACTGTGGCACACACATTACCGTCACTCGTCACTTTATCTCCTAAAAGTCCATTTGAATGAAACCTCTCCACTGCCCGCTCTCTCTGAGCAGCAGCAGAGTGAGTAGAGCAGGAACGTTTAGACTGTGCTAAAACAGCAGAAGAGCCAGGCCAAAAAGAGTCTGCTGATAATCTTCAGCGCACAGCGAGCTTTGCAACTCTGAAACACGCATTGCTGCCACTCCTCCCTTTCCTGCCTGAAAGACCAATTGAATCCAACACCTCTGTGCCCGCTCTCTGCTCAGCATCAACAGAGGCAGTAGAGCAGGAACGTTTAGACTGTGCTAAAACAGCAGAAGAGCCATGCAAAAAAGCTGCTGCTGATCATCCATAGCACACAGTCACCTTTGTAACTGTGACACAAACATTGCTGTCACTTTTCACTGTTTCTCCTAAACGGTCACTTGAATTCAACAACTCTGTTTCCAGCTCTCTGCTGTGAGCAGCACAGTGAGTAGAGCAGGAATGTGTGGAATCAAAGACAGTGGAAGAGACAGTCCAGAAAGCTGCTGTTGTGCTTCTTTACCACACACTGAACTTTACAACTGTGACAAACACATTGTTATTACTCCTCACTTTATCTCCTAAAAGTGCATTTGAATCCAACGTTTCTGGTGCCCTCTGTTGTTTCAAGAGCAGCCGTGACAGGTGAGCACGAGCGCTTGGACTCTGCTCCCACAGCCGAAGGGCCAGGAGGGAGAGCTCCGACTGAGCATCTTCAGGACAGAGTGTGCTTTGAAACTGTGTCACACACTTTGCTGTCACCCCTCACTTCCCTACCTGAAAGTCCAATTGAATCCACCATCTCCTCTGCCTGCTCTTTGTGAGCAGCAGCAGAGTATAGCACTTCCGTTTGGACTCTGCTGAAACAGCAGAAGAGACAGTCCAGAAAGTTCCCACTGATCATCTTCAGCACACAGTGAGCTTTGCAACTGTGGCACACACATTACTGTCACTCGTCACTTTATCTCCTAAAAGTCCATTTGAATGCAACCTCTCCACTGCCCGCTCTCTCTGAGCAGCAGCAGAGTGAGTAGAGCCGGAAAGTTTAGACTGTGCTAAAACAGCAGAAGAGCCAGGCCAAAAACAGTCTGCTGATAATCTTCAGAGCACAGCGAGCTTTGCAACTCTGAAACACGCATTGCTGCCACTCCTCCCTTTCCTGCCTGAAAGACCAATTGAATCCAACACCTCTGTGCCCGCTCTCTGCTCAGCAGCAACAGAGGCAGTAGAGCAGGAATGTTTAGACTGTGCTAAAACAGCAGAAGAGCCATGCAAAAAAGCTGCTGCTGATCATCCATAGCACACAGTCACCTTTGTAACTGTGACACAAACATTGCTGTCACTTTTCACTGTTTCTCCTAAACGGTCACTTGAATTCAACAACTCTGTTTCCAGCTCTCTGCTGTGAGCAGCACAGTGAGTAGAGCAGGAATGTGTGGAATCAAAGACAGTGGAAGAGACAGTCCAGAAAGCTGCTGTTGTGCTTCTTTACCACACACTGAACTTTACAACTATGACACACACATTGTTGCTACTCCTCACTTTATCTCCTAAAAGTGCATTTGAAGCCAACGTTTCTGGTGCCCTCTGTCGTTTCAAGAGCAGCCGTGACAGGTGAGCACGAGCGCTTGGACTCTGCTCCCACAGCTGAAGAGCCAGGAGGGTACACTCCGGCTGGGCATCTTCAGCACGCAGTCAGCTTTGCAACTGTGAAACACATATTGCTGTCGCTCCTCTCTTTCCTACCTCAAAGACCACTTGAATCCAAAATCTCCGTGCCATTCTCTGCTGTGCAGCAGCAGAGAGAGTAGAGCAGGAACGTTTAGACTCTGCTAAAAGACAGAAGTGCCAGGACAAATTGTCCCTGCAGATCTTCTTCAGCGCACAGTGAGCTTTGCAACTCTGAAACACGCATTGCTGCCACTCCTCCCTTTCCTACCTGAAAGACCAATTGGATCCAACATCTCTGCGCCCGCTCTCAGCTGAGCAGCAACAGAGACAGTAGAGCAGGAACGTTTAGACTGTGCTAAAACAGCAGAAGAGCCATGCAAAAAAGCTCCTGCTGATCATCTACAGCACACAGTCACCTTTGTAACTGTGACACAAACATAGTTGTCACTTTTCACTGTTTCTCCGAAAAGTTCACTTGAATGCAACGTTTCTGGCGCCCTCTGTCGTTTCAAGAGCAGCCGTGACAGGTGAGCACGAGCGCTTGGACTCTGCTCCCACAGCCGAAGGGCCAGGAGGGAGAGCTCCGACTGAGCATCTTCAGGACAGAGTGTGCTTTGAAACTGTGTCACACACTTTGCTGTCACCCCTCACTTCCCTACCTGAAAGTCCAATTGAATCCACCATCTCCTCTGCCTGCTCTTTGTGAGCAGCAGCAGAATATAGCACTTCCGTTTGGACTCTGCTGAAACAGCAGAAGAGACAGTCCAGAAAGTTCCCACTGATCATCTTCAGCACACACTGAGCTTTGCAACTGTGGCACACACATTACAGTCACTCATCACTTTATCTCCTAAAAGTCCATTTGAATGAAACCTCTCCACTGCCCGCTCTCTCTGAGCAGCAGCAGAGTGAGTAGAGCCGGAAAGTTTAGACTGTGCTAAAACAGCAGAAGAGCCAGGCCAAAAAGTGTCTGCTGATAATCTTCAGAGCACAGCGAGCTTTGCAACTCTGAAACACGCATTGCTGCCACTCCTCCCTTTCCTGCCTGAAAGACCAATTGAATCCAACATCTCTGTGCCCGCTCTCTGCTCAGCAGCAACAGAGGCAGTAGAGCAGGAACGTTTAGACTGTGCTAAAACAGCAGAAGAGCCATGCAAAAAAGCTCCTGCTGATCATCTAGAGCACACAGTCACCTTTGAAACTGTGACACAAACATTCCTGTCACTTTTCACTGTTTCTCCTAAAAGTTCACTTGAATTCAACAACTCCTTTTCCAGCTCTCTGCTGTGAGCAGCACAGTGAGTAGAGCAGGAATGTGTGGAATCAAAGACAGTGGAAGAGACAGTCCAGAAAGCTCCGGCTGTGCTTCTTTACCACACACTGAACTTTACAACTATGACACACACATTGTTGCTACTCCTCACTTTATCTCCTAAAAGTGCATTTGAAGCCAACGTTTCTGGTGCCCTCTGTCGTTTCAAGAGCAGCCGTGACAGGTGAGCACGAGCGCTTGGACTCTGCTCCCACAGCTGAAGAGCCAGGAGGGTACACTCCGGCTGGGCATCTTCAGCACGCAGTCAGCTTTGCAACTGTGAAACACATATTGCTGTCGCTCCTCTCTTTCCTACCTCAAAGACCACTTGAATCCAAAATCTCCGTGCCATTCTCTGCTGTGCAGCAGCAGAGAGACTAGAGCAGGAACGTTTAGACTCTGCTAAAAGACAGAAGTGCCAGGACAAATTGTCCCTGCAGATCTTCTTCAGCGCACAGTGAGCTTTGCAACTCTGAAACACGCATTGCTGCCACTCCTCCCTTTCCTGCCTGAAAGACCAATTGAATCCAACACCTCTGTGCCCGCTCTCTGCTCAGCAGCAACAGAGGCAGTAGAGCAGGAATGTTTAGACTGTGCTAAAACAGCAGAAGAGCCATGCAAAAAAGCTGCTGCTGATCATCCATAGCACACAGTCACCTTTGTAACTGTGACACAAACATTGCTGTCACTTTTCACTGTTTCTCCTAAACGGTCACTTGAATTCAACAACTCTGTTTCCAGCTCTCTGCTGTGAGCAGCACAGTGAGTAGAGCAGGAATGTGTGGAATCAAAGACAGTGGAAGAGACAGTCCAGAAAGCTGCTGTTGTGCTTCTTTACCACACACTGAACTTTACAACTATGACACACACATTGTTGCTACTCCTCACTTTATCTCCTAAAAGTGCATTTGAAGCCAACGTTTCTGGTGCCCTCTGTCGTTTCAAGAGCAGCCGTGACAGGTGAGCACGAGCGCTTGGACTCTGCTCCCACAGCTGAAGAGCCAGGAGGGTACACTCCGGCTGGGCATCTTCAGCACGCAGTCAGCTTTGCAACTGTGAAACACATATTGCTGTCGCTCCTCTCTTTCCTACCTCAAAGACCACTTGAATCCAAAATCTCCGTGCCATTCTCTGCTGTGCAGCAGCAGAGAGAGTAGAGCAGGAACGTTTAGACTCTGCTAAAAGACAGAAGTGCCAGGACAAATTGTCCCTGCAGATCTTCTTCAGCGCACAGTGAGCTTTGCAACTCTGAAACACGCATTGCTGCCACTCCTCCCTTTCCTACCTGAAAGACCAATTGGATCCAACATCTCTGCGCCCGCTCTCAGCTGAGCAGCAACAGAGACAGTAGAGCAGGAACGTTTAGACTGTGCTAAAACAGCAGAAGAGCCATGCAAAAAAGCTCCTGCTGATCATCTACAGCACACAGTCACCTTTGTAACTGTGACACAAACATAGTTGTCACTTTTCACTGTTTCTCCGAAAAGTTCACTTGAATGCAACGTTTCTGGCGCCCTCTGTCGTTTCAAGAGCAGCCGTGACAGGTGAGCACGAGCGCTTGGACTCTGCTCCCACAGCCGAAGGGCCAGGAGGGAGAGCTCCGACTGAGCATCTTCAGGACAGAGTGTGCTTTGAAACTGTGTCACACACTTTGCTGTCACCCCTCACTTCCCTACCTGAAAGTCCAATTGAATCCACCATCTCCTCTGCCTGCTCTTTGTGAGCAGCAGCAGAATATAGCACTTCCGTTTGGACTCTGCTGAAACAGCAGAAGAGACAGTCCAGAAAGTTCCCACTGATCATCTTCAGCACACACTGAGCTTTGCAACTGTGGCACACACATTACAGTCACTCATCACTTTATCTCCTAAAAGTCCATTTGAATGAAACCTCTCCACTGCCCGCTCTCTCTGAGCAGCAGCAGAGTGAGTAGAGCCGGAAAGTTTAGACTGTGCTAAAACAGCAGAAGAGCCAGGCCAAAAAGTGTCTGCTGATAATCTTCAGAGCACAGCGAGCTTTGCAACTCTGAAACACGCATTGCTGCCACTCCTCCCTTTCCTGCCTGAAAGACCAATTGAATCCAACATCTCTGTGCCCGCTCTCTGCTCAGCAGCAACAGAGGCAGTAGAGCAGGAACGTTTAGACTGTGCTAAAACAGCAGAAGAGCCATGCAAAAAAGCTCCTGCTGATCATCTAGAGCACACAGTCACCTTTGAAACTGTGACACAAACATTCCTGTCACTTTTCACTGTTTCTCCTAAAAGTTCACTTGAATTCAACAACTCCTTTTCCAGCTCTCTGCTGTGAGCAGCACAGTGAGTAGAGCAGGAATGTGTGGAATCCAAGACAGTGGAAGAGACAGTCCAGAAAGCTCCGGCTGTGCTTCTTTACCACACACTGAACTTTACAACTATGACACACACATTGTTGCTACTCCTCACTTTATCTCCTAAAAGTGCATTTGAAGCCAACGTTTCTGGTGCCCTCTGTCGTTTCAAGAGCAGCCGTGACAGGTGAGCACGAGCGCTTGGACTCTGCTCCCACAGCTGAAGAGCCAGGAGGGTACACTCCGGCTGGGCATCTTCAGCACGCAGTCAGCTTTGCAACTGTGAAACACATATTGCTGTCGCTCCTCTCTTTCCTACCTCAAAGACCACTTGAATCCAAAATCTCCGTGCCATTCTCTGCTGTGCAGCAGCAGAGAGACTAGAGCAGGAACGTTTAGACTCTGCTAAAAGACAGAAGTGCCAGGACAAATTGTCCCTGCAGATCTTCTTCAGCGCACAGTGAGCTTTGCAACTCTGAAACACGCATTGCTGCCACTCCTCCCTTTCCTACCTGAAAGACCAATTGGATCCAACATCTCTGCGCCCGCTCTCAGCTGAGCAGCAACAGAGACAGTAGAGCAGGAACGTTTAGACTGTGCTAAAACAGCAGAAGAGCCATGCAAAAAAGCTCCTGCTGATCATCTACAGCACACAGTCACCTTTGTAACTGTGACACAAACATAGTTGTCACTTTTCACTGTTTCTCCGAAAAGTTCACTTGAATGCAACGTTTCTGGCGCCCTCTGTCGTTTCAAGAGCAGCCGTGACAGGTGAGCACGAGCGCTTGGACTCTGCTCCCACAGCCGAAGGGCCAGGAGGGAGAGCTCCGACTGAGCATCTTCAGGACAGAGTGTGCTTTGAAACTGTGTCACACACTTTGCTGTCACCCCTCACTTCCCTACCTGAAAGTCCAATTGAATCCACCATCTCCTCTGCCTGCTCTTTGTGAGCAGCATCAGAATATAGCACTTCCGTTTGGACTCTGCTGAAACAGCAGAAGAGACAGTCCAGAAAGTTCCCACTGATCATCTTCAGCACACACTGAGCTTTGCAACTGTGGCACACACATTACCGTCACTCGTCACTTTATCTCCTAAAAGTCCATTTGAATGAAACCTCTCCACTGCCCGCTCTCTCTGAGCAGCAGCAGAGTGAGTAGAGCCGGAAAGTTTAGACTGTGCTAAAACAGCAGAAGAGCCAGGCCAAAAAGTGTCTGCTGATAATCTTCAGAGCACAGCAAGCTTTGCAACTCTGAAACACGCATTGCTGCCACTCCTCCCTTTCCAGCCTGAAAGACCAATTGAATCCAACATCTCTGTGCCCGCTCTCTGCTCAGCAGCAACAGAGGCAGTAGAGCAGGAACGTTTAGACTGTGCTAAAACAGCAGAAGAGCCATGCAAAAAAGCTGCTGCTGATCATCCATAGCACACAGTCACCTTTGAAACTGTGACACAAACATTCCTGTCACTTTTCACTGTTTCTCCTAAAAGTTCACTTGAATTCAACAACTCCTTTTCCAGCTCTCTGCTGTGAGCAGCACAGTGAGTAGAGCAGGAATGTGTGGAATCAAAGACAGTGGAAGAGACAGTCCAGAAAGCTCCGGTTGTGCTTCTTTACCACACACTGAACTTTACAACTATGACACACACATTGTTGCTACTCCTCACTTTATCTCCTAAAAGTGCATTTGAAGCCAACGTTTCTGGTGCCCTCTGTCGTTTCAAGAGCAGCCGTGACAGGTGAGCACGAGCGCTTGGACTCTGCTCCCACAGCTGAAGAGCCAGGAGGGTACACTCCGGCTGGGCATCTTCAGCACGCAGTCAGCTTTGCAACTGTGAAACACATATTGCTGTCGCTCCTCTCTTTCCTACCTCAAAGACCACTTGAATCCAAAATCTCCGTGCCATTCTCTGCTGTGCAGCAGCAGAGAGAGTAGAGCAGGAACGTTTAGACTCTGCTAAAAGACAGAAGTGCCAGGACAAATTGTCCCTGCAGATCTTCTTCAGCGCACAGTGAGCTTTGCAACTCTGAAACACGCATTGCTGCCACTCCTCCCTTTCCTACCTGAAAGACCAATTGGATCCAACATCTCTGCGCCCGCTCTCAGCTGAGCAGCAACAGAGACAGTAGAGCAGGAACGTTTAGACTGTGCTAAAACAGCAGAAGAGCCATGCAAAAAAGCTCCTGCTGATCATCTACAGCACACAGTCACCTTTGTAACTGTGACACAAACATAGTTGTCACTTTTCACTGTTTCCCCGAAAAGTTCACTTGAATGCAACGTTTCTGGCGCCCACTGTCGTTTCAAGAGCAGCCGTGACAGGTGAGCACGAGCGCTTGGACTCTGCTCCCACAGCCGAAGGGCCAGGAGGGAGAGCTCCGACTGAGCATCTTCAGGACAGAGTGTGCTTTGAAACTGTGTCACACACTTTGCTGTCACCCCTCACTTCCCTACCGGAAAGTCCAATTGAATCCACCATCTCCTGAGCCTCCTCTTTGTGAGCAGCAGCAGAATATAGCACTTCCGTTTGGACTCTGCTGAGACAGCAGAAGAGACAGTCCAGAAAGTTCCCACTGATCATCTTCAGCACACACTGAGCTTTGCAACTGTGGCACACACATTACTGTCACTCGTCACATTATCTCCTAAAAGTCCATTTGAATGAAACCTCTCCACTGCCCGCTCTCTCTGAGCAGCAGCAGAGTGAGTAGAGCAGGAACGTTTAGACTGTGCTAAAACAGCAGAAGAGCCAGGCCAAAAACAGTCTGCTGATAATCTTCAGAGCACAGCGAGCTTTGCAACTCTGAAACACGCATTGCTGCCACTCCTCCCTTTCCTGCCTGAAAGACCAACTGAATCCAACATCTCTGTGCCCGCTCTCTGCTCAGCAGCAACAGAGGCAGTAGAGCAGGAACGTTTAGACTGTGCTAAAACAGCAGAAGAGCCATGCAAAAAAGCTGCTGCTGATCATCCATAGCACACAGTCACCTTTGTAACTGTGACACAAACATTGCTGTCACTTTTCACTGTTTCTCCTAAATGGTCACTTGAATTCAACAACTCTGTTTCCAGCTCTCTGCTGTGAGCAGCACAGTGAGTAGAGCAGGAATGTGTGGAATCAAAGACAGTGGAAGAGACAGTCCAGAAAGCTGCTGTTGTGCTTCTTTACCACACACTGAACTTTACAACTGTGACAAACACATTGTTATTACTCCTCACTTTATCTCCTAAAAGTGCATTTGAATCCAACGTTTCTGGTGCCCTCTGTTGTTTCAAGAGCAGCCGTGACAGGTGAGCACGAGCGCTTGGATTCTGCTCCCACAGCCGAAGGGCCAGGAGGGAGAGCTCCGACTGAGCATCTTCAGGACAGAGTGTGCTTTGAAACTGTGTCACACACTTTGCTGTCACCCCTCATTTCCCTACCTGAAAGTCCAATTGAATCCACCATCTCCTCTGCCTGCTCTTTGTGAGCAGCAGCAGAGTATAGCACTTCCGTTTGGACTCTGCTGAAACAGCAGAAGAGACAGTCCAGAAAGTTCCCACTGATCATCTTCAGCACACACTGAGCTTTGCAACTGTGGCACACACATTACTGTCACTCGTCACTTTATCTCCTAAAAGTCCATTTGAATGAAACCTCTCCACTGCCCGCTCTCTCTGAGCAGCAGCAGAGTGAGTAGAGCCGGAAAGTTTAGACTGTGCTAAAACAGCAGAAGAGCCAGGCCAAAAAGTGTCTGCTGATAATCTTCAGAGCACAGCAAGCTTTGCAACTCTGAAACACGCATTGCTGCCACTCCTCCCTTTCCAGCCTGAAAGACCAATTGAATCCAACATCTCTGTGCCCGCTCTCTGCTCAGCAGCAACAGAGGCAGTAGAGCAGGAACGTTTAGACTGTGCTAAAACAGCAGAAGAGCCATGCAAAAAAGCTGCTGCTGATCATCCATAGCACACAGTCACCTTTGTAACTGTGACACAAACATTGCTGTCACTTTTCACTGTTTCTCCTAAACGGTCACTTGAATTCAACAACTCTGTTTCCAGCTCTCTGCTGTGAGCAGCACAGTGAGTAGAGCAGGAATGTGTGGAATCAAAGACAGTGGAAGAGACAGTCCAGAAAGCTGCTGTTGTGCTTCTTTACCACACACTGAACTTTACAACTGTGACAAACACATTGTTATTACTCCTCACTTTATCTCCTAAAAGTGCATTTGAAACCAACGTTTCTGGTGCCCTCTGTTGTTTCAAGAGCAGCCGTGACAGGTGAGCACGAGCGCTTGGACTCTGCTCCCACAGCCGAAGGGCCAGGAGGGAGAGCTCCGACTGAGCATCTTCAGGACAGAGTGTGCTTTGAAACTGTGTCACACACTTTGCTGTCACCCCTCACTTCCCTACCTGAAAGTCCAATTGAATCCACCATCTCCTCTGCCTCCTCTTTGTGAGCAGCAGCAGAATATAGCACTTCCGTTTGGACTCTGCTGAAACAGCAGAAGAGACAGTCCAGAAAGTTCCCACTGATCATCTTCAGCACACACTGAGCTTTGCAACTGTGGCGCACACATTACTGTCACTCGTCACTTTATCTCCTAAAAGTCCATTTGAATGCAACCTCTCCACTGCCCGCTCTCTCTGAGCAGCAGCAGAGTGAGTAGAGCCGGAAAGTTTAGACTGTGCTAAAACAGCAGAAGAGCCAGGCCAAAAACAGTCTGCTGATAATCTTCAGAGCACAGCGAGCTTTGCAACTCTGAAACACGCATTGCTGCCACTCCTCCCTTTCCTGCCTGAAAGACCAATTGAATCCAACATCTCTGTGCCCGCTCTCTGCTCAGCAGCAACAGAGGCAGTAGAGCAGGAACGTTTAGACTGTGCTAAAACAGCAGAAGAGCCATGCAAGAAAGCTGCTGCTGATCATCTAGAGCACACAGTCACCTTTGTAACTGTGACACAAACATTGCTGTCACTTTTCACTGTTTCTCCTAAAAGTTCACTTGAATTCAACAACTCTGTTTCCAGCTCTCTGCTGTGAGCAGCACAGTGAGTAGAGCAGGAATGTGTGGAATCAAAGACAGTGGAAGAGACAGTCCAGAAAGCTCCGGTTGTGCTTTTTTACCACACACTGAACTTTACAACTATGACACACACATTGTTGCTACTCCTCACTTTATCTCCTAAAAGTGCATTTGAAGCCAACGTTTCTGGTGCCCTCTGTCGTTTCAAGAGCAGCCGTGACAGGTGAGCACGAGCGCTTGGACTCTGCTCCCACAGCTGAAGAGCCAGGAGGGTACACTCCGGCTGGGCATCTTCAGCACGCAGTCAGCTTTGCAACTGTGAAACACATATTGCTGTCGCTCCTCTCTTTCCTACCTCAAAGACCACTTGAATCCAAAATCTCCGTGCCATTCTCTGCTGTGCAGCAGCAGAGAGAGTAGAGCAGGAACGTTTAGACTCTGCTAAAAGACAGAAGTGCCAGGACAAATTGTCCCTGCAGATCTTCTTCAGCGCACAGTGAGCTTTGCAACTCTGAAACACGCATTGCTGCCACTCCTCCCTTTCCTACCTGAAAGACCAATTGGATCCAACATCTCTGCGCCCGCTCTCAGCTGAGCAGCAACAGAGACAGTAGAGCAGGAACGTTTAGACTGTGCTAAAACAGCAGAAGAGCCATGCAAAAAAGCTCCTGCTGATCATCTACAGCACACAGTCACCTTTGTAACTGTGACACAAACATAGTTGTCACTTTTCACTGTTTCCCCGAAAAGTTCACTTGAATGCAACGTTTCTGGCGCCCACTGTCGTTTCAAGAGCAGCCGTGACAGGTGAGCACGAGCGCTTGGACTCTGCTCCCACAGCCGAAGGGCCAGGAGGGAGAGCTCCGACTGAGCATCTTCAGGACAGAGTGTGCTTTGAAACTGTGTCACACACTTTGCTGTCACCCCTCACTTCCCTACCGGAAAGTCCAATTGAATCCACCATCTCCTGAGCCTCCTCTTTGTGAGCAGCAGCAGAATATAGCACTTCCGTTTGGACTCTGCTGAGACAGCAGAAGAGACAGTCCAGAAAGTTCCCACTGATCATCTTCAGCACACACTGAGCTTTGCAACTGTGGCACACACATTACTGTCACTCGTCACATTATCTCCTAAAAGTCCATTTGAATGAAACCTCTCCACTGCCCGCTCTCTCTGAGCAGCAGCAGAGTGAGTAGAGCAGGAACGTTTAGACTGTGCTAAAACAGCAGAAGAGCCAGGCCAAAAACAGTCTGCTGATAATCTTCAGAGCACAGCGAGCTTTGCAACTCTGAAACACGCATTGCTGCCACTCCTCCCTTTCCTGCCTGAAAGACCAATTGAATCCAACATCTCTGTGCCCGCTCTCTGCTCAGCAGCAACAGAGGCAGTAGAGCAGGAACGTTTAGACTGTGCTAAAACAGCAGAAGAGCCATGCAAAAAAGCTGCTGCTGATCATCCATAGCACACAGTCACCTTTGTAACTGTGACACAAACATTGCTGTCACTTTTCACTGTTTCTCCTAAATGGTCACTTGAATTCAACAACTCTGTTTCCAGCTCTCTGCTGTGAGCAGCACAGTGAGTAGAGCAGGAATGTGTGGAATCAAAGACAGTGGAAGAGACAGTCCAGAAAGCTGCTGTTGTGCTTCTTTACCACACACTGAACTTTACAACTGTGACAAACACATTGTTATTACTCCTCACTTTATCTCCTAAAAGTGCATTTGAATCCAACGTTTCTGGTGCCCTCTGTTGTTTCAAGAGCAGCCGTGACAGGTGAGCACGAGCGCTTGGATTCTGCTCCCACAGCCGAAGGGCCAGGAGGGAGAGCTCCGACTGAGCATCTTCAGGACAGAGTGTGCTTTGAAACTGTGTCACACACTTTGCTGTCACCCCTCATTTCCCTACCTGAAAGTCCAATTGAATCCACCATCTCCTCTGCCTGCTCTTTGTGAGCAGCAGCAGAGTATAGCACTTCCGTTTGGACTCTGCTGAAACAGCAGAAGAGACAGTCCAGAAAGTTCCCACTGATCATCTTCAGCACACACTGAGCTTTGCAACTGTGGCACACACATTACTGTCACTCGTCACTTTATCTCCTAAAAGTCCATTTGAATGAAACCTCTCCACTGCCCGCTCTCTCTGAGCAGCAGCAGAGTGAGTAGAGCCGGAAAGTTTAGACTGTGCTAAAACAGCAGAAGAGCCAGGCCAAAAAGTGTCTGCTGATAATCTTCAGAGCACAGCAAGCTTTGCAACTCTGAAACACGCATTGCTGCCACTCCTCCCTTTCCAGCCTGAAAGACCAATTGAATCCAACATCTCTGTGCCCGCTCTCTGCTCAGCAGCAACAGAGGCAGTAGAGCAGGAACGTTTAGACTGTGCTAAAACAGCAGAAGAGCCATGCAAAAAAGCTGCTGCTGATCATCCATAGCACACAGTCACCTTTGTAACTGTGACACAAACATTGCTGTCACTTTTCACTGTTTCTCCTAAACGGTCACTTGAATTCAACAACTCTGTTTCCAGCTCTCTGCTGTGAGCAGCACAGTGAGTAGAGCAGGAATGTGTGGAATCAAAGACAGTGGAAGAGACAGTCCAGAAAGCTGCTGTTGTGCTTCTTTACCACACACTGAACTTTACAACTGTGACAAACACATTGTTATTACTCCTCACTTTATCTCCTAAAAGTGCATTTGAAACCAACGTTTCTGGTGCCCTCTGTTGTTTCAAGAGCAGCCGTGACAGGTGAGCACGAGCGCTTGGACTCTGCTCCCACAGCCGAAGGGCCAGGAGGGAGAGCTCCGACTGAGCATCTTCAGGACAGAGTGTGCTTTGAAACTGTGTCACACACTTTGCTGTCACCCCTCACTTCCCTACCTGAAAGTCCAATTGAATCCACCATCTCCTCTGCCTCCTCTTTGTGAGCAGCAGCAGAATATAGCACTTCCGTTTGGACTCTGCTGAAACAGCAGAAGAGACAGTCCAGAAAGTTCCCACTGATCATCTTCAGCACACACTGAGCTTTGCAACTGTGGCGCACACATTACTGTCACTCGTCACTTTATCTCCTAAAAGTCCATTTGAATGCAACCTCTCCACTGCCCGCTCTCTCTGAGCAGCAGCAGAGTGAGTAGAGCCGGAAAGTTTAGACTGTGCTAAAACAGCAGAAGAGCCAGGCCAAAAACAGTCTGCTGATAATCTTCAGAGCACAGCGAGCTTTGCAACTCTGAAACACGCATTGCTGCCACTCCTCCCTTTCCTGCCTGAAAGACCAATTGAATCCAACATCTCTGTGCCCGCTCTCTGCTCAGCAGCAACAGAGGCAGTAGAGCAGGAACGTTTAGACTGTGCTAAAACAGCAGAAGAGCCATGCAAGAAAGCTGCTGCTGATCATCTAGAGCACACAGTCACCTTTGTAACTGTGACACAAACATTGCTGTCACTTTTCACTGTTTCTCCTAAACGGTCACTTGAATTCAACAACTCTGTTTCCAGCTCTCTGCTGTGAGCAGCACAGTGAGTAGAGCAGGAATGTGTGGAATCAAAGACAGTGGAAGAGACAGTCCAGAAAGCTCCGGTTGTGCTTTTTTACCACACACTGAACTTTACAACTATGACACACACATTGTTGCTACTCCTCACTTTATCTCCTAAAAGTGCATTTGAAGCCAACGTTTCTGGTGCCCTCTGTCGTTTCAAGAGCAGCCGTGACAGGTGAGCACGAGCGCTTGGACTCTGCTCCCACAGCTGAAGAGCCAGGAGGGTACACTCCGGCTGGGCATCTTCAGCACGCAGTCAGCTTTGCAACTGTGAAACACATATTGCTGTCGCTCCTCTCTTTCCTACCTCAAAGACCACTTGAATCCAAAATCTCCGTGCCATTCTCTGCTGTGCAGCAGCAGAGAGAGTAGAGCAGGAACGTTTAGACTCTGCTAAAAGACAGAAGTGCCAGGACAAATTGTCCCTGCAGATCTTCTTCAGCGCACAGTGAGCTTTGCAACTCTGAAACACGCATTGCTGCCACTCCTCCCTTTCCTACCTGAAAGACCAATTGGATCCAACATCTCTGCGCCCGCTCTCAGCTGAGCAGCAACAGAGACAGTAGAGCAGGAACGTTTAGACTGTGCTAAAACAGCAGAAGAGCCATGCAAAAAAGCTTCTGCTGATCATCTACAGCACACAGTCACCTTTGTAACTGTGACACAAACATAGTTGTCACTTTTCACTGTTTCTCCGAAAAGTTCACTTGAATGCAACGTTTCTGGCGCTTTCTGTCGTTTCAAGAGCAGCCGTGACAGGTGAGCACGAGCGCTTGGACTCTGCTCCCACAGCCGAAGGGCCAGGAGGGAGAGCTCCGACTGAGCATCTTCAGGACAGAGTGTGCTTTGAAACTGTGTCACACACTTTGCTGTCACCCCTCACTTCCCTACCTGAAAGTCCAATTGAATCCACCATCTCCTGAGCCTCCTCTTTGTGAGCAGCAGCAGAATATAGCACTTCCGTTTGGACTCTGCTGAAACAGCAGAAGAGACAGTCCAGAAAGTTCCCACTGATCATCTTCAGCACACACTGAGCTTTGCAACTGTGGCGCACACATTACTGTCACTCGTCACTTTATCTCCTAAAAGTCCATTTGAATGAAACCTCTCCACTGCCCGCTCTCTCTGAGCAGCAGCAGAGTGAGTAGAGCCGGAAAGTTTAGACTGTGCTAAAACAGCAGAAGAGCCAGGCCAAAAACAGTCTGCTGATAATCTTCAGAGCACAGCGAGCTTTGCAACTCTGAAACACGCATTGCTGCCACTCCTCCCTTTCCTGCCTGAAAGACCAATTGAATCCAACATCTCTGTGCCCGCTCTCTGCTCAGCAGCAACAGAGGCAGTAGAGCAGGAACGTTTAGACTGTGCTAAAACAGCAGAAGAGCCATGCAAAAAAGCTGCTGCTGATCATCCATAGCACACAGTCACCTTTGTAACTGTGACACAAACATTGCTGTCACTTTTCACTGTTTCTCCTAAACGGTCACTTGAATTCAACAACTCTGTTTCCAGCTCTCTGCTGTGAGCAGCACAGTGAGTAGAGCAGGAATGTGTGGAATCAAAGACAGTGGAAGAGACAGTCCAGAAAGCTGCTGTTGTGCTCCTTTACCACACACTGAACTTTACAACTGTGACAAACACATTGTTATTACTCCTCACTTTATCTCCTAAAAGTGCATTTGAATCCAACGTTTCTGGTGCCCTCTGTTGTTTCAAGAGCAGCCGTGACAGGTGAGCACGAGCGCTTGGACTCTGCTCCCACAGCCGAAGGGCCAGGAGGGAGAGCTCCGACTGAGCATCTTCAGGACAGAGTGTGCTTTGAAACTGTGTCACACACTTTGCTGTCACCCCTCACTTCCCTACCTGAAAGTCCAATTGAATCCACCATCTCCTCTGCCTGCTCTTTGTGAGCAGCAGCAGAGTATAGCACTTCCGTTTGGACTCTGCTGAAACAGCAGAAGAGACAGTCCAGAAAGTTCCCACTGATCATCTTCAGCACACACTGAGCTTTGCAACTGTGGCGCACACATTACTGTCACTCGTCACTTTATCTCCTAAAAGTCCATTTGAATGCAACCTCTCCACTGCCCGCTCTCTCTGAGCAGCAGCAGAGTGAGTAGAGCCGGAAAGTTTAGACTGTGCTAAAACAGCAGAAGAGCCAGGCCAAAAACAGTCTGCTGATAATCTTCAGAGCACAGCGAGCTTTGCAACTCTGAAACACGCATTGCTGCCACTCCTCCCTTTCCTGCCTGAAAGACCAATTGAATCCAACATCTCTGTGCCCGCTCTCTGCTCAGCAGCAACAGAGGCAGTAGAGCAGGAACGTTTAGACTGTGCTAAAACAGCAGAAGAGCCATGCAAAAAAGCTGCTGCTGATCATCCATAGCACACAGTCACCTTTGTATCTGTGACACAAATATTACTGTCATTTTTCACTTTTTCTCCTAAACGGTCACTTGAATTCAACAACTCTGTTTCCAGCTCTCTGCTGTGAGCAGCACAGTGAGTAGAGCAGGAATGTGTGGAATCAAAGACAGTGGAAGAGACAGTCCAGAAAGCTCCGGTTGTGCTTCTTTACCACACACTGAACTTTACAACTATGACACACACATTGTTGCTACTCCTCACTTTATCTCCTAAAAGTGCATTTGAAGCCAACGTTTCTGGTGCCCTCTGTCGTTTCAAGAGCAGCCGTGACAGGTGAGCACGAGCGCTTGGACTCTGCTCCCACAGCTGAAGAGCCAGGAGGGTACACTCCGGCTGGGCATCTTCAGCACGCAGTCAGCTTTGCAACTGTGAAACACATATTGCTGTCGCTCCTCTCTTTCCTACCTCAAAGACCACTTGAATCCAAAATCTCCGTGCCATTCTCTGCTGTGCAGCAGCAGAGAGAGTAGAGCAGGAACGTTTAGACTCTGCTAAAAGACAGAAGTGCCAGGACAAATTGTCCCTGCAGATCTTCTTCAGCGCACAGTGAGCTTTGCAACTCTGAAACACGCATTGCTGCCACTCCTCCCTTTCCTACCTGAAAGACCAATTGGATCCAACATCTCTGCGCCCGCTCTCAGCTGAGCAGCAACAGAGACAGTAGAGCAGGAACGTTTAGACTGTGCTAAAACAGCAGAAGAGCCATGCAAAAAAGCTCCTGCTGATCATCTACAGCACACAGTCACCTTTGTAACTGTGACACAAACATAGTTGTCACTTTTCACTGTTTCTCCGAAAAGTTCACTTGAATGCAACGTTTCTGGCGCCCTCTGTCGTTTCAAGAGCAGCAGTGACAGGTGAGCACGAGCGCTTGGACTCTGCTCCCACAGCCGAAGGGCCAGGAGGGAGAGCTCCGACTGAGCATCTTCAGGACAGAGTGTGCTTTGAAACTGTGTCACACACTTTGCTGTCACCCCTCACTTCCCTTCCTGAAAGTCCAATTGAATCCACCATCTCCTCTGCCTGCTCTATGTGAGCAGCAGCAGAATATAGCACTTCCGTTTGGACTCTGCTGAAACAGCAGAAGAGACAGTGCAGAAAGTTCCCACTGATCATCTTCAGCACACACTGAGCTTTGCAACTGTGGCACACACATTACAGTCACTCATCACTTTATCTCCTAAAAGTCCATTTGAATGAAACCTCTCCACTGCCCGCTCTCTCTGAGCAGCAGCAGAGTGAGTAGAGCCGGAAAGTTTAGACTGTGCTAAAACAGCAGAAGAGCCAGGCCAAAAAGTGTCTGCTGATAATCTTCAGAGCACAGCAAGCTTTGCAACTCTGAAACACGCATTGCTGCCACTCCTCCCTTTCCAGCCTGGAAGACCAATTGAATCCAACATCTCTGTGCCCGCTCTCAGATGAGCAGCAACAGAGGCAGTAGAGCAGGAACGTTTAGACTGTGCTAAAACAGCAGAAGAGCCATGCAAAAAAGCTGCTGCTGATCATCTAGAGCACACAGTCACCTTTGTAACTGTGACACAAACATTCCTGTCACTTTTCACTGTTTCTCCTAAAAGTTCACTTGAATTCAACAACTCCTTTTCCAGCTCTCTGCTGTGAGCAGCACAGTGAGTAGAGCAGGAATGTGTGGAATCAAAGACAGTGGAAGAGACAGTCCAGAAAGCTCCGGTTGTGCTTCTTTACCACACACTGAACTTTACAACTATGACACACACATTGTTGCTACTCCTCACTTTATCTCCTAAAAGTGCATTTGAAGCCAACGTTTCTGGTGCCCTCTGTCGTTTCAAGAGCAGCCGTGACAGGTGAGCACAAGCGCTTGGACTCTGCTCCCACAGCTGAAGAGCCAGGAGGGTACACTCCGGCTGGGCGTCTTCAGCACGCAGTCAGCTTTGCAACTGGGAAACACATATTGCTGTCGCTCCTCTCTTTCCTACCTCAAAGACCACTTGAATCCAAAATCTCCGTGCCATTCTCTGCTGTGCAGCAGCAGAGAGAGTAGAGCGGGAACGTTTAGACTCTGCTAAAAGACAGAAGTGCCAGGACAAATTGTCCCTGCAGATCTTCTTCAGCGCACAGTGAGCTTTGCAACTCTGAAACACACATTGCTGCCACTCCTCCCTTTCCTACCTGAAAGACCAATTGGATCCAACATCTCTGCGCCCGCTCTCAGCTGAGCAGCAACAGAGACAGTAGAGCAGGAACGTTTAGACTGTGCTAAAACAGCAGAAGAGCCATGCAAAAAAGCTCCTGCTGATCATCTACAGCACACAGTCACCTTTGTAACTGTGACACAAACATAGTTGTCACTTTTCACTGTTTCTCCGAAAAGTTCACTTGAATGCAACGTTTCTGGCGCCCTCTGTCGTTTCAAGAGCAGCCGTGACAGGTGAGCACGAGCGCTTGGACTCTGCTCCCACAGCCGAAGGGCCAGGAGGGAGAGCTCCGACTGAGCATCTTCAGGACAGAGTGTGCTTTGAAACTGTGTCACACACTTTGCTGTCACCCCTCACTTCCCTACCTGAAAGTCCAATTGAATCCACCATCTCCTGAGCCTCCTCTTTGTGAGCAGCAGCAGAATATAGCACTTCCGTTTGGACTCTGCTGAAACAGCAGAAGAGACAGTCCAGAAAGTTCCCACTGATCATCTTCAGCACACACTGAGCTTTGCAACTGTGGCACACACATTACTGTCACTCGTCACTTTATCTCCTAAAAGTCCATTTGAATGCAACCTCTCCACTGCCCGCTCTCTCTGAGCAGCAGCAGAGTGAGTAGAGCAGGAATGTTTAGACTGTGCTAAAACAGCAGAAGAGCCAGGCCAAAAAGTGTCTGCTGATAATCTTCAGAGCACAGCGAGCTTTGCAACTCTGAAACACGCATTGCTGCCACTCCACCCTTTCCAGCCTGAAAGACCAATTGAATCCAACACCTCTGTGCCCGCTCTCTGCTCAGCATCAACAGAGGCAGTAGAGCAGGAACGTTTAGACTGTGCTAAAACAGCAGAAGAGCCATGCAAAAAAGCTGCTGCTGATCATCCATAGCACACAGTCACCTTTGTAACTGTGACACAAACATTGCTGTCACTTTTCACTGTTTCTCCTAAACGGTCACTTGAATTCAACAACTCTGTTTCCAGCTCTCTGCTGTGAGCAGCACAGTGAGTAGAGCAGGAATGTGTGGAATCAAAGACAGTGGAAGAGACAGTCCAGAAAGCTGCTGTTGTGCTCCTTTACCACACACTGAACTTTACAACTGTGACAAACACATTGTTATTACTCCTCACTTTATCTCCTAAAAGTGCATTTGAATCCAACGTTTCTGGTGCCCTCTGTTGTTTCAAGAGCAGCCGTGACAGGTGAGCACGAGCGCTTGGACTCTGCTCCCACAGCCGAAGGGCCAGGAGGGAGAGCTCCGACTGAGCATCTTCAGGACAGAGTGTGCTTTGAAACTGTGTCACACACTTTGCTGTCACCCCTCACTTCCCTACCTGAAAGTCCAATTGAATCCACCATCTCCTCTGCCTGCTCTTTGTGAGCAGCAGCAGAGTATAGCACTTCCGTTTGGACTCTGCTGAAACAGCAGAAGAGACAGTCCAGAAAGTTCCCACTGATCATCTTCAGCACACACTGAGCTTTGCAACTGTGGCGCACACATTACTGTCACTCGTCACTTTATCTCCTAAAAGTCCATTTGAATGCAACCTCTCCACTGCCCGCTCTCTCTGAGCAGCAGCAGAGTGAGTAGAGCCGGAAAGTTTGGACTGTGCTAAAACAGCAGAAGAGCCAGGCCAAAAAGTGTCTGCTGATAATCTTCAGAGCACAGCGAGCTTTGCAACTCTTAAACACGCATTGCTGCCACTCCTCCCTTTCCAGCCTGAAAGACCAATTGAATCCAACATCTCTGTGCCCTCTCTCTGCTCAGCAGCAACAGAGGCAGTAGAGCAGGAACGTTTAGACTGTGCTAAAACAGCAGAAGAGTCATGCAAAAAAGCTGCTGCTGATCATCTAGAGCACACAGTCACCTTTGAAACTGTGACACAAACATTCCTGTCACTTTTCACTGTTTCTCCTAAAAGTTCACTTGAATTCAACAACTCCTTTTCCAGCTCTCTGCTGTGAGCAGCACAGTGAGTAGAGCAGGAATGTGTGGAATCCAAGACAGTGGAAGAGACAGTCCAGAAAGCTCCGGCTGTGCTTCTTTACCACACACTGAACTTTACAACTATGACACACACATTGTTATTACTCCTCACTTTATCTCCTAAAAGTGCATTTGAAGCCAACGTTTCTGGTGCCCTCTGTCGTTTCAAGAGCAGCCGTGACAGGTGAGCACGAGCGCTTGGACTCTGCTCCCACAGCTGAAGAGCCAGGAGGGTACACTCCGGCTGGGCATCTTCAGCACGCAGTCAGCTTTGCAACTGTGAAACACATATTGCTGTCGCTCCTCTCTTTCCTACCTCAAAGACCACTTGAATCCAAAATCTCCGTGCCATTCTCTGCTGTGCAGCAGCAGAGAGAGTAGAGCAGGAACGTTTAGACTCTGCTAAAAGACAGAAGTGCCAGGACAAATTGTCCCTGCAGATCTTCTTCAGCGCACAGTGAGCTTTGCAACTCTGAAACACCCATTGCTGCCACTCCTCCCTTTCCTACCTGAAAGACCAATTGGATCCAACATCTCTGCGCCCGCTCTCAGCTGAGCAGCAACAGAGACAGTAGAGCAGGAACGTTTAGACTGTGCTAAAACAGCAGAAGAGCCATGCAAAAAAGCTCCTGCTGATCATCTACAGCACACAGTCACCTTTGTAACTGTGACACAAACATAGTTGTCACTTTTCACTGTTTCTCCGAAAAGTTCACTTGAATGCAACGTTTCTGGCGCCCTCTGTCGTTTCAAGAGCAGCCGTGACAGGTGAGCACGAGCGCTTGGACTCTGCTCCCACAGCCGAAGGGCCAGGAGGGAGAGCTCCGACTGAGCATCTTCAGGACAGAGTGTGCTTTGAAACTGTGTCACACACTTTGCTGTCACCCCTCACTTCCCTACCTGAAAGTCCAATTGAATCCACCATCTCCTCTGCCTGCTCTTTGTGAGCAGCAGCAGAGTATAGCACTTCCGTTTGGACTCTGCTGAAACAGCAGAAGAGACAGTGCAGAAAGTTCCCACTGATCATCTTCAGCACACACTGAGCTTTGCAACTGTGGCACACACATTACAGTCACTCGTCACTTTATCTCCTAAAAGTCCATTTGAATGAAACCTCTCCACTGCCCGCTCTCTCTGAGCAGCAGCAGAGTGAGTAGAGCCGGAAAGTTTAGACTGTGCTAAAACAGCAGAAGAGCCAGGCCAAAAAGTGTCTGCTGATAATCTTCAGAGCACAGCAAGCTTTGCAACTCTGAAACACGCATTGCTGCCACTCCTCCCTTTCCAGCCTGGAAGACCAATTGAATCCAACATCTCTGTGCCCGCTCTCAGATGAGCAGCAACAGAGGCAGTAGAGCAGGAACGTTTAGACTGTGCTAAACCAGCAGAAGAGCCATGCAAAAAAGCTGCTGCTGATCATCTAGAGCACACAGTCACCTTTGTAACTGTGACACAAACATTCCTGTCACTTTTCACTGTTTCTCCTAAAAGTTCACTTGAATTCAACAACTCCTTTTCCAGCTCTCTGCTGTGAGCAGCACAGTGAGTAGAGGAGGAATGTGTGGAATCCAAGACAGTGGAAGAGACAGTCCAGAAAGCTCCGGCTGTGCTTCTTTACCACACACTGAACTTTACAACTATGACACACACATTGTTATTACTCCTCACTTTATCTCCTAAAAGTGCATTTGAAGCCAACGTTTCTGGTGCCCTCTGTCGTTTCAAGAGCAGCCGTGACAGGTGAGCACGAGCGCTTGGACTCTGCTCCCACAGCTGAAGAGCCAGGAGGGTACACTCCGGCTGGGCATCTTCAGCACGCAGTCAGCTTTGCAACTGTGAAACACATATTGCTGTCGCTCCTCTCTTTCCTACCTCAAAGACCACTTGAATCCAAAATCTCCGTGCCATTCTCTGCTGTGCAGCAGCAGAGAGAGTAGAGCAGGAACGTTTAGACTCTGCTAAAAGACAGAAGTGCCAGGACAAATTGTCCCTGCAGATCTTCTTCAGCGCACAGTGAGCTTTGCAACTCTGAAACACCCATTGCTGCCACTCCTCCCTTTCCTACCTGAAAGACCAATTGGATCCAACATCTCTGCGCCCGCTCTCAGCTGAGCAGCAACAGAGACAGTAGAGCAGGAACGTTTAGACTGTGCTAAAACAGCAGAAGAGCCATGCAAAAAAGCTCCTGCTGATCATCTACAGCACACAGTCACCTTTGTAACTGTGACACAAACATAGTTGTCACTTTTCACTGTTTCTCCGAAAAGTTCACTTGAATGCAACGTTTCTGGCGCCCTCTGTCGTTTCAAGAGCAGCCGTGACAGGTGAGCACGAGCGCTTGGACTCTGCTCCCACAGCCGAAGGGCCAGGAGGGAGAGCTCCGACTGAGCATCTTCAGGACAGAGTGTGCTTTGAAACTGTGTCACACACTTTGCTGTCACCCCTCACTTCCCTACCTGAAAGTCCAATTGAATCCACCATCTCCTCTGCCTGCTCTTTGTGAGCAGCAGCAGAATATAGCACTTCCGTTTGGACTCTGCTGAAACAGCAGAAGAGACAGTCCAGAAAGTTCCCACTGATCATCTTCAGCACACACTGAGCTTTGCAACTGTGGCACACACATTACTGTCACTCGTCACTTTATCTCCTAAAAGTCCATTTGAATGAAACCTCTCCACTGCCCGCTCTCTCTGAGCAGCAGCAGAGTGAGTAGAGCAGGAACGTTTAGACTGTGCTAAAACAGCAGAAGAGCCAGGCCAAAAACAGTCTGCTGATAATCTTCAGAGCACAGCGAGCTTTGCAACTCTGAAACACGCATTGCTGCCACTCCTCCCTTTCCTGCCTGAAAGACCAATTGAATCCAACATCTCTGTGCCCGCTCTCTGCTCAGCAGCAACAGAGGCAGTAGAGCAGGAACGTTTAGACTGTGCTAAAACAGCAGAAGAGCCATGCAAAAAAGCTGCTGCTGATCATCCATAGCACACAGTCACCTTTGTAACTGTGACACAAACATTGCTGTCACTTTTCACTGTTTCTCCTAAACGGTCACTTGAATTCAACAACTCTGTTTCCAGCTCTCTGCTGTGAGCAGCACAGTGAGTAGAGCAGGAATGTGTGGAATCAAAGACAGTGGAAGAGACAGTCCAGAAAGCTGCTGTTGTGCTTCTTTACCACACACTGAACTTTACAACTGTGACAAACACATTGTTATTACTCCTCACTTTATCTCCTAAAAGTGCATTTGAATCCAACGTTTCTGGTGCCCTCTGTTGTTTCAAGAGCAGCCGTGACAGGTGAGCACGAGCGCTTGGACTCTGCTCCCACAGCCGAAGGGCCAGGAGGGAGAGCTCCGACTGAGCATCTTCAGGACAGAGTGTGCTTTGAAACTGTGTCACACACTTTGCTGTCACCCCTCACTTCCCTACCTGAAAGTCCAATTGAATCCACCATCTCCTCTGCCTGCTCTTTGTGAGCAGCAGCAGAGTATAGCACTTCCGTTTGGACTCTGCTGAAACAGCAGATGAGACAGTGCAGAAAGTTCCCACTGATCATCTTCAGCACACAGTGAGCTTTGCAACTGTGGCGCACACATTACTGTCACTCGTCACTTTATCTCCTAAAAGTCCATTTGAATGCAACCTCTCCACTGCCCGCTCTCTCTGAGCAGCAGCAGAGTGAATAGAGCCGGAAAGTTTAGACTGTGCTAAAACAGCAGAAGAGCCAGGCCAAAAAGTGTCTGCTGATAATCTTCAGAGCACAGCAAGCTTTGCAACTCTGAAACACGCATTGCTGCCACTCCTCCCTTTCCAGCCTGAAAGACCAATTGAATCCAACATCTCTGTGCCCGCTCTCTCCTCAGCAGCAACAGAGGCAGTAGAGCAGGAACGTTTAGACTGTGCTAAAACAGCAGAAGAGCCATGCAAAAAAGCTGCTGCTGATCATCTAGAGCACACAGTCACCTTTGAAACTGTGACACAAACATTCCTGTCACTTTTCACTGTTTCTCCTAAAAGTTCACTTGAATTCAACAACTCCTTTTCCAGCTCTCTGCTGTGAGCAGCACAGTGAGTAGAGCAGGAATGTGTGGAATCCAAGACAGTGGAAGAGACAGTCCAGAAAGCTCCGGTTGTGCTTCTTTACCACACACTGAACTTTACAACTATGACACACACATTGTTGCTACTCCTCACTTTATCTCCTAAAAGTGCATTTGAAGCCAACGTTTCTGGTGCCCTCTGTCGTTTCAAGAGCAGCCGTGACAGGTGAGCACGAGCGCTTGGACTCTGCTCCCACAGCTGAAGAGCCAGGAGGGTACACTCCGGCTGGGCATCTTCAGCACGCAGTCAGCTTTGCAACTGTGAAACACATATTGCTGTCGCTCCTCTCTTTCCTACCTCAAAGACCACTTGAATCCAAAATCTCCGTGCCATTCTCTGCTGTGCAGCAGCAGAGAGAGTAGAGCAGGAACGTTTAGACTCTGCTAAAAGACAGAAGTGCCAGGACAAATTGTCCCTGCAGATCTTCTTCAGCGCACAGTGAGCTTTGCAACTCTGAAACACGCATTGCTGCCACTCCTCCCTTTCCTACCTGAAAGACCAATTGGATCCAACATCTCTGCGCCCGCTCTCAGCTGAGCAGCAACAGAGACAGTAGAGCAGGAACGTTTAGACTGTGCTAAAACAGCAGAAGAGCCATGCAAAAAAGCTCCTGCTGATCATCTACAGCACACAGTCACCTTTGTAACTGTGACACAAACATAGTTGTCACTTTTCACTGTTTCTCCGAAAAGTTCACTTGAATGCAACGTTTCTGGCGCCCTCTGTCGTTTCAAGAGCAGCCGTGACAGGTGAGCACGAGCGCTTGGACTCTGCTCCCACAGCCGAAGGGCCAGGAGGGAGAGCTCCGACTGAGCATCTTCAGGACAGAGTGTGCTTTGAAACTGTGTCACACACTTTGCTGTCACCCCTCACTTCCCTACCTGAAAGTCCAATTGAATCCACCATCTCCTCTGCCTGCTCTTTGTGAGCAGCAGCAGAATATAGCACTTCCGTTTGGACTCTGCTGAAACAGCAGAAGAGACAGTCCAGAAAGTTCCCACTGATCATCTTCAGCACACAGTGAGCTTTGCAACTGTGGCACACACATTACTGTCACACGTCACTTTATCTCCTAAAAGTCCATTTGAATGAAACCTCTCCACTGCCCGCTCTCTCTGAGCAGCAGCAGAGTGAGTAGAGCAGGAACGTTTAGACTGTGCTAAAACAGCAGAAGAGCCAGGCCAAAAACAGTCAGCTGATAATCTTCAGAGCACAGCGAGCTTTGCAACTCTGAAACACGCATTGCTGCCACTCCTCCCTTTCCTGCCTGAAAGACCAATTGAATCCAACATCTCTGTGCCCGCTCTCTGCTCAGCAGCAACAGAGGCAGTAGAGCAGGAACGTTTAGACTGTGCTAAAACAGCAGAAGAGCCATGCAAAAAAGCTGCTGCTGATCATCCATAGCACACAGTCACCTTTGTAACTGTGACACAAACATTGCTGTCACTTTTCACTGTTTCTCCTAAACGGTCACTTGAATTCAACAACTCTGTTTCCAGCTCTCTGCTGTGAGCAGCACAGTGAGTATAGCAGGAATGTGTGGAATCAAAGACAGTGGAAGAGCCAGTCCAGAAAGCTGCTGTTGTGCTTCTTTACCACACACTGAACTTTACAACTGTGACAAACACATTGTTATTACTCCTCACTTTATCTCCTAAAAGTGCATTTGAATCCAACGTTTCTGGTGCCCTCTGTTGTTTCAAGAGCAGCCGTGACAGGTGAGCACGAGCGCTTGGACTCTGCTCCCACAGCCGAAGGGCCAGGAGGGAGAGCTCCGACTGAGCATCTTCAGGACAGAGTGTGCTTTGAAACTGTGTCACACACTTTGTTGTCACCCCTCACTTCTCTACCTGAAAGTCCAATTGAATCAACCATCTCCTCTGCCTGCTCTTTGTGAGCAGCAGCAGAGTATAGCACTTCCGTTTGGACTCTGCTGAAACAGCAGAAGAGACAGTGCAGAAAGTTCCCACTGATCATCTTCAGCACACAGTGAGCTTTGCAACTGTGGCGCACACATTACTGTCACTCGTCACTTTATCTCCTAAAAGTCCATTTGAATGCAACCTCTCCACTGCCCGCTCTCTCTGAGCAGCAGCAGAGTGAGTAGAGCCGGAAAGTTTAGACTGTGCTAAAACAGCAGAAGAGCCAGGCCAAAAACAGTCTGCTGATAATCTTCAGAGCACAGCGAGCTTTGCAACTCTGAAACACGCATTGCTGCCACTCCTCCCTTTCCTGCCTGAAAGACCAATTGAATCCAACATCTCTGTGCCCGCTCTCTGCTCAGCAGCAACAGAGGCAGTAGAGCAGGAACGTTTAGACTGTGCTAAAACAGCAGAAGAGCCATGCAAAAAAGCTGCTGCTGATCATCCATAGCACACAGTCACCTTTGTATCTGTGACACAAATATTACTGTCATTTTTCACTTTTTCTCCTAAACGGTCACTTGAATTCAACAACTCTGTTTCCAGCTCTCTGCTGTGAGCAGCACAGTGAGTAGAGCAGGAATGTGTGGAATCAAAGACAGTGGAAGAGACAGTCCAGAAAGCTCCGGTTGTGCTTCTTTACCACACACTGAACTTTACAACTATGACACACACATTGTTGCTACTCCTCACTTTATCTCCTAAAAGTGCATTTGAAGCCAACGTTTCTGGTGCCCTCTGTCGTTTCAAGAGCAGCCGTGACAGGTGAGCACGAGCGCTTGGACTCTGCTCCCACAGCTGAAGAGCCAGGAGGGTACACTCCGGCTGGGCATCTTCAGCACGCAGTCAGCTTTGCAACTGTGAAACACATATTGCTGTCGCTCCTCTCTTTCCTACCTCAAAGACCACTTGAATCCAAAATCTCCGTGCCATTCTCTGCTGTGCAGCAGCAGAGAGAGTAGAGCAGGAACGTTTAGACTCTGCTAAAAGACAGAAGTGCCAGGACAAATTGTCCCTGCAGATCTTCTTCAGCGCACAGTGAGCTTTGCAACTCTGAAACACGCATTGCTGCCACTCCTCCCTTTCCTACCTGAAAGACCAATTGGATCCAACATCTCTGCGCCCGCTCTCAGCTGAGCAGCAACAGAGACAGTAGAGCAGGAACGTTTAGACTGTGCTAAAACAGCAGAAGAGCCATGCAAAAAAGCTCCTGCTGATCATCTACAGCACACAGTCACCTTTGTAACTGTGACACAAACATAGTTGTCACTTTTCACTGTTTCTCCGAAAAGTTCACTTGAATGCAACGTTTCTGGCGCCCTCTGTCGTTTCAAGAGCAGCCGTGACAGGTGAGCACGAGCGCTTGGACTCTGCTCCCACAGCCGAAGGGCCAGGAGGGAGAGCTCCGACTGAGCATCTTCAGGACAGAGTGTGCTTTGAAACTGTGTCACACACTTTGCTGTCACCCCTCACTTCCCTTCCTGAAAGTCCAATTGAATCCACCATCTCCTCTGCCTGCTCTATGTGAGCAGCAGCAGAATATAGCACTTCCGTTTGGACTCTGCTGAAACAGCAGAAGAGACAGTGCAGAAAGTTCCCACTGATCATCTTCAGCACACACTGAGCTTTGCAACTGTGGCACACACATTACAGTCACTCATCACTTTATCTCCTAAAAGTCCATTTGAATGAAACCTCTCCACTGCCCTCTCTCTCTGAGCAGCAGCAGAGTGAGTAGAGCCGGAAAGTTTAGACTGTGCTAAAACAGCAGAAGAGCCAGGCCAAAAAGTGTCTGCTGATAATCTTCAGAGCACAGCAAGCTTTGCAACTCTGAAACACGCATTGCTGCCACTCCTCCCTTTCCAGCCTGGAAGACCAATTGAATCCAACATCTCTGTGCCCGCTCTCAGATGAGCAGCAACAGAGGCAGTAGAGCAGGAACGTTTAGACTGTGCTAAAACAGCAGAAGAGCCATGCAAAAAAGCTGCTGCTGATCATCTAGAGCACACAGTCACCTTTGTAACTGTGACACAAACATTCCTGTCACTTTTCACTGTTTCTCCTAAAAGTTCACTTGAATTCAACAACTCCTTTTCCAGCTCTCTGCTGTGAGCAGCACAGTGAGTAGAGCAGGAATGTGTGGAATCCAAGACAGTGGAAGAGACAGTCCAGAAAGCTCCGGCTGTGCTTCTTTACCACACACTGAACTTTACAACTATGACACACACATTGTTATTACTCCTCACTTTATCTCCTAAAAGTGCATTTGAAGCCAACGTTTCTGGTGCCCTCTGTCGTTTCAAGAGCAGCCGTGACAGGTGAGCACGAGCGCTTGGACTCTGCTCCCACAGCTGAAGAGCCAGGAGGGTACACTCCGGCTGGGCATCTTCAGCACGCAGTCAGCTTTGCAACTGTGAAACACATATTGCTGTCGCTCCTCTCTTTCCTACCTCAAAGACCACTTGAATCCAAAATCTCCGTGCCATTCTCTGCTGTGCAGCAGCAGAGAGAGTAGAGCAGGAACGTTTAGACTCTGCTAAAAGACAGAAGTGCCAGGACAAATTGTCCCTGCAGATCTTCTTCAGCGCACAGTGAGCTTTGCAACTCTGAAACACGCATTGCTGCCACTCCTCCCTTTCCTACCTGAAAGACCAATTGGATCCAACATCTCTGCGCCCGCTCTCAGCTGAGCAGCAACAGAGACAGTAGAGCAGGAACGTTTAGACTGTGCTAAAACAGCAGAAGAGCCATGCAAAAAAGCTCCTGCTGATCATCTACAGCACACAGTCACCTTTGTAACTGTGACACAAACATAGTTGTCACTTTTCACTGTTTCTCCGAAAAGTTCACTTGAATGCAACGTTTCTGGCGCTTTCTGTCGTTTCAAGAGCAGCCGTGACAGGTGAGCACGAGCGCTTGGACTCTGCTCCCACAGCCGAAGGGCCAGGAGGGAGAGCTCCGACTGAGCATCTTCAGGACAGAGTGTGCTTTGAAACTGTGTCACACACTTTGCTGTCACCCCTCACTTCCCTACCTGAAAGTCCAATTGAATCCACCATCTCCTCTGCCTGCTCTTTGTGAGCAGCAGCAGAATATAGCACTTCCGTTTGGACTCTGCTGAAACAGCAGAAGAGACAGTGCAGAAAGTTCCCACTGATCATCTTCAGCACACACTGAGCTTTGCAACTGTGGCACACACATTACAGTCACTCATCACTTTATCTCCTAAAAGTCCATTTGAATGAAACCTCTCCACTGCCCGCTCTCTCTGAGCAGCAGCAGAGTGAGTAGAGCCGGAAAGTTTAGACTGTGCTAAAACAGCAGAAGAGCCAGGCCAAAAAGTGTCTGCTGATAATCTTCAGAGCACAGCAAGCTTTGCAACTCTGAAACACGCATTGCTGCCACTCCTCCCTTTCCAGCCTGGAAGACCAATTGAATCCAACATCTCTGTGCCCGCTCTCAGATGAGCAGCAACAGAGGCAGTAGAGCAGGAACGTTTAGACTGTGCTAAAACAGCAGAAGAGCCATGCAAAAAAGCTGCTGCTGATCATCTAGAGCACACAGTCACCTTTGTAACTGTGACACAAACATTCCTGTCACTTTTCACTGTTTCTCCTAAAAGTTCACTTGAATTCAACAACTCCTTTTCCAGCTCTCTGCTGTGAGCAGCACAGTGAGTAGAGCAGGAATGTGTGGAATCAAAGACAGTGGAAGAGACAGTCCAGAAAGCTCCGGTTGTGCTTCTTTACCACACACTGAACTTTACAACTATGACACACACATTGTTGCTACTCCTCACTTTATCTCCTAAAAGTGCATTTGAAGCCAACGTTTCTGGTGCCCTCTGTCGTTTCAAGAGCAGCCGTGACAGGTGAGCACGAGCGCTTGGACTCTGCTCCCACAGCTGAAGAGCCAGGAGGGTACACTCCGGCTGGGCGTCTTCAGCACGCAGTCAGCTTTGCAACTGGGAAACACATATTGCTGTCGCTCCTCTCTTTCCTACCTCAAAGACCACTTGAATCCAAAATCTCCGTGCCATTCTCTGCTGTGCAGCAGCAGAGAGAGTAGAGCAGGAACGTTTAGACTCTGCTAAAAGACAGAAGTGCCAGGACAAATTGTCCCTGCAGATCTTCTTCAGCGCACAGTGAGCTTTGCAACTCTGAAACACGCATTGCTGCCACTCCTCCCTTTCCTACCTGAAAGACCAATTGGATCCAACATCTCTGCGCCCGCTCTCAGCTGAGCAGCAACAGAGACAGTAGAGCAGGAACGTTTAGACTGTGCTAAAACAGCAGAAGAGCCATGCAAAAAAGCTCCTGCTGATCATCTACAGCACACAGTCACCTTTGTAACTGTGACACAAACATAGTTGTCACTTTTCACTGTTTCTCCGAAAAGTTCACTTGAATGCAACGTTTCTGGCGCTTTCTGTCGTTTCAAGAGCAGCCGTGACAGGTGAGCACGAGCGCTTGGACTCTGCTCCCACAGCCGAAGGGCCAGGAGGGAGAGCTCCGACTGAGCATCTTCAGGACAGAGTGTGCTTTGAAACTGTGTCACACACTTTGCTGTCACCCCTCACTTCCCTACCTGAAAGTCCAATTGAATCCACCATCTCCTCTGCCTGCTCTTTGTGAGCAGCAGCAGAATATAGCACTTCCGTTTGGACTCTGCTGAAACAGCAGAAGAGACAGTGCAGAAAGTTCCCACTGATCATCTTCAGCACACACTGAGCTTTGCAACTGTGGCACACACATTACAGTCACTCATCACTTTATCTCCTAAAAGTCCATTTGAATGAAACCTCTCCACTGCCCGCTCTCTCTGAGCAGCAGCAGAGTGAGTAGAGCCGGAAAGTTTAGACTGTGCTAAAACAGCAGAAGAGCCAGGCCAAAAAGTGTCTGCTGATAATCTTCAGAGCACAGCAAGCTTTGCAACTCTGAAACACGCATTGCTGCCACTCCTCCCTTTCCAGCCTGGAAGACCAATTGAATCCAACATCTCTGTGCCCGCTCTCAGATGAGCAGCAACAGAGGCAGTAGAGCAGGAACGTTTAGACTGTGCTAAAACAGCAGAAGAGCCATGCAAAAAAGCTGCTGCTGATCATCTAGAGCACACAGTCACCTTTGTAACTGTGACACAAACATTCCTGTCACTTTTCACTGTTTCTCCTAAAAGTTCACTTGAATTCAACAACTCCTTTTCCAGCTCTCTGCTGTGAGCAGCACAGTGAGTAGAGCAGGAATGTGTGGAATCAAAGACAGTGGAAGAGACAGTCCAGAAAGCTCCGGTTGTGCTTCTTTACCACACACTGAACTTTACAACTATGACACACACATTGTTGCTACTCCTCACTTTATCTCCTAAAAGTGCATTTGAAGCCAACGTTTCTGGTGCCCTCTGTCGTTTCAAGAGCAGCCGTGACAGGTGAGCACGAGCGCTTGGACTCTGCTCCCACAGCTGAAGAGCCAGGAGGGTACACTCCGGCTGGGCGTCTTCAGCACGCAGTCAGCTTTGCAACTGGGAAACACATATTGCTGTCGCTCCTCTCTTTCCTACCTCAAAGACCACTTGAATCCAAAATCTCCGTGCCATTCTCTGCTGTGCAGCAGCAGAGAGAGTAGAGCAGGAACGTTTAGACTCTGCTAAAAGACAGAAGTGCCAGGACAAATTGTCCCTGCAGATCTTCTTCAGCGCACAGTGAGCTTTGCAACTCTGAAACACGCATTGCTGCCACTCCTCCCTTTCCTACCTGAAAGACCAATTGGATCCAACATCTCTGCGCCCGCTCTCAGCTGAGCAGCAACAGAGACAGTAGAGCAGGAACGTTTAGACTGTGCTAAAACAGCAGAAGAGCCATGCAAAAAAGCTCCTGCTGATCATCTACAGCACACAGTCACCTTTGTAACTGTGACACAAACATAGTTGTCACTTTTCACTGTTTCTCCGAAAAGTTCACTTGAATGCAACGTTTCTGGCGCCCTCTGTCGTTTCAAGAGCAGCCGTGACAGGTGAGCACGAGCGCTTGGACTCTGCTCCCACAGCCGAAGGGCCAGGAGGGAGAGCTCCGACTGAGCATCTTCAGGACAGAGTGTGCTTTGAAACTGTGTCACACACTTTGCTGTCACCCCTCACTTCCCTACCTGAAAGTCCAATTGAATCCACCATCTCCTCTGCCTGCTCTTTGTGAGCAGCAGCAGAATATAGCACTTCCGTTTGGACTCTGCTGAAACAGCAGAAGAGACAGTCCAGAAAGTTCCCACTGATCATCTTCAGCACACACTGAGCTTTGCAACTGTGGCACACACATTACTGTCACTCGTCACTTTATCTCCTAAAAGTCCATTTGAATGAAACCTCTCCACTGCCCGCTCTCTCTGAGCAGCAGCAGAGTGAGTAGAGCAGGAACGTTTAGACTGTGCTAAAACAGCAGAAGAGCCAGGCCAAAAACAGTCTGCTGATAATCTTCAGAGCACAGCGAGCTTTGCAACTCTGAAACACGCATTGCTGCCACTCCTCCCTTTCCTGCCTGAAAGACCAATTGAATCCAACATCTCTGTGCCCGCTCTCTGCTCAGCAGCAACAGAGGCAGTAGAGCAGGAACGTTTAGACTGTGCTAAAACAGCAGAAGAGCCATGCAAAAAAGCTGCTGCTGATCATCCATAGCACACAGTCACCTTTGTAACTGTGACACAAACATTGCTGTCACTTTTCACTGTTTCTCCTAAACGGTCACTTGAATTCAACAACTCTGTTTCCAGCTCTCTGCTGTGAGCAGCACAGTGAGTAGAGCAGGAATGTGTGGAATCAAAGACAGTGGAAGAGACAGTCCAGAAAGCTGCTGTTGTGCTTCTTTACCACACACTGAACTTTACAACTGTGACAAACACATTGTTATTACTCCTCACTTTATCTCCTAAAAGTGCATTTGAATCCAACGTTTCTGGTGCCCTCTGTTGTTTCAAGAGCAGCCGTGACAGGTGAGCACGAGCGCTTGGACTCTGCTCCCACAGCCGAAGGGCCAGGAGGGAGAGCTCCGACTGAGCATCTTCAGGACAGAGTGTGCTTTGAAACTGTGTCACACACTTTGCTGTCACCCCTCACTTCCCTACCTGAAAGTCCAATTGAATCCACCATCTCCTCTGCCTGCTCTTTGTGAGCAGCAGCAGAGTATAGCACTTCCGTTTGGACTCTGCTGAAACAGCAGAAGAGACAGTGCAGAAAGTTCCCACTGATCATCTTCAGCACACAGTGAGCTTTGCAACTGTGGCGCACACATTACTGTCACTCGTCACTTTATCTCCTAAAAGTCCATTTGAATGCAACCTCTCCACTGCCCGCTCTCTCTGAGCAGCAGCAGAGTGAGTAGAGCCGGAAAGTTTAGACTGTGCTAAAACAGCAGAAGAGCCAGGCCAAAAAGTGTCTGCTGATAATCTTCAGAGCACAGCAAGCTTTGCAACTCTGAAACACGCATTGCTGCCACTCCTCCCTTTCCAGCCTGAAAGACCAATTGAATCCAACATCTCTGTGCCCGCTCTCTCCTCAGCAGCAACAGAGGCAGTAGAGCAGGAACGTTTAGACTGTGCTAAAACAGCAGAAGAGCCATGCAAAAAAGCTGCTGCTGATCATCTAGAGCACACAGTCACCTTTGAAACTGTGACACAAACATTCCTGTCACTTTTCACTGTTTCTCCTAAAAGTTCACTTGAATTCAACAACTCCTTTTCCAGCTCTCTGCTGTGAGCAGCACAGTGAGTAGAGCAGGAATGTGTGGAATCCAAGACAGTGGAAGAGACAGTCCAGAAAGCTCCGGTTGTGCTTCTTTACCACACACTGAACTTTACAACTATGACACACACATTGTTGCTACTCCTCACTTTATCTCCTAAAAGTGCATTTGAAGCCAACGTTTCTGGTGCCCTCTGTCGTTTCAAGAGCAGCCGTGACAGGTGAGCACGAGCGCTTGGACTCTGCTCCCACAGCTGAAGAGCCAGGAGGGTACACTCCGGCTGGGCATCTTCAGCACGCAGTCAGCTTTGCAACTGTGAAACACATATTGCTGTCGCTCCTCTCTTTCCTACCTCAAAGACCACTTGAATCCAAAATCTCCGTGCCATTCTCTGCTGTGCAGCAGCAGAGAGAGTAGAGCAGGAACGTTTAGACTCTGCTAAAAGACAGAAGTGCCAGGACAAATTGTCCCTGCAGATCTTCTTCAGCGCACAGTGAGCTTTGCAACTCTGAAACACGCATTGCTGCCACTCCTCCCTTTCCTACCTGAAAGACCAATTGGATCCAACATCTCTGCGCCCGCTCTCAGCTGAGCAGCAACAGAGACAGTAGAGCAGGAACGTTTAGACTGTGCTAAAACAGCAGAAGAGCCATGCAAAAAAGCTCCTGCTGATCATCTACAGCACACAGTCACCTTTGTAACTGTGACACAAACATAGTTGTCACTTTTCACTGTTTCTCCGAAAAGTTCACTTGAATGCAACGTTTCTGGCGCCCTCTGTCGTTTCAAGAGCAGCCGTGACAGGTGAGCACGAGCGCTTGGACTCTGCTCCCACAGCCGAAGGGCCAGGAGGGAGAGCTCCGACTGAGCATCTTCAGGACAGAGTGTGCTTTGAAACTGTGTCACACACTTTGCTGTCACCCCTCACTTCCCTACCTGAAAGTCCAATTGAATCCACCATCTCCTCTGCCTGCTCTTTGTGAGCAGCAGCAGAATATAGCACTTCCGTTTGGACTCTGCTGAAACAGCAGAAGAGACAGTCCAGAAAGTTCCCACTGATCATCTTCAGCACACACTGAGCTTTGCAACTGTGGCACACACATTACTGTCACACGTCACTTTATCTCCTAAAAGTCCATTTGAATGAAACCTCTCCACTGCCCGCTCTCTCTGAGCAGCAGCAGAGTGAGTAGAGCAGGAACGTTTAGACTGTGCTAAAACAGCAGAAGAGCCAGGCCAAAAACAGTCTGCTGATAATCTTCAGAGCACAGCGAGCTTTGCAACTCTGAAACACGCATTGCTGCCACTCCTCCCTTTCCAGCCTGAAAGACCAATTGAATCCAACATCTCTGTGCCCGCTCTCTGCTCAGCAGCAACAGAGGCAGTAGAGCAGGAACGTTTAGACTGTGCTAAAACAGCAGAAGAGCCATGCAAAAAAGCTGCTGCTGATCATCCATAGCACACAGTCACCTTTGTAACTGTGACACAAACATTGCTGTCACTTTTCACTGTTTCTCCTAAACGGTCACTTGAATTCAACAACTCTGTTTCCAGCTCTCTGCTGTGAGCAGCACAGTGAGTATAGCAGGAATGTGTGGAATCAAAGACAGTGGAAGAGCCAGTCCAGAAAGCTGCTGTTGTGCTTCTTTACCACACACTGAACTTTACAACTGTGACAAACACATTGTTATTACTCCTCACTTTATCTCCTAAAAGTGCATTTGAATCCAACGTTTCTGGTGCCCTCTGTTGTTTCAAGAGCAGCCGTGACAGGTGAGCACGAGCGCTTGGACTCTGCTCCCACAGCCGAAGGGCCAGGAGGGAGAGCTCCGACTGAGCATCTTCAGGACAGAGTGTGCTTTGAAACTGTGTCACACACTTTGCTGTCACCCCTCACTTCCCTACCTGAAAGTCCAATTGAATCCACCATCTCCTCTGCCTGCTCTTTGTGAGCAGCAGCAGAATATAGCACTTCCGTTTGGACTCTGCTGAAACAGCAGAAGAGACAGTCCAGAAAGTTCCCACTGATCATCTTCAGCACACAGTGAGCTTTGCAACTGTGGCACACACATTACTGTCACTCGTCACTTTATCTCCTAAAAGTCCATTTGAATGCAACCTCTCCACTGCCCGCTCTCTCTGAGCAGCAGCAGAGTGAGTAGAGCCGGAAAGTTTAGACTGTGCTAAAACAGCAGAAGAGCCAGGCCAAAAAGTGTCTGCTGATAATCTTCAGAGCACAGCAAGCTTTGCAACTCTGAAACACGCATTGCTGCCACTCCTCCCTTTCCAGCCTGAAAGACCAATTGAATCCAAATCTCTGTGCCCGCTCTCTGCTCAGCAGCAACAGAGGCAGTAGAGCAGGAACGTTTAGACTGTGCTAAAACAGCAGAAGAGCCATGCAAAAAAGCTGCTGCTGATCATCCATAGCACACAGTCACCTTTGTAACTGTGACACAAACATTGCTGTCACTTTTCACTGTTTCTCCTAAACGGTCACTTGAATTCAACAACTCCTTTTCCAGCTCTCTGCTGTGAGCAGCACAGTGAGTAGAGCGGGAATGTGTGGAATCCAAGACAGTGGAAGAGACAGTCCAGAAAGCTCCGGTTGTGCTTCTTTATCACACACTAAACTTTACAACTATGACACACACATTGTTGCTACTCCTCACTTTATCTCCTAAAAGTGCATTTGAAGCCAACGTTTCTGGTGCCCTCTGTCGTTTCAAGAGCAGCCGTGACAGGTGAGCACGAGCGCTTGGACTCTGCTCCCACAGCTGAAGAGCCAGGAGGGTACACTCCGGCTGGGCATCTTCAGCACGCAGTCAGCTTTGCAACTGTGAAACACATATTGCTGTCGCTCCTCTCTTTCCTACCTCAAAGACCACTTGAATCCAAAATCTCCGTGCCATTCTCTGCTGTGCAGCAGCAGAGAGAGTAGAGCAGGAACGTTTAGACTCTGCTAAAAGACAGAAGTGCCAGGACAAATTGTCCCTGCAGATCTTCTTCAGCGCACAGTGAGCTTTGCAACTCTGAAACACGCATTGCTGCCACTCCTCCCTTTCCTACCTGAAAGACCAATTGGATCCAACATCTCTGCGCCCGCTCTCAGCTGAGCAGCAACAGAGACAGTAGAGCAGGAACGTTTAGACTGTGCTAAAACAGCAGAAGAGCCATGCAAAAAAGCTCCTGCTGATCATCTACAGCACACAGTCACCTTTGTAACTGTGACACAAACATAGTTGTCACTTTTCACTGTTTCTCCGAAAAGTTCACTTGAATGCAACGTTTCTGGCGCCCTCTGTCGTTTCAAGAGCAGCAGTGACAGGTGAGCACGAGCGCTTGGACTCTGCTCCCACAGCCGAAGGGCCAGGAGGGAGAGCTCCGACTGAGCATCTTCAGGACAGAGTGTGCTTTGAAACTGTGTCACACACTTTGCTGTCACCCCTCACTTCCCTTCCTGAAAGTCCAATTGAATCCACCATCTCCTCTGCCTGCTCTATGTGAGCAGCAGCAGAATATAGCACTTCCGTTTGGACTCTGCTGAAACAGCAGAAGAGACAGTGCAGAAAGTTCCCACTGATCATCTTCAGCACACACTGAGCTTTGCAACTGTGGCACACACATTACAGTCACTCATCACTTTATCTCCTAAAAGTCCATTTGAATGAAACCTCTCCACTGCCCGCTCTCTCTGAGCAGCAGCAGAGTGAGTAGAGCCGGAAAGTTTAGACTGTGCTAAAACAGCAGAAGAGCCAGGCCAAAAAGTGTCTGCTGATAATCTTCAGAGCACAGCAAGCTTTGCAACTCTGAAACACGCATTGCTGCCACTCCTCCCTTTCCAGCCTGGAAGACCAATTGAATCCAACATCTCTGTGCCCGCTCTCAGATGAGCAGCAACAGAGGCAGTAGAGCAGGAACGTTTAGACTGTGCTAAAACAGCAGAAGAGCCATGCAAAAAAGCTGCTGCTGATCATCTAGAGCACACAGTCACCTTTGTAACTGTGACACAAACATTCCTGTCACTTTTCACTGTTTCTCCTAAAAGTTCACTTGAATTCAACAACTCCTTTTCCAGCTCTCTGCTGTGAGCAGCACAGTGAGTAGAGCAGGAATGTGTGGAATCAAAGACAGTGGAAGAGACAGTCCAGAAAGCTCCGGTTGTGCTTCTTTACCACACACTGAACTTTACAACTATGACACACACATTGTTGCTACTCCTCACTTTATCTCCTAAAAGTGCATTTGAAGCCAACGTTTCTGGTGCCCTCTGTCGTTTCAAGAGCAGCCGTGACAGGTGAGCACAAGCGCTTGGACTCTGCTCCCACAGCTGAAGAGCCAGGAGGGTACACTCCGGCTGGGCGTCTTCAGCACGCAGTCAGCTTTGCAACTGGGAAACACATATTGCTGTCGCTCCTCTCTTTCCTACCTCAAAGACCACTTGAATCCAAAATCTCCGTGCCATTCTCTGCTGTGCAGCAGCAGAGAGAGTAGAGCGGGAACGTTTAGACTCTGCTAAAAGACAGAAGTGCCAGGACAAATTGTCCCTGCAGATCTTCTTCAGCGCACAGTGAGCTTTGCAACTCTGAAACACACATTGCTGCCACTCCTCCCTTTCCTACCTGAAAGACCAATTGGATCCAACATCTCTGCGCCCGCTCTCAGCTGAGCAGCAACAGAGACAGTAGAGCAGGAACGTTTAGACTGTGCTAAAACAGCAGAAGAGCCATGCAAAAAAGCTCCTGCTGATCATCTACAGCACACAGTCACCTTTGTAACTGTGACACAAACATAGTTGTCACTTTTCACTGTTTCTCCGAAAAGTTCACTTGAATGCAACGTTTCTGGCGCCCTCTGTCGTTTCAAGAGCAGCCGTGACAGGTGAGCACGAGCGCTTGGACTCTGCTCCCACAGCCGAAGGGCCAGGAGGGAGAGCTCCGACTGAGCATCTTCAGGACAGAGTGTGCTTTGAAACTGTGTCACACACTTTGCTGTCACCCCTCACTTCCCTACCTGAAAGTCCAATTGAATCCACCATCTCCTGAGCCTCCTCTTTGTGAGCAGCAGCAGAATATAGCACTTCCGTTTGGACTCTGCTGAAACAGCAGAAGAGACAGTCCAGAAAGTTCCCACTGATCATCTTCAGCACACACTGAGCTTTGCAACTGTGGCACACACATTACTGTCACTCGTCACTTTATCTCCTAAAAGTCCATTTGAATGCAACCTCTCCACTGCCCGCTCTCTCTGAGCAGCAGCAGAGTGAGTAGAGCAGGAATGTTTAGACTGTGCTAAAACAGCAGAAGAGCCAGGCCAAAAAGTGTCTGCTGATAATCTTCAGAGCACAGCGAGCTTTGCAACTCTGAAACACGCATTGCTGCCACTCCACCCTTTCCAGCCTGAAAGACCAATTGAATCCAACACCTCTGTGCCCGCTCTCTGCTCAGCATCAACAGAGGCAGTAGAGCAGGAACGTTTAGACTGTGCTAAAACAGCAGAAGAGCCATGCAAAAAAGCTGCTGCTGATCATCCATAGCACACAGTCACCTTTGTAACTGTGACACAAACATTGCTGTCACTTTTCACTGTTTCTCCTAAACGGTCACTTGAATTCAACAACTCTGTTTCCAGCTCTCTGCTGTGAGCAGCACAGTGAGTAGAGCAGGAATGTGTGGAATCAAAGACAGTGGAAGAGACAGTCCAGAAAGCTGCTGTTGTGCTCCTTTACCACACACTGAACTTTACAACTGTGACAAACACATTGTTATTACTCCTCACTTTATCTCCTAAAAGTGCATTTGAATCCAACGTTTCTGGTGCCCTCTGTTGTTTCAAGAGCAGCCGTGACAGGTGAGCACGAGCGCTTGGACTCTGCTCCCACAGCCGAAGGGCCAGGAGGGAGAGCTCCGACTGAGCATCTTCAGGACAGAGTGTGCTTTGAAACTGTGTCACACACTTTGCTGTCACCCCTCACTTCCCTACCTGAAAGTCCAATTGAATCCACCATCTCCTCTGCCTGCTCTTTGTGAGCAGCAGCAGAGTATAGCACTTCCGTTTGGACTCTGCTGAAACAGCAGAAGAGACAGTGCAGAAAGTTCCCACTGATCATCTTCAGCACACAGTGAGCTTTGCAACTGTGGCGCACACATTACTGTCACTCGTCACTTTATCTCCTAAAAGTCCATTTGAATGCAACCTCTCCACTGCCCGCTCTCTCTGAGCAGCAGCAGAGTGAGTAGAGCCGGAAAGTTTAGACTGTGCTAAAACAGCAGAAGAGCCAGGCCAAAAAGTGTCTGCTGATAATCTTCAGAGCACAGCGAGCTTTGCAACTCTGAAACACGCATTGCTGCCACTCCTCCCTTTCCAGCCTGAAAGACCAATTGAATCCAACATCTCTGTGCCCGCTCTCTGCTCAGCAGCAACAGAGGCAGTAGAGCAGGAACGTTTAGACTGTGCTAAAACAGCAGAAGAGCCATGCAAAAAAGCTGCTGCTGATCATCTAGAGCACACAGTCACCTTTGAAACTGTGACACAAACATTCCTGTCACTTTTCACTGTTTCTCCTAAAAGTTCACTTGAATTCAACAACTCCTTTTCCAGCTCTCTGCTGTGAGCAGCACAGTGAGTAGAGCAGGAATGTGTGGAATCCAAGACAGTGGAAGAGACAGTCCAGAAAGCTCCGGTTGTGCTTCTTTACCACACACTGAACTTTACAACTATGACACACACATTGTTGCTACTCCTCACTTTATCTCCTAAAAGTGCATTTGAAGCCAACGTTTCTGGTGCCCTCTGTCGTTTCAAGAGCAGCCGTGACAGGTGAGCACGAGCGCTTGGACTCTGCTCCCACAGCTGAAGAGCCAGGAGGGTACACTCCGGCTGGGCATCTTCAGCACGCAGTCAGCTTTGCAACTGTGAAACACATATTGCTGTCGCTCCTCTCTTTCCTACCTCAAAGACCACTTGAATCCAAAATCTCCGTGCCATTCTCTGCTGTGCAGCAGCAGAGAGAGTAGAGCAGGAACGTTTAGACTCTGCTAAAAGACAGAAGTGCCAGGACAAATTGTCCCTGCAGATCTTCTTCAGCGCACAGTGAGCTTTGCAACTCTGAAACACGCATTGCTGCCACTCCTCCCTTTCCTACCTGAAAGACCAATTGGATCCAACATCTCTGCGCCCGCTCTCAGCTGAGCAGCAACAGAGACAGTAGAGCAGGAACGTTTAGACTGTGCTAAAACAGCAGAAGAGCCATGCAAAAAAGCTCCTGCTGATCATCTACAGCACACAGTCACCTTTGTAACTGTGACACAAACATAGTTGTCACTTTTCACTGTTTCTCCGAAAAGTTCACTTGAATGCAACGTTTCTGGCGCCCTCTGTCGTTTCAAGAGCAGCAGTGACAGGTGAGCACGAGCGCTTGGACTCTGCTCCCACAGCCGAAGGGCCAGGAGGGAGAGCTCCGACTGAGCATCTTCAGGACAGAGTGTGCTTTGAAACTGTGTCACACACTTTGCTGTCACCCCTCACTTCCCTACCTGAAAGTCCAATTGAATCCACCATCTCCTGAGCCTCCTCTTTGTGAGCAGCAGCAGAATATAGCACTTCCGTTTGGACTCTGCTGAAACAGCAGAAGAGACAGTCCAGAAAGTTCCCACTGATCATCTTCAGCACACACTGAGCTTTGCAACTGTGGCACACACATTACTGTCACTCGTCACTTTATCTCCTAAAAGTCCATTTGAATGAAACCTCTCCACTGCCCGCTCTCTCTGAGCAGCAGCAGAGTGAGTAGAGCAGGAACGTTTAGACTGTGCTAAAACAGCAGAAGAGCCAGGCCAAAAACAGTCTGCTGATAATCTTCAGAGCACAGCGAGCTTTGCAACTCTGAAACACGCATTGCTGCCACTCCTCCCTTTCCTGCCTGAAAGACCAATTGAATCCAACATCTCTGTGCCCGCTCTCTGCTCAGCATCAACAGAGGCAGTAGAGCAGGAACGTTTAGACTGTGCTAAAACAGCAGAAGAGCCATGCAAAAAAGCTGCTGCTGATCATCCATAGCACACAGTCACCTTTGTAACTGTGACACAAACATTGCTGTCACTTTTCACTGTTTCTCCTAAACGGTCACTTGAATTCAACAACTCTGTTTCCAGCTCTCTGCTGTGAGCAGCACAGTGAGTAGAGCAGGAATGTGTGGAATCAAAGACAGTGGAAGAGACAGTCCAGAAAGCTGCTGTTGTGCTTCTTTACCACACACTGAACTTTACAACTGTGACAAACACATTGTTATTACTCCTCACTTTATCTCCTAAAAGTGCATTTGAATCCAACGTTTCTGGTGCCCTCTGTTGTTTCAAGAGCAGCCGTGACAGGTGAGCACGAGCGCTTGGACTCTGCTCCCACAGCCGAAGGGCCAGGAGGGAGAGCTCCGACTGAGCATCTTCAGGACAGAGTGTGCTTTGAAACTGTGTCACACACTTTGCTGTCACCCCTCACTTCCCTACCTGAAAGTCCAATTGAATCCACCATCTCCTCTGCCTGCTCTTTGTGAGCAGCAGCAGAGTATAGCACTTCCGTTTGGACTCTGCTGAAACAGCAGAAGAGACAGTGCAGAAAACTGGGTTAGAAACGGAAAAAAAAATAGCATAAACCGTGTTGAAAGTGGGGAGAAATGGTTTAGAAAGAACCAAAAGTGGCTTTAAAAGGGTTAGAGATTTGCAGAAATGGAATAGAAATGGCCAAAATTTATTTAAAAAGCCTCAAAAATGGACAAAAATGCATTAGAAATGGCCAAAACCGGCTTAAAAGGGTTAGAGGTATGCGAGAACGGTTTAGAAAAAGCCAAATTAGGCTTAAAAGGGGCTAGAGATGAGCAAAAAAGGGTTAGAAATGGCCAAAAATAGCTTAAAATGGGTTAGATATAGCCAAAAAAGGGTTAAAATGGGTTAGTAGTGGGTAAAAAAGGGTTAGATGTAGCCGAAAATGGCATAAAACGTGTGAGAACTGGGCCAAAAATGGGTCAGAAAAGAAAAAAAAATGCTTATAATTACTTGAATGCGGAAGAGAGTGTTTTAGAAAGAGCCAAAAACGGCTTTAAAAGGGTTAGATGTATGCAAAAATGGGTTACAAATGGCCAAAAACGCCTTAAAATGGGATAGAAATAGTGAAAAATGGCTTAAAATGTGTTAGAAGTGTGTAAAAATGGTTTAGATAAACCCAAAAATGGTTTAAATCGTGTGAGCAATGGGCAAAAAATGAGTTAGAAAAGGAAAGAAAAAAGGCTTAAACCAGGTTGAAAGTCAGAGAAAATGGTGTAGAAAGACCCAAACGTGTCTTTAAAAGGGCTAGAGATGAGCAGAAATGGGTTAGAAATGGCAAAGAATGGCTTAAAAGAGGTTAGAGATGTGCCAGAAATGGTTAGAAATGGCCAAAACTGCTTTAAAGCAGGTTAGAGATGTGCAAAAATGGGCTAGAAATGGCCAAAAATGGATTCAAGTGGGTAAAGAAATGGGGAAAACTGGGTTAGAAACAGAAAAAAAACTAGCTTAAAACGGGTGGAAAGTGGGCAAAAATGGTTTAGAAAGAGTCAAAAATGCATTAAAAGGGTTCTAGACACGCAAAAATGGGATAGAAATGGCCAAAAATGATTTAAAACGGGTTAGAAATGTTCAAAAATTGGATTAGAAATGGCCAAAACCGGTTTAAAAAGGGTTAGAGGTAAGCAGAGATGAGTGAGAAATAGCCAAAACCGGCTTAAAAAAGGTTAGAGATGTGCAAAAATGGGTCAGAAATGACCAAAGCTGGCTTAAAATGGGTTAGAAACGGCCAAAAAAGCTTTAAAGCGGGTTAGAGATGTGCGAAAACGGGTTAGAAATGGCCTAAGTTGGCCAAAAGCGGGTTAGAAATGGCCAAAAAGGCTTTAAAGCAGGTTAGAGATGTGTGTGCAATGGTTAGAAATGGCAAAAATGGGTTAAAGCAGGTAAGAAATGGGGAAAAGTTGGTTAGAAAGGGAAGAGAAAAAACCTTCAGACGAGTGGAAAGTTGGCAAAAATCGTTCAGGTAGAGCAAAAAAGGCTTAAAAAGGGTTAGAGCTGAGGAAAAATGGGTTATAAATGGCCAAAAGCGGCTTAAAGGTGGTTAGATAGGGGTAAAACTGGGGTAGGAATGGCCAAAAATTGCTTAAAATGGGTTAGAAGTTTGCAAAACTGTGCTAGAAATGGCCCAAAAGGTTTAAATTGGGACAGAAATGGTGAAAAATGGCTTAAAATGAGTTAGGAGTGAGCAAAAATGGGTTAGATATAGCCGAAAACGGTTTAAATCGTGTGAGAAACAGGCAAAAAATGAGTTAGAAAAGAACTAAAAATGGCTTAAAACGGGTTGAGAGCGAGAAAACATCGTGTAGAAAGAGGCAAAAATGGCTTTAAAAGGGTTAGAGATGTGCAAAAATGGGTTAGAAATGGCAAAAAAATGGCTTAAAAGGGCTTATAGATGTGCCAAAAATGGTTGGAAATGGCCAAAAATGCTTTAAAGCAGGTTAGAGATGTGTAAAAGTGGGTTAGAAATGGCCTAAAATGGATTAAAGCGGGTAATAATTGGGAGAAACTGTGTTAGAAACAGAAAAAAAAAAAAAAGCTTAATAAGAGTTGAAGGAGGGCAAAAATGGTTAAGGTATAGCCAAAAAAGGCTTAAAAAGGGTTAGAGATATGCAAAAACTGGGATAGAAATGGCCAAAAAGGCTTTAAAGCAGGTTAGAGATGTGCAAAAACTGGTCAGAAATGGCCAAAAAAGGATTAAAGCGGGAGAGAAATGGGAAAAACTGCATTAGAAACAGAAAAAAAGCATAAAAAGTTTTGAATGAGGGAAAAAATGGTGAAGATATAGCCCAAAAAGGCTTAAAAAGGATTAGAGATGTGCAAAAATGGGATAGAAATGGCCAAAAACTCTTTAAAATGTGTTAGAAATGGAGAAAAATGGGTTAGAAATGGACAAAAAATGGATAATAAGAATGGCCAAAAATGGGTTAGAAATGGCCAAAAAGGCTTTAAAGCAGGTAAGAGATGTGTAAAAAAAAAAAAAAAATGGTTAGAAGTGGCAAAAAAATGGATTAAAGATGGTGAGAAATGCAGAAAACTGGGTTAGAAACGGAAAAAAAAAATAGCATAAACCGTGTTGAAAGTGGGGAGAAATGGTTTAGAAAGAACCAAAAATGGCTTTAAAAGGGTTAGAGATTTGCAGAAATGGAATAGAAATGGCCAAAATTTATTTAAAAAGCCTCAAAAATGGACAAAAAATGCATTAGAAATGGCCAAAACCGGCTTAAAAGGGTTAGAGGTATGCGAGAACGGTTTAGAAAAAGCCAAATTAGGCTTAAAAGGGGCTAGAGATGAGCAAAAAAGGGTTAGAAATGGCCAAAAATAGCTTAAAATGGGTTAGATATAGCCAAAAAAGGGTTAAAATGGGTTAGTAGTGGGTAAAAAAGGGTTAGTTGTAGCCGAAAATGGCATAAAACGTGTGAGAACTGGGCCAAAAATGGGTCAGAAAAGAAAAAAAAATGCTTATAATTACTTGAATGCGGAAGAGAGTGTTTTAGAAAGAGCCCAAAACGGCCTTAAAAGGGTTAGATGTATGCAAAAATGGGTTAGAAATGGCCAAAAACGCCTTAAAATGGGATAGAAATAGTGAAAAATGGCTTAAAATGTGTTAGAAGTGTGTAAAAATGGTTTAGAGAAATCCAAAAATGGTTTAAATCGTGTGAGCAATGGGCAAAAAATGAGTTAGAAAAGGAAAGAAAAATGGCTTAAACCAGGTTGAAAGTCAGAAAAAATGGTGTAGAAAGACCCAAACGTGGCTTTAAAAGGGCTAGAGATGAGCAGAAATGGGTTAGAAATGGCAAAGAATGGCTTAAAAGAGGTTAGAGATGTGCCAGAAATGGTTAGAAATGGCCAAAACTGCTTTAAAGCAGGTTAGAGATGTGCAAAAATGGGCTAGAAATGGCCAAAAATGGATTCAAGTGGGTAAAGAAATGGGGAAAACTGGGTTAGAAACAGAAAAAAACTAGCTTAAAACGGGTGGAAAGTGGGCAAAAATGGTTTAGAAAGAGTCAAAAATGCATTAAAAGGGTTCTAGACACGCAAAAATGGGATAGAAATGGCCAAAAATGATTTAAAACGGGTTAGAAATGTTCAAAAATTGGATTAGAAATGGCCAAAACCGGTTTAAAAAGGGTTAGAGGTAAGCAGAGATGAGTGAGAAATAGCCAAAACCGGCTTAAAAAAGGTTAGAGAGGTGCAAAAATGGGTCAGAAATGACCAAAGCTGGCTTAAAACGGGTTAGAAACGGCCAAAAAAGCTTTAAAGCGGGTTAGAGATGTGCGAAAACGGGTTAGAAATGGCCTAAGTTGGCCAAAAGCGGGTTAGAAATGGCCAAAAAGGCTTTAAAGCAGGTTAGAGATGTGTGTGCAATGGTTAGAAATGGCAAAAATGGGTTAAAGCAGGTAAGAAATGGGGAAAAGTTGGTTAGAAAGGGAAGAGAAAAAACCTTCAAACGAGTGGAAAGTTGGCAAAAATCGTTCAGGTAGAGCAAAAAAGGCTTAAAAAGGGTTAGAGCTGAGGAAAAATGGGTTATAAATGGCCAAAAGCGGCTTAAAGGTGGTTAGATAGGGGTAAAACTGGGGTAGGAATGGCCAAAAATTGCTTAAAATGGGTTAGAAGTTTGCAAAACTGTGCTAGAAATGGCCCAAAAGGTTTAAATTGGGACAGAAATGGTGAAAAATGGCTTAAAATGAGTTAGGAGTGAGCAAAAATGGGTTAGATATAGCCAAAAACGGTTTAAATCGTGTGAGAAACAGGCAAAAAATGAGTTAGAAAAGAACTAAAAATGGCTTAAAACGGGTTGAGAGCGAGAAAACATTGTGTAGAAAGAGGCAAAAATGGCTTTAAAAGGGTTAGAGATGTGCAAAAATGGGTTAGAAATGGCAAAAAAAATGGCTTAAAAGGGCTTATAGATGTGCCAAAAATGGTTGGAAATGGCCAAAAATGCTTTAAAGCAGGTTAGAGATGTGTAAAAGTGGGTTAGAAATGGCCTAAAATGGATTAAAGCGGGTAATAATTGGGAGAAACTGTGTTAGAAACAGAAAAAAAAAAAAGCTGAACAAGAGTTGAAGGAGGGCAAAAATGGTTAAGGTATAGCCAAAAAAGGCTTAAAAAGGGTTAGAGATATGCAAAAACTGGGATAGAAATGGCCAAAAAGGCTTTAAAGCAGGTTAGAGATGTGCAAAAACTGGTCAGAAATGGCCAAAAATGGATTAAAGCGGGAGAGAAATGGGAAAAACTGCGTTAGAAACAGAAAAAAAGCATAAAAAGTTTTGAATGAGGGAAAAAATGGTGAAGATATAGCCCAAAAAGGCTTAAATAGGATTAGAGATGTGCAAAAATGGGATAGAAATTGCCAAAAACTCTTTAAAATGTGTTAGAAATGGAGAAAAATGGGTTAGAAATGGACAAAAAATGGATAAGAAATGGCCAAAAGTAGCTTAAAAGGGGTTAGAGATGTGCAAAAATGAGTTAGAAATGGCCAAGAATGGCATAAAACAGGTTAAGAATGGCCAAAAATGGGTTAGAAATGGCCAAAAAGGCTTTAAAGCAGGTAAGAGATGTGTAAAAAAAAAAAAAAAAAATGGTTAGAAGTGGCAAAAAAATGGATTAAAGATGGTGAGAAATGCAGAAAACTGGGTTAGAAACGGAAAAAAAAATAGCATAAACCGTGTTGAAAGTGGGGAGAAATGGTTTAGAAAGAACCAAAAATGGCTTTAAAAGGGTTAGAGATTTGCAAAAATGGAATAGAAATGGCCAAAATTTATTTTAAAAGCCTCAAAAATGGACAAAAATGCATTAGAAATGGCCAAAACCGGCTTAAAAGGGTTAGAGGTATGCGAGAACGGTTTAGAAAAAGCCAAATTAGGCTTAAAAGGGGCTAGAGATGAGCAAAAAAGGGTTAGAAATGGCCAAAAATAGCTTAAAATGGGTTAGATATAGCCAAAAAAGGGTTAAAATGGGTTAGTAGTGGGTAAAAAAGGGTTAGATGTAGCCGAAAATGGCATAAAACGTGTGAGAACTGGGCCAAAAATGGGTCAGAAAAGAAAAAAAAATGCTTATAATTACTTGAATGCGGAAGAGAGTGTTTTAGAAAGAGCCAAAAACGGCTTTAAAAGGGTTAGATGTATGCAAAAATGGGTTACAAATGGCCAAAAACGCCTTAAAATGGGATAGAAATAGTGAAAAATGGCTTAAAATGTGTTAGAAGTGTGTAAAAATGGTTTAGATAAACCCAAAAATGGTTTAAATCGTGTGAGCAATGGGCAAAAAATGAGTTAGAAAAGGAAAGAAAAATGGCTTAAACCAGGTTGAAAGTCAGAGAAAATGGTGTAGAAAGACCCAAACGTGTCTTTAAAAGGGCTAGAGATGAGCAGAAATGGGTTAGAAATGGCAAAGAATGGCTTAAAAGAGGTTAGAGATGTGCCAGAAATGGTTAGAAATGGCCAAAACTGCTTTAAAGCAGGTTAGAGATGTGCAAAAATGGGCTAGAAATGGCCAAAAATGGATTCAAGTGGGTAAAGAAATGGGGAAAACTGGGTTAGAAACAGAAAAAAACTAGCTTAAAACGGGTGGAAAGTGGGCAAAAATGGTTTAGAATGAGTCAAAAATGCATTAAAAGGGTTCTAGACACGCAGAAATGGGATAGAAATGGCCAAAAATGATTTAAAACGGGTTAGAAATGTTCAAAAATTGGATTAGAAATGGCCAAAACCGGTTTAAAAAGGGTTAGAGGTAAGCAGAGATGAGTGAGAAATAGCCAAAACCGGCTTAAAAAAGGTTAGAGATGTGCAAAAATGGGTCAGAAATGACCAAAGCTGGCTTAAAACGGGTTAGAAACGGCCAAAAAAGCTTTAAAGCGGGTTAGAGATGTGCGAAAACGGGTTAGAAATGGCCTAAGTTGGCCAAAAGCGGGTTAGAAATGGCCAAAAAGGCTTTAAAGCAGGTTAGAGATGTGTGTGCAATGGTTAGAAATGGCAAAAATGGGTTAAAGCAGGTAAGAAATGGGGAAAAGTTGGTTAGAAAGGAAATAGAAAAAACCTTCAAACGAGTGGAAAGTTGGCAAAAATCGTTCAGGTAGAGCAAAAAAAGGCTTAAAAAGGGTTAGAGCTGAGGAAAATTGGGTTATAAATGGCCAAAAGCGGCTTAAAGGTGGTTAGATAGGGGTAAAACTGGGGTAGGAATGGCCAAAAATTGCTTAAAATGGGTTAGAAGTTTGCAAAACTGTGCTAGAAATGGCCCAGAAGGTTTAAATTGGGACAGAAATGGTGAAAAATGGCTTAAAATGCGTTAGGAGTGAGCAAAAATGGGTTAGAAATGGCAAAAAAATGGCTTAAAAGGGCTTATAGATGTGCCAAAAATGGTTGGAAATGGCCAAAAATGCTTTAAAGCAGGTTAGAGATGTGTAAAAGTGGTTTAGAAATGGCCAAAAAAGGATTAAAGCGGGTAATAATTGGGAGAAACTGTGTTAGAAAAAAAAAAAAAAAAAGCTTAATAAGAGTTGAAGGAGGGCAAAAATGGTTAAGGTATAGCCAAAAAAGGCTTAAAAAGGGTAAGAGATATGCAAAAACTGGGATAGAAATGGCCAAAAAGGCTTTAAAGCAGGTTAGAGATGTGCAAAAACTGGTCAGAAATGGCCAAAAATGCATTAAAGCGGGAGAGAAATGGGAAAAACTGCATTAGAAACAGAAAAAAAGCATAAAAAGTTTTGAATGAGGGAAAAAATGGTGAAGATATAGCCCAAAAAGGCTTAAATAGGATTAGAGATGTGCAAAAATGGGATAGAAATGGCCAAAAACTCTTTAAAATGTGTTAGAAATGGAGAAAAATGGGTTAGAAATGGATAAAAAATGGATAAGAAATGGCCAAAAGTAGCTTAAAAGGGGTTAGAGATGTGCAAAAATGAGTTAGAAATGGCCAAGAATGGCATAAAACAGGTTAAGAATGGCCAAAAATGGGTTAGAAATGGCCAAAAAGGCTTTAAAGCAGGTAAGAGATGTGTAAAAAAAAAAAAAAAAAATGGTTAGAAGTGGCAAAAAAATGGATTAAAGATGGTGAGAAATGCAGAAAACTGGGTTAGAAACGGAAAAAAAAAATAGCATAAACCGTGTTGAAAGTGGGGAGAAATGGTTTAGAAAGAACCAAAAATGGCTTTAAAAGGGTTAGAGATTTGCAGAAATGGAATAGAAATGGCCAAAATTTATTTTAAAAGCCTCAAAAATGGACAAAAAATGCATTAGAAATGGCCAAAACCGGCTTAAAAGGGTTAGAGGTATGCGAGAACGGTTTAGAAAAAGCCAAATTAGGCTTAAAAGGGGCTAGAGATGAGCAAAAAAGGGTTAGAAATGGCCAAAAATAGCTTAAAATGGGTTAGATATAGCCAAAAAAGGGTTAAAATGGGTTAGTAGTGGGTAAAAAAGGGTTAGTTGTAGCCGAAAATGGCATAAAACGTGTGAGAACTGGGCCAAAAATGGGTCAGAAAAGAAAAAAAAATGCTTATAATTACTTGAATGCGGAAGAGAGTGTTTTAGAAAGAGCCCAAAACGGCCTTAAAAGGGTTAGATGTATGCAAAAATGGGTTAGAAATGGCCAAAAACGCCTTAAAATGGGATAGAAATAGTGAAAAATGGCTTAAAATGTGTTAGAAGTGTGTAAAAATGGTTTAGAGAAATCCAAAAATGGTTTAAATCGTGTGAGCAATGGGCAAAAAATGAGTTAGAAAAGGAAAGAAAAATGGCTTAAACCAGGTTGAAAGTCAGAAAAAATGGTGTAGAAAGACCCAAACGTGGCTTTAAAAGGGCTAGAGATGAGCAGAAATGGGTTAGAAATGGCAAAGAATGGCTTAAAAGAGGTTAGAGATGTGCCAGAAATGGTTAGAAATGGCCAAAACTGCTTTAAAGCAGGTTAGAGATGTGCAAAAATGGGCTAGAAATGGCCAAAAATGGATTCAAGTGGGTAAAGAAATGGGGAAAACTGGGTTAGAAACAGAAAAAAACTAGCTTAAAACGGGTGGAAAGTGGGCAAAAATGGTTTAGAAAGAGTCAAAAATGCATTAAAAGGGTTCTAGACACGCAAAAATGGGATAGAAATGGCCAAAAATGATTTAAAACGGGTTAGAAATGTTCAAAAATTGGATTAGAAATGGCCAAAACCGGTTTAAAAAGGGTTAGAGGTAAGCAGAGATGAGTGAGAAATAGCCAAAACCGGCTTAAAAAAGGTTAGAGATGTGCAAAAATGGGTCAGAAATGACCAAAGCTGGCTTAAAACGGGTTAGAAACGGCCAAAAAAGCTTTAAAGCGGGTTAGAGATGTGCGAAAACGGGTTAGAAATGGCCTAAGTTGGCCAAAAGCGGGTTAGAAATGGCCAAAAAGGCTTTAAAGCAGGTTAGAGATGTGTGTGCAATGGTTAGAAATGGCAAAAATGGGTTAAAGCAGGTAAGAAATGGGGAAAAGTTGGTTAGAAAGGGAAGAGAAAAAACCTTCAAACGAGTGGAAAGTTGGCAAAAATCGTTCAGGTAGAGCAAAAAAGGCTTAAAAAGGGTTAGAGCTGAGGAAAAATGGGTTATAAATGGCCAAAAGCGGCTTAAAGGTGGTTAGATAGGGGTAAAACTGGGGTAGGAATGGCCAAAAATTGCTTAAAATGGGTTAGAAGTTTGCAAAACTGTGCTAGAAATGGCCCAAAAGGTTTAAATTGGGACAGAAATGGTGAAAAATGGCTTAAAATGAGTTAGGAGTGAGCAAAAATGGGTTAGATATAGCCAAAAACGGTTTAAATCGTGTGAGAAACAGGCAAAAAATGAGTTAGAAAAGAACTAAAAATGGCTTAAAACGGGTTGAGAGCGAGAAAACATTGTGTAGAAAGAGGCAAAAATGGCTTTAAAAGGGTTAGAGATGTGCAAAAATGGGTTAGAAATGGCAAAAAAAATGGCTTAAAAGGGCTTATAGATGTGCCAAAAATGGTTGGAAATGGCCAAAAATGCTTTAAAGCAGGTTAGAGATGTGTAAAAGTGGGTTAGAAATGGCCTAAAATGGATTAAAGCGGGTAATAATTGGGAGAAACTGTGTTAGAAACAGAAAAAAAAAAAAGCTGAACAAGAGTTGAAGGAGGGCAAAAATGGTTAAGGTATAGCCAAAAAAGGCTTAAAAAGGGTTAGAGATATGCAAAAACTGGGATAGAAATGGCCAAAAAGGCTTTAAAGCAGGTTAGAGATGTGCAAAAACTGGTCAGAAATGGCCAAAAATGGATTAAAGCGGGAGAGAAATGGGAAAAACTGCGTTAGAAACAGAAAAAAAGCATAAAAAGTTTTGAATGAGGGAAAAAATGGTGAAGATATAGCCCAAAAAGGCTTAAATAGGATTAGAGATGTGCAAAAATGGGATAGAAATTGCCAAAAACTCTTTAAAATGTGTTAGAAATGGAGAAAAATGGGTTAGAAATGGACAAAAAATGGATAAGAAATGGCCAAAAGTAGCTTAAAAGGGGTTAGAGATGTGCAAAAATGAGTTAGAAATGGCCAAGAATGGCATAAAACAGGTTAAGAATGGCCAAAAATGGGTTAGAAATGGCCAAAAAGGCTTTAAAGCAGGTAAGAGATGTGTAAAAAAAAAAAAAAAAAATGGTTAGAAGTGGCAAAAAAATGGATTAAAGATGGTGAGAAATGCAGAAAACTGGGTTAGAAACGGAAAAAAAAATAGCATAAACCGTGTTGAAAGTGGGGAGAAATGGTTTAGAAAGAACCAAAAATGGCTTTAAAAGGGTTAGAGATTTGCAAAAATGGAATAGAAATGGCCAAAATTTATTTTAAAAGCCTCAAAAATGGACAAAAATGCATTAGAAATGGCCAAAACCGGCTTAAAAGGGTTAGAGGTATGCGAGAACGGTTTAGAAAAAGACAAATTAGGCTTAAAAGGGGCTAGAGATGAGCAAAAAAGGGTTAGAAATGGCCAAAAATAGCTTAAAATGGGTTAGATATAGCCAAAAAAGGGTTAAAATGGGTTAGTAGTGGGTAAAAAAGGGTTAGATGTAGCCGAAAATGGCATAAAACGTGTGAGAACTGGGCCAAAAATGGGTCAGAAAAGAAAAAAAAATGCTTATAATTACTTGAATGCGGAAGAGAGTGTTTTAGAAAGAGCCAAAAACGGCTTTAAAAGGGTTAGATGTATGCAAAAATGGGTTACAAATGGCCAAAAACGCCTTAAAATGGGATAGAAATAGTGAAAAATGGCTTAAAATGTGTTAGAAGTGTGTAAAAATGGTTTAGATAAACCCAAAAATGGTTTAAATCGTGTGAGCAATGGGCAAAAAATGAGTTAGAAAAGGAAAGAAAAATGGCTTAAACCAGGTTGAAAGTCAGAGAAAATGGTGTAGAAAGACCCAAACGTGTCTTTAAAAGGGCTAGAGATGAGCAGAAATGGGTTAGAAATGGCAAAGAATGGCTTAAAAGAGGTTAGAGATGTGCCAGAAATGGTTAGAAATGGCCAAAACTGCTTTAAAGCAGGTTAGAGATGTGCAAAAATGGGCTAGAAATGGCCAAAAATGGATTCAAGTGGGTAAAGAAATGGGGAAAACTGGGTTAGAAACAGAAAAAAACTAGCTTAAAACGGGTGGAAAGTGGGCAAAAATGGTTTAGAATGAGTCAAAAATGCATTAAAAGGGTTCTAGACACGCAAAAATGGGATAGAAATGGCCAAAAATGATTTAAAACGGGTTAGAAATGTTCAAAAATTGGATTAGAAATGGCCAAAACCGGTTTAAAAAGGGTTAGAGGTAAGCAGAGATGAGTGAGAAATAGCCAAAACCGGCTTAAAAAAGGTTAGAGATGTGCAAAAATGGGTCAGAAATGACCAAAGCTGGCTTAAAACGGGTTAGAAACGGCCAAAAAAGCTTTAAAGCGGGTTAGAGATGTGCGAAAACGGGTTAGAAATGGCCTAAGTTGGCCAAAAGCGGGTTAGAAATGGCCAAAAAGGCTTTAAAGCAGGTTAGAGATGTGTGTGCAATGGTTAGAAATGGCAAAAATGGGTTAAAGCAGGTAAGAAATGGGGAAAAGTTGGTTAGAAAGGAAATAGAAAAAACCTTCAAACGAGTGGAAAGTTGGCAAAAATCGTTCAGGTAGAGCAAAAAAAGGCTTAAAAAGGGTTAGAGCTGAGGAAAATTGGGTTATAAATGGCCAAAAGCGGCTTAAAGGTGGTTAGATAGGGGTAAAACTGGGGTAGGAATGGCCAAAAATTGCTTAAAATGGGTTAGAAGTTTGCAAAACTGTGCTAGAAATGGCCCAGAAGGTTTAAATTGGGACAGAAATGGTGAAAAATGGCTTAAAATGCGTTAGGAGTGAGCAAAAATGGGTTAGAAATGGCAAAAAATGGCTTAAAAGGGCTTATAGATGTGCCAAAAATGGTTGGAAATGGCCAAAAATGCTTTAAAGCAGGTTAGAGATGTGTAAAAGTGGTTTAGAAATGGCCAAAAAAGGATTAAAGCGGGTAATAATTGGGAGAAACTGTGTTAGAAAAAAAAAAAAAAAAAGCTTAATAAGAGTTGAAGGAGGGCAAAAATGGTTAAGGTATAGCCAAGAAAGGCTTAAAAAGAGTAAGAGATATGCAAAAACTGGGATAGAAATGGCCAAAAAGGCTTTAAAGCAGGTTAGAGATGTGCAAAAACTGGTCAGAAATGGCCAAAAATGCATTAAAGCGGGAGAGAAATGGGAAAAACTGCATTAGAAACAGAAAAAAAGCATAAAAAGTTTTGAATGAGGGAAAAAATGGTGAAGATATAGCCCAAAAAGGCTTAAATAGGATTAGAGATGTGCAAAAATGGGATAGAAATGGCCAAAAACTCTTTAAAATGTGTTAGAAATGGAGAAAAATGGGTTAGAAATGGATAAAAAATGGATAAGAAATGGCCAAAAGTAGCTTAAAAGGGGTTAGAGATGTGCAAAAATGAGTTAGAAATGGCCAAGAATGGCATAAAACAGGTTAAGAATGGCCAAAATTGGGTTAGAAATGGCCAAAAAGGCTTTAAAGCAGGTAAGAGATGTGTAAAAAAAAAAAAAAAATAAAATGGTTAGAAGTGGCAAAAAATGGATTAAAGATGGTGAGAAATGCAGAAAACTGGGTTAGAAACGGAAAAAAAAATAGCATAAACCGTGTTGAAAGTGGGGAGAAATGGTTTAGAAAGAACCAAAAATGGCTTTAAAAGGGTTAGAGATTTGCAAAAATGGAATAGAAATGGCCAAAATTTATTTAAAAAGCCTCAAAAATGGACAAAAAATGCATTAGAAATGGCCAAAACCGGCTTAAAAGGGTTAGAGGTACGCGAGAACAGTTTAGAAAAAGCCAAAATTGGCTTAAAAGGGGCTAGAGATGAGCAAAAAAGGGTTAGAAATGGCCAAAAATAGCTTAAAATGGTTAGATATAGCCAAAAAAGGGTTAAAATGGGTTAGTAGTGGGTAAAAAAGGGTTAGATGTAGCCGAAAATGGCATAAAACGTGTGAGAACTGGGCCAAAAATGGGTCAGAAAAGAAAAAAAATGCTTATAATCACTTGAATGCGGAAGAGAGTGTTTTAGAAAGAGCCAAAAACGGCTTTAAAAGGGTTAGATGTATGCAAAAATGGGTTACAAATGGCCAAAAACGCCTTAAAATGGGATAGAAATAGTGAAAAATGGCTTAAAATGTGTTAGAAGTGTGTAAAAATGGTTTAGATAAACCCAAAAATGGTTTAAATCGTGTGAGCAATGGGCAAAAAATGAGTTAGAAAAGGAAAGAAAAATGGCTTAAACCAGGTTGAAAGTCAGAAAAAATGGTGTAGAAAGACCCAAACGTGGCTTTAAAAGGGCTAGAGATGAGCAGAAATGGGTTAGAAATGGCAAAGAATGGCTTAAAAGAGGTTAGAGATGTGCCAGAAATGGTTAGAAATGGCCAAAACTGCTTTAAAGCAGGTTAGAGATGTGCAAAAATGGGCTAGAAATGGCCAAAAATGGATTCAAGTGGGTAAAGAAATGGGGAAAACTGGGTTAGAAACAGAAAAAAAACTAGCTTAAAACGGGTGGAAAGTGGGCAAAAATGGTTTAGAATGAGTCAAAAATGCATTAAAAGGGTTCTAGACATGCAAAAATGGGATAGAAATGGCCAAAAATGATTTAAAACGGGTTAGAAATGTTCAAAAATTGGATTAGAAATGGCCAAAACCGGTTTAAAAAGGGTTAGAGGTAAGCAGAGATGAGTGAGAAATAGCCAAAACCAGCTTAAAAAAGGTTAGAGATGTGCAAAAATGGGTCAGAAATGACCAAAGCTGGCTTAAAATGGGTTAGAAACGGCCAAAAAAGCTTTAAAGCGGGTTAGAGATGTGCGAAAACGGGTTAGAAATGGCCTAAGTTGGCCAAAAGCGGGTTAGAAATGGCCAAAAAGGCTTTAAAGCAGGTTAGAGATGTGTGTGCAATGGTTAGAAATGGCAAAAATGGGTTAAAGCAGGTAAGAAATGGGGAAAAGTTGGTTAGAAAGGAAATAGAAAAAACCTTCAAACGAGTGGAAAGTTGGCAAAAATCGTTCAGGTAGAGCAAAAAAATGTGTTAGAAATGGAGAAAAATGGGTTAGAAATGGACAAAAAATGGATAAGAAATGGCCAAAAGTAGCTTAAAAGGGGTTAGAGATGTGCAAAAATGAGTTAGAAATATCCAAGAATGGCATAAAACAGGTTAAGAATGGCCAAAATTGGGTTAGAAATGGCCAAAAAGGCTTTAAAGCAGGTAAGAGTTGTGTAAAAAAAAATAAAAAATAAAATGGTTAGAAGTGGCAAAAAATGGATTAAAGATGGTGAGAAATGCAGAAAACTGGGTTAGAAACAGAAAAAAAAATAGCATAAACCGTGTTGAAAGTGGGGAGAAATGGTTTAGAAAGAACCAAAAATGGCTTTAAAAGGGTTAGAGATTTGCAAAAATGGAATAGAAATGGCCAAAATTTATTTAAAAAGCCTCAAAAATGGACAAAAAATGCATTAGAAATGGCCAAAACCGGCTTAAAAGGGTTAGAGGCTTAAAAGGGGTTAGAGATGTGCAAAAATGAGTTAGAAATGGCCAAGAATGGCATAAAACAGGTTAAGAATGGCCAAAATTGGGTTAGAAATGGCCAAAAAGGCTTTAAAGCAGGTAAGAGATGTGTAAAAAAAAAAAAAAATAAAATGGTTAGAAGTGGCAAAAAATGGATTAAAGATGGTGAGAAATGCAGAAAACTGGGTTAGAAACGGAAAAAAAAAAATAGCATAAACCGTGTTGAAAGTGGGGAGAAATGGTTTAGAAAGAACCAAAAATGGCTTTAAAAGGGTTAGAGATTTGCAAAAATGGAATAGAAATGGCCAAAATTTATTTAAAAAGCCTCAAAAATGGACAAAAAATGCATTAGAAATGGCCAAAACCGGCTTAAAAGGGTTAGAGGTATGCGAGAACGGTTTAGAAAAAGCCAAAATTGGCTTAAAAGGGGCTAGAGATGAGCAAAAAAGGGTTAGGAATGGCCAAAAATAGCTTAAAATGGGTTAGATATAGCCAAAAAAGGGTTAAAATGGGTTAGTAGTGGGTAAAAAAGGGTTAGATGTGGCCGAAAATGGCATAAAACGTGTGAGAACTGGGCCAAAAATGGGTCAGAAAAGAAAAAAAAATGCTTATAATTACTTGAATGCAGAAGAAAGTGTTTTAGAAAGAGCCCAAAACGGCTTTAAAAGGGTTAGATGTATGCAAAAATGGGTTAGAAATGGCCAAAAACGCCTTAAAATGGGATAGAAATAGTGAAAAATGGCTTAAAATGTGTTAGAAGTGTGTAAAAATGGTTTAGATAAACCCAAAAATGGTTTAAATCGTGTTGGCAATGGGCAAAAAATGAGTTAGAAAAGGAAAGAAAAATGGCTTAAACCAGGTTGAAAGTCAGAGAAAATGGTGTAGAAAGACCCAAACGTGGCTTTAAAAGGGCTAGAGATGAGCAGAAATGGGTTAGAAATGGCAAAGAATGGCTTAAAAGAGGTTAGAGATGTGCCAGAAATGGTTAGAAATGGCCAAAACTGCTTTAAAGCAGGTTAGAGATGTGCCAGAAATGGTTAGAAATGGCCAAAACTGCTTTAAAGCAGGTTAGAGATGTGCAAAAATGGGCTAGAAATGGCCAAAAATGGATTCAAGTGGGTAAAGAAATGGGGAAAACTGGGTTAGAAACAGAAAAAAACTAGCTTAAAACGGGTGGAAAGTGGGCAAAAATGGTTTAGAATGAGTCAAAAATGCATTAAAAGGGTTCTAGACATGCAAAAATGGGATAGAAATGGCCAAAAATGATTTAAAACGGGTTAGAAATGTTCAAAAATTGGATTAGAAATGGCCAAAACCGGTTTAAAAAGGGTTAGAGGTAAGCAGAGATGAGTGAGAAATAGCCAAAACCGGCTTAAAAAAGGTTAGAGATGTGCAAAAATGGGTCAGAAATGACCAAAGCTGGCTTAAAACGGGTTAGAAACGGCCAAAAAAGCTTTAAAGCGGGTTAGAGATGTGCGAAAACGGGTTAGAAATGGCCTAAGTTGGCCAAAAGCGGGTTAGAAATGGCCAAAAAGGCTTTAAAGCAGGTTAGAGATGTGTGTGCACGGTTTATGCTATTTTTTTTTCCGTTTCTAACCCAGTTTTTTGCATTTCTCACCATCCATTTTTTTGCCACTTCTAACCATTTTATTTTTTTTTTTTTTACACATCTCTTACCTGCTTTAAAGCCTTTTTGGCCATTTCTAACCCATTTTTGGCCATTCTTAACCTGTTTTATGCCATTCTTGGCCATTTCTAACTCATTTTTGCACATCTCTAACCCCTTTTAAGCTACTTTTGGCCATTTCTTATCCATTTTTTGTCCATTTGTAACCCATTTTTCTCCATTTCTAACACATTTTAAAGAGTTTTTGGCCATTTCTATCCCATTTTTGCACATCTCTAATCCTATTTAAGCCTTTTTGGGCTATATCTTCCCCATTTTTTCCCTCATTCAAAACTTTTTATGCTTTTTTTTTCTGTTTCTAATGCAGTTTTTCCCATTTCTCTCCTGCTTTAATCCATTTTTGGCCATTTCTGACCAGTTTTTGCACATCTCTAACCTGCTTTAAAGCCTTTTTGGCCATTTCTATCCCAGTTTTTGCATATCTCTTACCCTTTTTAAGCCTTTTTTGGCTATACCTTAACCATTTTTGCCCTCCTTCAACTCTTATTAAGCTTTTTTTTTTTTTTTTCTGTTTCTAACACAGTTTCTCCCAATTATTACCCGCTTTAATCCATTTTTGGCCATTTCTAACCCACTTTTACACATCTCTAACCTGCTTTAAAGCATTTTTGGCCATTTCCAACCATTTTTGGCACATCTATAAGCCCTTTTAAGCCATTTTTTCCATTTCTAACCCATTTTTGCACATCTCTAACCCTTTTAAAGCCATTTTTGCCTCTTTCTACACGATGTTTTCTCGCTCTCAACCCGTTTTAAGCCATTTTTAGTTCTTTTCTAACTCATTTTTTGCCTGTTTCTCACACGATTTAAACCGTTTTCGGCTATATCTAACCCATTTTTGCTCACTCCTAACGCATTTTAAGCCATTTTTCACCATTTCTATCCCAATTTAAACCTTTTGGGCCATTTCTAGCACAGTTTTGCAAACTTCTAACCCATTTTAAGCAATTTTTGGCCATTCCTACCCCAGTTTTACCCCTATCTAACCACCTTTAAGCCGCTTTTGGCCATTTATAACCCATTTTTCCTCAGCTCTAACCCTTTTTAAGCCTTTTTTTGCTCTACCTGAACGATTTTTGCCAACTTTCCACTCGTTTGAAGGTTTTTTCTCTTCCCTTTCTAACCAACTTTTCCCCATTTCTTACCTGCTTTAACCCATTTTTGCCATTTCTAACCATTGCACACACATCTCTAACCTGCTTTAAAGCCTTTTTGGCCATTTCTAACCCGCTTTTGGCCAACTTAGGCCATTTCTAACCCGTTTTCGCACAACTCTTACCCGCTTTAAAGCTTTTTTGGCCGTTTCTAACCCATTTTAAGCCAGCTTTGGTCATTTCTGACCCATTTTTGCACATCTCTAACCTTTTTTAAGCCCGTTTTGGCTATTTCTCACTCATCTCTGCTTACCTCTAACCCTTTTTAAACCGGTTTTGGCCATTTCTAATCCAATTTTTGTCCATTTCTAACCCGTTTTAAATCATTTTTGGCCATTTCTATCCCATTTTTGCATGTCTAGAACCCTTTTAATGCATTTTTGACTCATTCTAAACCATTTTTGCCCACTTTCCACCCGTTTTAAGCTAGTTTTTTTTCTGTTTCTAACCCAGTTTTCCCCATTTCTTTACCCACTTGAATCCATTTTTGGCCATTTCTAGCCCATTTTTGCACATCTCTAACCTGCTTTAAAGCAGTTTTGGCCATTTCTAACCATTTCTGGCACATCTCTAACCTCTTTTAAGCCATTCTTTGCCATTTCTAACCCATTTCTGCTCATCTCTAGCCCTTTTAAAGACACGTTTGGCTCTTTCTACACCATTTTTTCTGACTTTCAACCTGGTTTAAGCCATTTTTCTTTCCTTTTCTAACTCATTTTTTGCCCATTGCTCACACGATTTAAACCATTTTTGGGTTTATCTAAACCATTTTTACACACTTCTAACACATTTTAAGCCATTTTTCACTATTTCTATCCCATTTTAAGGCGTTTTTGGCCATTTGTAACCCATTTTTGCATACATCTAACCCTTTTAAAGCCGTTTTTGGCTCTTTCTAAAACACTTTCTTCTGCATTCAACTAGTTATAAGCATTTTTTTTTCTTTTCTGACCCATTTTTGGCCCAGTTCTCACACGTTTTATGCCATTTTCGGCTACATCTAACCCTTTTTTACCCACTACTAACCCATTTTAACCCTTTTTTGGCTATATCTAACCCATTTTAAGCTATTTTTGGCCATTTCTAACCCTTTTTTGCTCATCTCTAGCCCCTTTTAAGCCAATTTTGGCTTTTTCTAAACCATTCTCGCATACCTCTAACCCTTTTAAGCCGGTTTTGGCCATTTCTAATGCATTTTTTGTCCATTTTTGAGGCTTTTTAAATAAATTTTGGCCATTTCTATTCCATTTTTGCAAATCTCTAACCCTTTTAAAGCCATTTATGGTTCTTTCTAAACCATTTCTCCCCACTTTCAACACGGTTTATGCTATTTTTTTTTCTGTTTCTAACCCAGTTTTCTGCATTTCTCACCATCTTTAATCCATTTTTTGCCACTTCTAACCATTTTATTTTTTTTTTTTTTACACATCTCTTACCTGCTTTAAAGCCTTTTTGGCCATTTCTAACCCATTTTTGGCCATTCTTAACCTGTTTTATGCCATTCTTGGCCATTTCTAACTCATTTTTGCACATCTCTAACCCCTTTTAAGCTACTTTTGGCCATTTCTTATCCATTTTTTATCCATTTCTAACCCATTTTTCTCCATTTCTAACACATTTTAAAGAGTTTTTGGCCATTTCTATCCCATTTTTGCACATCTCTAATCCTATTTAAGCCTTTTTGGGCTATATCTTCACCATTTTTTCCCTCATTCAAAACTTTTTATGCTTTTTTTCTGTTTCTAATGCAGTTTTTCCCATTTCTCTCCCGCTTTAATCCATTTTTGGCCATTTCTGACCAGTTTTTGCACATCTCTAACCTGCTTTAAAGCCTTTTTGGCCATTTCTATCCCAGTTTTTGCATATCTCTTAACCTTTTTAAGCCTTTTTTGGCTATACCTTAACCATTTTTGCCCTCCTTCAACTCTTATTAAGCTGATTTTTTTTTTTCTGTTTCTAACACAGTTTCTCCCAATTATTACCCGCTTTAATCCATTTTTGGCCATTTCTAACCCACTTTTACACATCTCTAACCTGCTTTAAAGCATTTTTGGCCATTTCCAACCATTTTTGGCACATCTATAAGCCCTTTTAAGCCATTTTTTTGCCATTTCTAACCCATTTTTGCACATCTCTAACCCTTTTAAAGCCATTTTTGCCTCTTTCTACACGATGTTTTCTCGCTCTCAACCCGTTTTAAGCCATTTTTAGTTCTTTTCTAACTCATTTTTTGCCTGTTTCTCACACGATTTAAACCGTTTTCGGCTATATCTAACCCATTTTTGCTCACTCATAACGCATTTTAAGCCATTTTTCACCATTTCTGTCCCAATTTAAACCTTTTGGGCCATTTCTAGCACAGTTTTGCAAACTTCTAACCCATTTTAAGCAATTTTTGGCCATTCCTACCCCAGTTTTACCCCTATCTAACCACCTTTAAGCCGCTTTTGGCCATTTATAACCCATTTTTCCTCAGCTCTAACCCTTTTTAAGCCTTTTTTTGCTCTACCTGAACGATTTTTGCCAACTTTCCACTCGTTTGAAGGTTTTTTCTCTTCCCTTTCTAACCAACTTTTCCCCATTTCTTACCTGCTTTAACCCATTTTTGCCATTTCTAACCATTGCACACACATCTCTAACCTGCTTTAAAGCCTTTTTGGCCATTTCTAACCCGCTTTTGGCCAACTTAGGCCATTTCTAACCCGTTTTCGCACATCTCTAACCCGCTTTAAAGCTTTTTTGGCCGTTTCTAACCCATTTTAAGCCAGCTTTGGTCATTTCTGACCCATTTTTGCACATCTCTAACCTTTTTTAAGCCGGTTTTGGCTATTTCTCACTCATCTCTGCTTACCTCTAACCCTTTTTAAACCGGTTTTGGCCATTTCTAATCCAATTTTTGTCCATTTCTAACCTGTTTTAAATCATTTTTGGCCATTTCTATCCCATTTTTGCATGTCTAGAACCCTTTTAATGCATTTTTGACTCTTTCTAAACCATTTTTGCCCACTTTCCACCCGTTTTAAGCTAGTTTTTTTTCTGTTTCTAACCCAGTTTTCCCCATTTCTTTACCCACTTGAATCCATTTTTGGCCATTTCTAGCCCATTTTTGCACATCTCTAACCTGCTTTAAAGCAGTTTTGGCCATTTCTAACCATTTCTGGCACATCTCTAACCTCTTTTAAGCCATTCTTTGCCATTTCTAACCCATTTCTGCTCATCTCTAGCCCTTTTAAAGACACGTTTGGGTCTTTCTACACCATTTTTTCTGACTTTCAACCTGGTTTAAGCCGTTTTTCTTTCCTTTTCTAACTCATTTTTTGCCCATTGCTCACACGATTTTTGGGTTTATCTAAACCATTTTTACACACTTCTAACTCATTTTAAGCCATTTTTCACTATTTCTATCCCATTTTAAGGCGTTTTTGGCCATTTCTAACCCATTTTTGCATACATCTAACCCTTTTAAAGCCGTTTTTGGCTCTTTCTAAAACACTCTCTTCTGCATTCAAGTAATTATAAGCATTTTTTTTTCTTTTCTGACCCATTTTTGGCCCAGTTCTCACACGTTTTATGCCATTTTCGGCTACATCTAACCCTTTTTTACCCACTACTAACCCATTTTAACCCTTTTTTGGCTATATCTAACCCATTTTAAGCTATTTTTGGCCATTTCTAACCCTTTTTTGCTCATCTCTAGCCCCTTTTAAGCCAATTTTGGCTTTTTCTAAACCGTTCTCGCGTACCTCTAACCCTTTTAAGCCGGTTTTGGCCATTTCTAATGCATTTTTTGTCCATTTTTGAGGCTTTTTAAATAAATTTTGGCCATTTCTATTCCATTTCTGCAAATCTCTAACCCTTTTAAAGCCATTTTTGGTTCTTTCTAAACCATTTCTCCCCACTTTCAACACGGTTTATGCTATTTTTTTTTCTGTTTCTAACCCAGTTTTCTGCATTTCTCACCATCTTTAATCCATTTTTTGCCACTTCTAACCATTTTATTTTTTTTTTTTTTTACACATCTCTTACCTGCTTTAAAGCCTTTTTGGCCATTTCTAACCCAATTTTGGCCATTCTTAACCTGTTTTATGCCATTCTTGGCCATTTCTAACTCATTTTTGCACATCTCTAACCCCTTTTAAGCTACTTTTGGCCATTTCTTATCCATTTTTTATCCATTTCTAACCCATTTTTCTCCATTTCTAACACATTTTAAAGAGTTTTTGGCCATTTCTATCCCATTTTTGCACATATCTAATCCTATTTAAGCCTTTTTGGGCTATATCTTCACCATTTTTTCCCTCATTCAAAACTTTTTATGCTTTTTTTCTGTTTCTAATGCAGTTTTTCCCATTTCTCTCCCGCTTTAATCCATTTTTGGCCATTTCTGACCAGTTTTTGCACATCTCTAACCTGCTTTAAAGCCTTTTTGGCCATTTCTATCCCAGTTTTTGCATATCTCAACCTTTTTAAGCCTTTTTTGGCTATACCTTAACCATTTTTGCCCTCCTTCAACTCTTATTAAGCTGATTTTTTTTTTTCTGTTTCTAACACAGTTTCTCCCAATTATTACCCGCTTTAATCCATTTTTGGCCATTTCTAACCCACTTTTACACATCTCTAACCTGCTTTAAAGCATTTTTGGCCATTTCCAACCATTTTTGGCACATCTATAAGCCCTTTTAAGCCATTTTTTTGCCATTTCTAACCCATTTTTGCACATCTCTAACCCTTTTAAAGCCATTTTTGCCTCTTTCTACACGATGTTTTCTCGCTCTCAACCCGTTTTAAGCCATTTTTAGTTCTTTTCTAACTCATTTTTTGCCTGTTTCTCACACGATTTAAACCGTTTTCGGCTATATCTAACCCATTTTTGCTCACTCATAACGCATTTTAAGCCATTTTTCACCATTTCTGTCCCAATTTAAACCTTTTGGGCCATTTCTAGCACAGTTTTGCAAACTTCTAACCCATTTTAAGCAATTTTTGGCCATTCCTACCCCAGTTTTACCCCTATCTAACCACCTTTAAGCCGCTTTTGGCCATTTATAACCCAATTTTCCTCAGCTCTAACCCTTTTTAAGCCTTTTTTTGCTCTACCTGAACGATTTTTGCCAACTTTCCACTCGTTTGAAGGTTTTTTCTATTTCCTTTCTAACCAACTTTTCCCCATTTCTTACCTGCTTTAACCCATTTTTGCCATTTCTAACCATTGCACACACATCTCTAACCTGCTTTAAAGCCTTTTTGGCCATTTCTAACCCGCTTTTGGCCAACTTAGGCCATTTCTAACCCGTTTTCGCACATCTCTAACCCGCTTTAAAGCTTTTTTGGCCGTTTCTAACCCGTTTTAAGCCAGCTTTGGTCATTTCTGACCCATTTTTGCACATCTCTAACCTTTTTTAAGCCGGTTTTGGCTATTTCTCACTCATCTCTGCTTACCTCTAACCCTTTTTAAACCGGTTTTGGCCATTTCTAATCCAATTTTTGTCCATTTCTAACCTGTTTTAAATCATTTTTGGCCATTTCTATCCCATTTTTGCATGTCTAGAACCCTTTTAATGCATTTTTTACTCTTTCTAAACCATTTTTGCCCACTTTCCACCCGTTTTAAGCTAGTTTTTTTTCTGTTTCTAACCCAGTTTTCCCCATTTCTTTACCCACTTGAATCCATTTTTGGCCATTTCTAGCCCATTTTTGCACATCTCTAACCTGCTTTAAAGCAGTTTTGGCCATTTCTAACCATTTCTGGCACATCTCTAACCTCTTTTAAGCCATTCTTTGCCATTTCTAACCCATTTCTGCTCATCTCTAGCCCTTTTAAAGCCACGTTTGGGTCTTTCTACACCATTTTTTCTGACTTTCAACCTGGTTTAAGCCGTTTTTCTTTCCTTTTCTAACTCATTTTTTGCCCATTGCTCACACGATTTTTGGGTTTATCTAAACCATTTTTACACACTTCTAACACATTTTAAGCCATTTTTCACTATTTCTATCCCATTTTAAGGCGTTTTTGGCCATTTCTAACCCATTTTTGCATACATCTAACCCTTTTAAAGCCGTTTTTGGCTCTTTCTAAAACACTCTCTTCTGCATTCAAGTAATTATAAGCATTTTTTTTTCTTTTCTGACCCATTTTTGGCCCAGTTCTCACACGTTTTATGCCATTTTCGGCTACATCTAACCCTTTTTTACCCACTACTAACCCATTTTAACCCTTTTTTGGCTATATCTAACCCATTTTAAGCTATTTTTGGCCATTTCTAACCCTTTTTTGCTCATCTCTAGCCCCTTTTAAGCCAATTTTGGCTTTTTCTAAACCGTTCTCGCGTACCTCTAACCCTTTTAAGCCGGTTTTGGCCATTTCTAATGCATTTTTTGTCCATTTTTGAGGCTTTTTAAATAAATTTTGGCCATTTCTATTCCATTTTTGCAAATCTCTAACCCTTTTAAAGCCATTTTTGGTTCTTTCTAAACCATTTCTCCCCACTTTCAACACGGTTTATGCTATTTTTTTTTCTGTTTCTAACCCAGTTTTCTGCATTTCTCACCATCTTTAATCCATTTTTTGCCACTTCTAACCATTTTATTTTTTTTTTTTTTACACATCTCTTACCTGCTTTAAAGCCTTTTTGGCCATTTCTAACCCAATTTTGGCCATTCTTAACCTGTTTTATGCCATTCTTGGCCATTTCTAACTCATTTTTGCACATCTCTAACCCCTTTTAAGCTACTTTTGGCCATTTCTTATCCATTTTTTATCCATTTCTAACCCATTTTTCTCCATTTCTAACACATTTTAAAGAGTTTTTGGCCATTTCTATCCCATTTTTGCACATATCTAATCCTATTTAAGCCTTTTTGGGCTATATCTTCACCATTTTTTCCCTCATTCAAAACTTTTTATGCTTTTTTTCTGTTTCTAATGCAGTTTTTCCCATTTCTCTCCCGCTTTAATCCATTTTTGGCCATTTCTGACCAGTTTTTGCACATCTCTAACCTGCTTTAAAGCCTTTTTGGCCATTTCTATCCCAGTTTTTGCATATCTCTTAACCTTTTTAAGCCTTTTTTGGCTATACCTTAACCATTTTTGCCCTCCTTCAACTCTTATTAAGCTGATTTTTTTTTTTCTGTTTCTAACACAGTTTCTCCCAATTATTACCCGCTTTAATCCATTTTTGGCCATTTCTAACCCACTTTTACACATCTCTAACCTGCTTTAAAGCATTTTTGGCCATTTCCAACCATTTTTGGCACATCTATAAGCCCTTTTAAGCCATTTTTTTGCCATTTCTAACCCATTTTTGCACATCTCTAACCCTTTTAAAGCCATTTTTGCCTCTTTCTACATGATGTTTTCTCGCTCTCAACCCGTTTTAAGCCATTTTTAGTTCTTTTCTAACTCATTTTTTGCCTGTTTCTCACACGATTTAAACCGTTTTCGGCTATATCTAACCCATTTTTGCTCACTCCTAACTCATTTTAAGCCATTTTTCACCATTTCTGTCCCAATTTAAACCTTTTGGGCCATTTCTAGCACAGTTTTGCAAACTTCTAACCCATTTTAAGCAATTTTTGGCCATTCCTACCCCAGTTTTACCCCTATCTAACCACCTTTAAGCCGCTTTTGGCCATTTATAACCCATTTTTCCTCAGCTCTAACCCTTTTTAAGCCTTTTTTTGCTCTACCTGAACGATTTTTGCCAACTTTCCACTCGTTTGAAGGTTTTTTCTCTTCCCTTTCTAACCAACTTTTCCCCATTTCTTACCTGCTTTAACCCATTTTTGCCATTTCTAACCATTGCACACACATCTCTAACCTGCTTTAAAGCCTTTTTGGCCATTTCTAACCCGCTTTTGGCCAACTTAGGCCATTTCTAACCCGTTTTCGCACATCTCTAACCCGCTTTAAAGCTTTTTTGGCCGTTTCTAACCCATTTTAAGCCAGCTTTGGTCATTTCTGACCCATTTTTGCACATCTCTAACCTTTTTTAAGCCGGTTTTGGCTATTTCTCACTCATCTCTGCTTACCTCTAACCCTTTTTAAACCGGTTTTGGCCATTTCTAATCCAATTTTTGTCCATTTCTAACCTGTTTTAAATCATTTTTGGCCATTTCTATCCCATTTTTGCATGTCTAGAACCCTTTTAATGCATTTTTGACTCTTTCTAAACCATTTTTGCCCACTTTCCACCCGTTTTAAGCTAGTTTTTTTTCTGTTTCTAACCCAGTTTTCCCCATTTCTTTACCCACTTGAATCCATTTTTGGCCATTTCTAGCCCATTTTTGCACATCTCTAACCTGCTTTAAAGCAGTTTTGGCCATTTCTAACCATTTCTGGCACATCTCTAACCTCTTTTAAGCCATTCTTTGCCATTTCTAACCCATTTCTGCTCATCTCTAGCCCTTTTAAAGACACGTTTGGGTCTTTCTACACCATTTTTTCTGACTTTCAACCTGGTTTAAGCCGTTTTTCTTTCCTTTTCTAACTCATTTTTTGCCCATTGCTCACACGATTTTTGGGTTTATCTAAACCATTTTTACACACTTCTAACACATTTTAAGCCATTTTTCACTATTTCTATCCCATTTTAAGGCGTTTTTGGCCATTTCTAACCCATTTTTGCATACATCTAACCCTTTTAAAGCCGTTTTTGGCTCTTTCTAAAACACTCTCTTCTGCATTCAAGTAATTATAAGCATTTTTTTTTCTTTTCTGACCCATTTTTGGCCCAGTTCTCACACGTTTTATGCCATTTTCGGCTACATCTAACCCTTTTTTACCCACTACTAACCCATTTTAACCCTTTTTTGGCTATATCTAACCCATTTTAAGCTATTTTTGGCCATTTCTAACCCTTTTTTGCTCATCTCTAGCCCCTTTTAAGCCAATTTTGGCTTTTTCTAAACCGTTCTCGCGTACCTCTAACCCTTTTAAGCCGGTTTTGGCCATTTCTAATGCATTTTTTGTCCATTTTTGAGGCTTTTTAAATAAATTTTGGCCATTTCTATTCCATTTTTGCAAATCTCTAACCCTTTTAAAGCCATTTTTGGTTCTTTCTAAACCATTTCTCCCCACTTTCAACACGGTTTATGCTATTTTTTTTTCTGTTTCTAACCCAGTTTTCTGCATTTCTCACCATCTTTAATCCATTTTTTGCCACTTCTAACCATTTTATTTTTTTTTTTTTTTTACACATCTCTTACCTGCTTTAAAGCCTTTTTGGCCATTTCTAACCCAATTTTGGCCATTCTTAACCTGTTTTATGCCATTCTTGGCCATTTCTAACTCATTTTTGCACATCTCTAACCCCTTTTAAGCTACTTTTGGCCATTTCTTATCCATTTTTTGTCCATTTCTAACCCATTTTTCTCCATTTCTAACACATTTTAAAGAGTTTTTGGCCATTTCTATCCCATTTTTGCACATCTCTAATCCTTTTTAAGCCTTTTTGGGCTATATCTTCACCATTTTTTCCCTCATTCAAAACTTTTTATGCTTTTTTTCTGTTTCTAATGCAGTTTTTCCCATTTCTCTCCCGCTTTAATCCATTTTTGGCCATTTCTGACCAGTTTTTGCACATCTCTAACCTGCTTTAAAGCCTTTTTGGCCATTTCTATCCCAGTTTTTGCATATCTCTAACCCTTTTTAAGCCTTTTTTGGCTATACCTTAACCATTTTTGCCCTCCTTCAACTCTTATTAAGCTTTTTTTTTTTTTCTGTTTCTAACACAGTTTCTCCCAATTATTACCCGCTTTAATCCATTTTTGGCCATTTCTAACCCACTTTTACACATCTCTAAACTGCTTTAAAGCATTTTTGGCCATTTCCAACCATTTTTGGCACATCTATAAGCCCTTTTAAGCCATTTTTTTGCCATTTCTAACCCATTTTTGCACATCTCTAACCCTTTTAAAGCCATTTTTGCCTCTTTCTACACGATGTTTTCTCGCTCTCAACCCGTTTTAAGCCATTTTTAGTTCTTTTCTAACTCATTTTTTGCCTGTTTCTCACACGATTTAAACCGTTTTCGGCTATATCTAACCCATTTTTGCTCACTCCTAACTCATTTTAAGCCATTTTTCACCATTTCTGTCCCAATTTAAACCTTTTGGGCCATTTCTAGCACAGTTTTGCAAACTTCTAACCCATTTTAAGCAATTTTTGGCCATTCCTACCCCAGTTTTACCCCTATCTAACCACCTTTAAGCCGCTTTTGGCCATTTATAACCCATTTTTCCTCAGCTCTAACCCTTTTTAAGCCTTTTTTTGCTCTACCTGAACGATTTTTGCCAACTTTCCACTCGTTTGAAGGTTTTTTCTCTTCCCTTTCTAACCAACTTTTCCCCATTTCTTACCTGCTTTAACCCATTTTTGCCATTTCTAACCATTGCACACACATCTCTAACCTGCTTTAAAGCCTTTTTGGCCATTTCTAACCCGCTTTTGGCCAACTTAGGCCATTTCTAACCCGTTTTCGCACATCTCTAACCCGCTTTAAAGCTTTTTTGGCCGTTTCTAACCCATTTTAAGCCAGCTTTGGTCATTTCTGACCCATTTTTGCACATCTCTAACCTTTTTTAAGCCGGTTTTGGCTATTTCTCACTCATCTCTGCTTACCTCTAACCCTTTTTAAACCGGTTTTGGCCATTTCTAATCCAATTTTTGAACATTTCTAACCCGGTTTAAATCATTTTTGGCCATTTCTATCCCATTTTTGCGTGTCTAGAACCCTTTTAATGCATTTTTTACTCTTTCTAAACCATTTTTGCCCACTTTCCACCCGTTTTAAGCTAGTTTTTTTTCTGTTTCTAACCCAGTTTTCCCCATTTCTTTACCCACTTGAATCCATTTTTGGCCATTTCTAGCCCATTTTTGCACATCTCTAACCTGCTTTAAAGCAGTTTTGGCCATTTCTAACCATTTCTGGCACATCTCTAACCTCTTTTAAGCCATTCTTTGCCATTTCTAACCCATTTCTGCTCATCTCTAGCCCTTTTAAAGCCACGTTTGGGTCTTTCTACACCATTTTCTCTGACTTTCAACCTGGTTTAAGCCATTTTTCTTTCCTTTTCTAACTCATTTTTTGCCCATTGCTCACACGATTTAAACCATTTTTGGATTTATCTAAACCATTTTTACACACTTCTAACACATTTTAAGCCATTTTTCACTATTTCTATCCCATTTTAAGGCGTTTTTGGCCATTTGTAACCCATTTTTGCATACATCTAACCCTTTTAAAGCCGTTTTTGGCTCTTTCTAAAACACTCTCTTCCACATTCAAGTAATTATAAGCATTTTTTTTTCTTTTCTGACCCATTTTTGGCCCAGTTCTCACACGTTTTATGCCATTTTCGGCCACATCTAACCCTTTTTTACCCATTACTAACCCATTTTAACCCTTTTTTGGCTATATCTAACCCATTTTAAGCTATTTTTGGCCATTCCTAACCCTTTTTTGCTCATCTCTAGCCCCTTTTAAGCCAATTTTGGCTTTTTCTAAACCGTTCTCGCATACCTCTAACCCTTTTAAGCCGGTTTTGGCCATTTCTAATGCATTTTTTGTCCATTTTTGAGGCTTTTTAAATAAATTTTGGCCATTTCTATTCCATTTTTGCAAATCTCTAACCCTTTTAAAGCCATTTTTGGTTCTTTCTAAACCATTTCTCCCCACTTTCAACACGGTTTATGCTATTTTTTTTTCCGTTTCTAACCCAGTTTTCTGCATTTCTCACCATCTTTAATCCATTTTTTTGCCACTTCTAACCATTTTTTTTTTTTTTTTTGCACATCTCTTACCTGCTTTAAAGCCTTTTTGGCCATTTCTAACCCATTTTTGGCCATTCTTAACCTGTTTTATGCCATTCTTGGCCATTTCTAACTCATTTTTGCACATCTCTAACCCCTTTTAAGCTACTTTTGGCCATTTCTTATCCATTTTTTGTCCATTTGTAACAAATTTTTCTCCATTTCTAACACATTTTAAAGAGTTTTTGGCAATTTCTATCCCATTTTTGCACATCTCTAATCCTTTTTAAGCCTTTTTGGGCTATATCTTCACCATTTTTTCCCTCATTCAAAACTTTTTATGCTTTTTTTCTGTTTCTAACGCAGTTTTTCCCATTTCTCTCCCGCTTTAATCCATTTTTGGCCATTTCTGACCAGTTTTTGCACATCTCTAACCTGCTTTAAAGCCTTTTTGGCCATTTCTATCCCAGTTTTTGCATATCTCTAACCCTTTTTAAGCCTTTTTTGGCTATACCTTAACCATTTTTGCCCTCCTTCAACTCTTGTTAAGCTTTTTTTTTTTTCTGTTTCTAACACAGTTTCTCCCAATTATTACCCGCTTTAATCCATTTTTGGCCATTTCTAACCCACTTTTACACATCTCTAACCTGCTTTAAAGCATTTTTGGCCATTTCCAACCATTTTTGGCACATCTATAAGCCCTTTTAAGCCATTTTTTTGCCATTTCTAACCCATTTTTGCACATCTCTAACCCTTTTAAAGCCATTTTTGCCTCTTTCTACACGATGTTTTCTCGCTCTCAACCCGTTTTAAGCCATTTTTAGTTCTTTTCTAACTCATTTTTTGCCTGTTTCTCACACGATTTAAACCGTTTTCGGCTATATCTAACCCATTTTTGCTCACTCCTAACTCATTTTAAGCCATTTTTCACCATTTCTGTCCCAATTTAAACCTTTTGGGCCATTTCTAGCACAGTTTTGCAAACTTCTAACCCATTTTAAGCAATTTTTGGCCATTCCTACCCCAGTTTTACCCCTATCTAACCACCTTTAAGCCGCTTTTGGCCATTTATAACCCATTTTTCCTCAGCTCTAACCCTTTTTAAGCCTTTTTTGCTCTACCTGAACGATTTTTGCCAACTTTCCACTCGTTTGAAGGTTTTTTCTCTTCCCTTTCTAACCAACTTTTCCCCATTTCTTCCCTGCTTTAACCCATTTTTGCCATTTCTAACCATTGCACACACATCTCTAACCTGCTTTAAAGCCTTTTTGGCCATTTCTAACCCATTTTAAGCCAGCTTTGGTCATTTCTGACACATTTTTCAACATCTCTAACCTTTTTTAAGCCGGTTTTGGCTATTTCTCACTCATCTCTGCTTACCAGTACTGTGTGTGTCACAGTTGCAAAGCTCACTCTGTGCTGAAGATGATCAGCAGGAACTTTGTGCATGTCTCTTCTGCTGTTTCAGCAGAGACCAAACGTAACTGCTATATTCTGCTGCTGCTGACAAAGAGCAAGCACAGGAGTTGTAGGATTCAATTGGACTTTCAGGTAGGAAAGTGAGGGGTGACAGCAATGTGTGTGACACACTTTCAAAGCTCACTGTGCGCTGAAGATGCCCAGCCGGAGTTTCCCTGCTGGCCCATCGGCTGTGGGATTAGAGGTCAAGCGCTTCGTGCTCCCCTGTCACAACTGCTCTTGAAAGGAGAGAGGGCCAAAGAAACGTTGGAGCTTTTAGACACTGCTGAAAGTGCAGAAAAGCCAGGACAAAATGTTCCTACAGATCATCTTCAGCGCACAGCGAGCTTTGCAACTCTGCAACATACATTGCTGTCACTCCTCCCTTTCCTGCCTGAAAGACCAATTGAATCCAACATCTCTGTGCTTGCTCTTTGTCAGCAGCAGCAGAATATAGCAGTTACGTTTGGACTCTGCTGAAACAGCAGAAGAGACATGCACAAAGTTCCTGCTGATCATCTTCAGCACACAGTGAGCTTTGCAACCGTGACACACACATTACTGTCACTGGTCACTTTATCTCCTTAAAGTCCATTTGAATGCAACCTTTCCAGGGCCCGCTCTCTCTGAGCAGCAGCAGAGTGAGTAGAGCAGGAACGTTCAGACTCTGCTGAAAGAGCAGAAGAGCCAGGCCAAAATGTTCCTACAGATCATCTTCAGCGCACAGCGAGCTTTGCAACTCTGCAACATCCATTGCTGTCACTCCTCCCTTTCCTGCCTGAAAGACCAATTGAATCCAACATCTCTGTGCTCTCTCTCTGCTAGAGCAGCAACAGAGAGAGTAGAGCAGCAATGTTTAGTCTGTGCTAAAACAGCAGAAGAGCCTAGCCAAAAACGCTCCTGCTGATCATGTTTAGCACACAGTTAGCTTTGCAACTGTGACACAAACATTACTGTCACTGGTCACTTTATCTCCTAAAAGTGCATTTGAATCCAACGTTTCTGGGGCCCTCTCTCCTTTCAAGAGCAGTTGTGACAGGGAAGCACGAAGCGCTTGACCTCTAATCCCACAGCCGATGGGCCAGCAAGGAAACTCCGGCTGGGCATCTTCAGCGCACAGTGAGCTTTGAAACTGTGTCACACACATTGCTGTCACCCCTCACTTTCCTACCTGAAAGTCCAATTGAATCCTACAACTCCTGTGCTTGCTCTTTGTCAGCAGCAGCAGAATATAGCAGTTACGTTTGGTCTCTGCTGAAACAGCAGAAGAGACATGCACAAAGTTCCTGCTGATCATCTTCAGCACACAGTGAGCTTTGCAACTGGGACACACACATTACTGTCACTGGTCACTTTATCTCCTAAAAGTCCATTTGAATGCAACCTTTCCAGTGCCCGCTCTCTCTGAGCAGCAGCAGAGTGAGTAGAGCAGGAACGTTTAGACTCTGCTGAAAGAGCAGAAGAGCCAGGCCAAAATGCTCCTGCTGATCATCGTCAGCGCACAGCGAGCTTTGCAACTCCGCAACACACATTGCTGTCACTCCTCCCTTTCCTGCCTGAAAGACCAGTTGAATCCAACATCTCTGTGCCAGCTCTCTGCTGAGCAGCAACAGAGAGAGTAGAGCAGCAATGTTTAGACTGTGCTAAAACAGCAGAAGAGCCTTGCGAAAAACCTCCTGCTGGTCATCTATAGCACACAGTGAGCTTTGCAACTGTGACACAAACATTGCGGTCACTCTTCACTCTTTCTCCAAAAAGACCGTTTGAATACAACCTCTCCAGTGCACGCTCTCTGTGAGCTGCAGCAAGAGTAAGTAGAGCAGGAGCGTTTAGACACTGCTGAAAGAGCAGAAAAGCCAGGACAAAATGTTCCTACAGATCATCTTCAGCGCACAGCGAGCTTTGCAACTCTGCAACATCCATTGCTGTCACTCCTCCCTTTCCTGCCTGAAAGACCAATTGAATCCAACATCTCTGTGCTCTCTCTCTGCTGAGCAGCAACAGAGAGAGTAGAGCAGCAATGTTTAGACTGTGCTAAAACAGCAGAAGAGCCTTGCGAAAAAGCTCCTGCTGATCATGTTTAGCACACAGTGAGCTTTGCAACTGTGACACAAACATTACTGTCACTGGTCACTTTATCTCCTAAAAGTGCATTTGAATCCAACGTTTCTGGTGCCCTCTCTCCTTTCAAGAGCAGTTGTGACAGGGGGGCACGAAGCGCTTGACCTCTAATCTCACAGCCGATGGGCCAGCAGGGAAACTCCGGCTGGGCATCTTCAGCGCACAGTGAGCTTTGAAACTGTGTCACACACATTGCTGTCTCCCCTCACTTTCCTACCTGAAAGTCCAATTGAATCCTACAACTCCTGTGCTTGCTCTTTGTCAGCAGCAGCAGAATATAGCAGTTACGTTTGGTCTCTGCTGAAACAGCAGAAGAGACATGCACAAAGTTCCTGCTGATCATCTTCAGCACACAGTGAGCTTTGCAACTGTGACACACACATTACTGTCACTGGTCACTTTATCTCCTAAAAGTCCATTTGAATGCAACCTTTCCAGGGCCCGCTCTCTCTGAGCAGCAGCAGAGTGAGTAGAGCAGGAACGTTTAGACTCTGCTGAAAGAGCAGAAGAGCCAGGCCAAAATGTTCCTGCTGATCATCGTCAGCGCACAGCGAGCTTTGCAACTCCGCAACACACATTGCTGTCACTCCTCCCTTCATCTCCTAATAGTCCGTTTGAATCCATAGTCTCTCGCGCCCTCTCTCGTTTGAACAGCAGCAGTGACACGTGAACACGAGCTCTTGGCCTCTGCTCCCACAGCCGAAGAGCCAGGAGTGAAAGCTCCGGCTATGCATCTTCAGCACGCAGTCAGCTTTGCAACTGTGACACATATATTGCTGTCGCTCCTTACGTTCCTACCTCAAAGTCCAATTGAATCCAAAATCTCTGTGCCCTTTCTCTGCTGTGCAGCAGCAGAGAGGGTAGAGCAGGAACGTTTAGACCCTACTCAAAGAATAGAAGAGCCAGGACAAAATGTTCCTGCAGATCATCTTCAGCGCACAGCGAGCCTTGCAACTCTCCAGCACACATTGCTGTCACTCCTCCCTTTCCTGCCTGAAAGACCAATTGAATCCAACATCTCTGTGCCAGCTCTCTGCTGAGCAGCAACAGAGAGAGTAGAGCAGCAATGTTTAGACTGTGCTAAAACAGCAGAAGAGCCTTGCGAAAAGCTCCTGCTGGTCATCTATAGCACACAGTGAGCTTTGCAACTGTGACACAAACATTGCTGTCACTCTTCACTCTTTCTCCAAAAAGACCGTTTGAATACAACCTCTCCAGTGCACGCTCTCTGTGAGCTGCAGCAAGAGTAAGTAGAGCAGGAGCGTTTAGACACTGCTGAAAGAGCAGAAAAGCCAGGACAAAATGTTCCTACAGATCATCTTCAGCGCACAGCGAGCTTTGCAACTCTGCAACATCCATTGCTGTCTCTCCTCCCTTTCCTGCCTGAAAGACCAATTGAATCTAAAATCTCTGTGCTCTCTCTCTGCTGAGCAGCAACAGAGAGAGTAGAGCAGCAATGTTTAGACTGTGCTAAAACAGCAGAAGAGCCTTGCGAAAAAGCTCCTGCTGATCATGTTTAGCACAGAGTTAGCTTTGCAACTGTGACACAAACATTGCTCTCACTCCTCACTTTATCTCCTAAAAGTGCATTTGAATCCAACGTTTCTGGGGCCCTCTCTCCTTTCAAGAGCAGTTGTGACAGGGGGGCACGAAGCGCTTGACCTCTAATCCCACAGCCGATGGGCCAGCAGGGAAACTCCGGCTGGGCATCTTCAGCGCACAGTGAGCTTTGAAACTGTGTCACACACATTGCTGTCACCCCTCACTTTCCTACCTGAAAACCCAATTGAATCCTACAACTCCTGTGCTTGCTCTTTGTCAGCAGCAGCAGAATATAGCAGTTACGTTTGGTCTTTGCTGAAACAGCAGAAGAGACATGCACAAAGTTCCTGCTGATCAACTTCAGCACACAGTAAGCTTTGCAACTGTGACACACACATTACTGTCACTGGTCACTTTATCTCCTAAAAGTCCATTTGAATGCAACCTTTCCAGTGCCCGCTCTCTCTGAGCAGCAGCAGAGTGAGTAGAGCAGGAACGTTTAGACTCTGCTGAAAGAGCAGAAGAGCCAGGCCAAAATGTTCCTGCTGATCATCGTCAGCGCACAGCGAGCTTTGCAACTCTGCAACACACATTGCTGTCACTCCTCCCTTTCCTGCCTGAAAGACCAGTTGAATCCAACATCTCTGTGCTCTCTCTCTGCTGAGCAGCAACAGAGAGAGTAGAGCAGCAATGTTTAGACTGTGCTAAAACAGCAGAAGAGCCTTGCGAAAAAGCTCCTGCTGATCATGTTTAGCACACAGTGAGCTTTGCAACTGTGACACAAACATTACTGTCACTGGTCACTTTATCTCCTAAAAGTGCATTTGAATCCAACGTTTCTGGTGCCCTCTCTCCTTTCAAGAGCAGTTGTGACAGGGGGGCACGAAGCGCTTGACCTCTAATCTCACAGCCGATGGGCCAGCAGGGAAACTCCGGCTGGGCATCTTCAGCGCACAGTGAGCTTTGAAACTGTGTCACACACATTGCTGTCTCCCCTCACTTTCCTACCTGAAAGTCCAATTGAATCCTACAACTCCTGTGCTTGCTCTTTGTCAGCAGCAGCAGAATATAGCAGTTACGTTTGGTCTCTGCTGAAACAGCAGAAGAGACATGCACAAAGTTCCTGCTGATCATCTTCAGCACACAGTGAGCTTTGCAACTGTGACACACACATTACTGTCACTGGTCACTTTATCTCCTAAAAGTCCATTTGAATGCAACCTTTCCAGGGCCCGCTCTCTCTGAGCAGCAGCAGAGTGAGTAGAGCAGGAACGTTTAGACTCTGCTGAAAGAGCAGAAGAGCCAGGCCAAAATGTTCCTGCTGATCATCGTCAGCGCACAGCGAGCTTTGCAACTCCGCAACACACATTGCTGTCACTCCTCCCTTCATCTCCTAATAGTCCGTTTGAATCCATAGTCTCTCGCGCCCTCTCTCGTTTGAACAGCAGCAGTGACACGTGAACACGAGCTCTTGGCCTCTGCTCCCACAGCCGAAGAGCCAGGAGTGAAAGCTCCGGCTATGCATCTTCAGCACGCAGTCAGCTTTGCAACTGTGACACATATATTGCTGTCGCTCCTTACGTTCCTACCTCAAAGTCCAATTGAATCCAAAATCTCTGTGCCCTTTCTCTGCTGTGCAGCAGCAGAGAGGGTAGAGCAGGAACGTTTAGACCCTACTCAAAGAATAGAAGAGCCAGGACAAAATGTTCCTGCAGATCATCTTCAGCGCACAGCGAGCCTTGCAACTCTCCAGCACACATTGCTGTCACTCCTCCCTTTCCTGCCTGAAAGACCAATTGAATCCAACATCTCTGTGCCAGCTCTCTGCTGAGCAGCAACAGAGAGAGTAGAGCAGCAATGTTTAGACTGTGCTAAAACAGCAGAAGAGCCTTGCGAAAAGCTCCTGCTGGTCATCTATAGCACACAGTGAGCTTTGCAACTGTGACACAAACATTGCTGTCACTCTTCACTCTTTCTCCAAAAAGACCGTTTGAATACAACCTCTCCAGTGCACGCTCTCTGTGAGCTGCAGCAAGAGTAAGTAGAGCAGGAGCGTTTAGACACTGCTGAAAGAGCAGAAAAGCCAGGACAAAATGTTCCTACAGATCATCTTCAGCGCACAGCGAGCTTTGCAACTCTGCAACATCCATTGCTGTCTCTCCTCCCTTTCCTGCCTGAAAGACCAATTGAATCTAACATCTCTGTGCTCTCTCTCTGCTGAGCAGCAACAGAGAGAGTAGAGCAGCAATGTTTAGACTGTGCTAAAACAGCAGAAGAGCCTTGCGAAAAAGCTCCTGCTGATCATGTTTAGCACAGAGTTAGCTTTGCAACTGTGACACAAACATTGCTCTCACTCCTCACTTTATCTCCTAAAAGTGCATTTGAATCCAACGTTTCTGGTGCCCTCTCTCCTTTCAAGAGCAGTTGTGACAGGGGGGCACGAAGCGCTTGACCTCTAATCCCACAGCCGATGGGCCAGCAGGGAAACTCCGGCTGGGCATCTTCAGCGCACAGTGAGCTTTGAAACTGTGTCACACACATTGCTGTCACCCCTCACTTTCCTACCTGAAAACCCAATTGAATCCTACAACTCCTGTGCTTGCTCTTTGTCAGCAGCAGCAGAATATAGCAGTTACGTTTGGTCTTTGCTGAAACAGCAGAAGAGACATGCACAAAGTTCCTGCTGATCAACTTCAGCACACAGTAAGCTTTGCAACTGTGACACACACATTACTGTCACTGGTCACTTTATCTCCTAAAAGTCCATTTGAATGCAACCTTTCCAGTGCCCGCTCTCTCTGAGCAGCAGCAGAGTGAGTAGAGCAGGAACGTTTAGACTCTGCTGAAAGAGCAGAAGAGCCAGGCCAAAATGTTCCTGCTGATCATCGTCAGCGCACAGCGAGCTTTGCAACTCTGCAACACACATTGCTGTCACTCCTCCCTTTCCTGCCTGAAAGACCAGTTGAATCCAACATCTCTGTGCCAGCTCTCTGCTGAGCAGCAACAGAGAGAGTAGAGCAGCAATGTTTAGACTGTGCTAAAACAGCAGAAGAGCCTTGCGAAAAACCTCCTGCTGGTCATCTATAGCACACAGTGAGCTTTGCAACTGTGACACAAACATTGCTGTCACTCTTCACTCTTTCTCCAAAAAGACCGTTTGAATACAACCTCTCCAGTGCACGCTCTCTGAGAGCTGCAGCAAGAGTAAGTAGAGCAGGAACGTTTAGACACTGCTGAAAGAGCAGAAAAGCCAGGACAAAATGTTCCTACAGATCATCTTCAGCGCACAGCGAGCTTTGCAACTCTGCAACATCCATTGCTGTCACTCCTCCCTTTCCTGCCTGAAAGACCAGTTGAATCCAACATCTCTGTGCTCTCTCTCTGCTGAGCAGCAACAGAGAGAGTAGAGCAGCAATGTTTAGACTGTGCTAAAACAGCAGAAGAGCCTTGCGAAAAACCTCCTGCTGGTCATCTATAGCACACAGTTAGCTTTGCAACTGTGACACAAACATTGCTGTCACTGGTCACTTTATCTCCTAAAAGTGCATTTGAATCCAACGTTTCGGTTGCCCTCTCTCCTTTCAAGAGCAGTTGTGACAAGGGAGCACGAAGCGCTTGACCTCTAATCCCACAGCCGATGGGCCAGCAGGGAAACTCCGGCTGGGCATCTTCAGCGCACAGTGAGCTTTGAAACTGTGTCACACACATTGCTGTCTCCCCTCACTTTCCTACCTGAAAGTCCAATTGAATCCTACAACTCCTGTGCTTGCTCTTTGTCAGCAGCAGCAGAATATAGCAGTTACGTTTGGTCTCTGCTGAAACAGCAGAAGAGACATGCACAAAGTTCCTGCTGATCATCTTCAGCACACAGTGAGCTTTGCAACTGTGACACACACATTACTGTCACTGGTCACTTTATCTCCTAAAAGTCCATTTGAATGCAACCTTTCCAGGGCCCGCTCTCTCTGAGCAGCAGCAGAGTGAGTAGAGCAGGAACGTTTAGACTCTGCTGAAAGAGCAGAAGAGCCAGGCCAAAATGTTCCTGCTGATCATCGTCAGCGCACAGCGAGCTTTGCAACTCCGCAACACACATTGCTGTCACTCCTCCCTTCATCTCCTAATAGTCCGTTTGAATCCATAGTCTCTCGCGCCCTCTCTCGTTTGAACAGCAGCAGTGACACGTGAACACGAGCTCTTGGCCTCTGCTCCCACAGCCGAAGAGCCAGGAGTGAAAGCTCCGGCTATGCATCTTCAGCACGCAGTCAGCTTTGCAACTGTGACACATATATTGCTGTCGCTCCTCACGTTCCTACCTCAAAGTCCAATTGAATCCAAAATCTCTGTGCCCTTTCTCTGCTGTGCAGCAGCAGAGAGGGTAGAGCAGGAACGTTTAGACCCTACTCAAAGAATAGAAGAGCCAGGACAAAATGTTCCTGCAGATCATCTTCAGCGCACAGCGAGCCTTGCAACTCTCCAGCACACATTGCTGTCACTCCTCCCTTTCCTGCCTGAAAGACCAATTGAATCCAACATCTCTGTGCCAGCTCTCTGCTGAGCAGCAACAGAGAGAGTAGAGCAGCAATGTTTAGACTGTGCTAAAACAGCAGAAGAGCCTTGCGAAAAAGCTCCTGCTGATCATGTTTAGCACACAGTTAGCTTTGCAACTGTGACACAAACATTGCTGTCACTCCTCACTTTATCTCCTAAAAGTGCATTTGAATCCAACGTTTCTGGGGCCCTCTCTCCTTTCAAGACCAGTTGTGACAGGGGAGCACGAAGCGCTTGACCTCTAATCCCACAGCCGATGGGCCAGCAGGGAAACTCCAGCTGGGCATCTTCAGCGCACAGTGAGCTTTGAAACTGTGTCACACACATTGCTGTCACCCCTCACTTTCCTACCTGAAAGTCCAATTGAATCCTACAACTCCTGTGCTTGCTCTTTGTCAGCAGCAGCAGAATATAGCAGTTACGTTTGGTCTCTGCTGAAACAGCAGAAGAGACATGCACAAAGTTCCTGCTGATCAACTTCAGCACACAGTAAGCTTTGCAACTGTGACACACACATTACTGTCACTGGTCACTTTATCTCCTAAAAGTCCATTTGAATGCAACCTTTCCAGTGCCCGCTCTCTCTGAGCAGCAGCAGAGTGAGTAGAGCAGGAACGTTTAGACTCTGCTGAAAGAGCAGAAGAGCCAGGCCAAAATGTTCCTGCTGATCATCGTCAGCGCACAGCGAGCTTTGCAACTCTGCAACACACATTGCTGTCACTCCTCCCTTTCCTGCCTGAAAGACCAGTTGAATCCAACATCTCTGTGCCAGCTCTCTGCTGAGCAGCAACAGAGAGAGTAGAGCAGCAATGTTTAGACTGTGCTAAAACAGCAGAAGAGCCTTGCGAAAAACCTCCTGCTGGTCATCTATAGCACACAGTGAGCTTTGCAACTGTGACACAAACATTGCTGTCACTCTTCACTCTTTCTCCAAAAAGACCGTTTGAATACAACCTCTTCAGTGCACGCTCTCTGTGAGCTGCAGCAAGAGTAAGTAGAGCAGGAACGTTTAGACACTGCTGAAAGAGCAGAAAAGCCAGGACAAAATGTTCCTACAGATCATCTTCAGCGCACAGCGAGCTTTGCAACTCTGCAACATCCATTGCTGTCACTCCTCCCTTTCCTGCCTGAAAGACCAGTTGAATCCAACATCTCTGTGCTCTCTCTCTGCTGAGCAGCAACAGAGAGAGTAGAGCAGCAATGTTTAGACTGTGCTAAAACAGCAGAAGAGCCTTGCGAAAAAGCTCCTGCTGATCATGTTTAGCACACAGTTAGCTTTGCAACTGTGACACAAACATTGCTGTCACTGGTCACTTTATCTCCTAAAAGTGCATTTGAATCCAACGTTTCGGTTGCCCTCTCTCCTTTCAAGAGCAGTTGTGACAAGGGAGCACGAAGCGCTTGACCTCTAATCCCACAGCCGATGGGCCAGCAGGGAAACTCCGGCTGGGCATCTTCAGCGCACAGTGAGCTTTGAAACTGTGTCACACACATTGCTGTCACCCCTCACTTTCCTACCTGAAAGTCCAATTGAATCCTACAACTCCTGTGCTTGCTCTTTGTCAGCAGCAGCAGAATATAGCAGTTACGTTTGGTCTTTGCTGAAACAGCAGAAGAGACATGCACAAAGTTCCTGCTGATCATCTTCAGCACACAGTGAGCTTTGCAACTGTGACACACACATTACTGTCACTGGTCACTTTATCTCCTAAAAGTCCATTTGAATGCAACCTTTCCAGTGCCCGCTCTCTCTGAGCAGCAGCAGAGTGAGTAGAGCAGGAACGTTTAGACTCTGCTGAAAGAGCAGAAGAGCCAGGCCAAAATGCTCCTGCTGATCATCGTCAGCGCACAGCGAGCTTTGCAACTCCGCAACACACATTGCTGTCACTCCTCCCTTTCCTGCCTGAAAGACCAGTTGAATCCAACATCTCTGTGCCAGCTCTCTGCTGAGCAGCAACAGAGAGAGTAGAGCAGCAATGTTTAGACTGTGCTAAAACAGCAGAAGAGCCTTGCGAAAAGCCTCCTGCTGGTCATCTATAGCACACAGTGAGCTTTGCAACTGTGACACAAACATTGCTGTCACTCCTCACTCTTTCTCCTAAAAGACCATTTGAAAACAACCTCTCCACTGCCCTCTCTCTGTGAGCTACAGCAGAGTGAGTAGAGTAGGAACGCTTAGACTTTGCTAAAAGAGCAGAAGTGCCAGGCCAAAAATGTTCCTGCAGATCCTCTTCAGCGCACAGCGAGCTTTGCAACTCTGCAACACACATTGCCCTCACTCCTCCCTTTCCTCCCTGAAAGACCAATTGAATCCAACATCTCTGTGCCAGCTCTCTGCTGAGCAGCAACAGAGAGAGTAGAGCAGCAATGTTTAGACTGTGCTAAAACAGCAGAAGAGCCTTGCGAAAAAGCTCCTGCTGATCATGTTTAGCACACAGTTAGCTTTGCAACTGTGACACAAACATTGCTGTCACTCCTCACTTTATCTCCTAAAAGTGCATTTGAATCCAACGTTTCTGGGGCCCTCTCTCCTTTCAAGACCAGTTGTGACAGGGGAGCACGAAGCGCTTGACCTCTAATTACACAGCCGATGGGCCAGCAGGGAAACTCCGGCTGGGCATCTTCAGCGCACAGTGAGCTTTGAAACTGTGTCACACACATTGCTGTCACCCCTCACTTTCCTACCTGAAAGTCCAATTGAATCCTACAACTCCTGTGCTTGCTCTTTGTCAGCAGCAGCAGAATATAGCAGTTACGTTTGGTCTCTGCTGAAACAGCAGAAGAGACATGCACAAAGTTCCTGCTGATCATCTTCAGCACACAGTGAGCTTTGCAACTGTGACACACACATTACTGTCACTGGTCACTTTATCTCCTAAAAGTCCATTTGAATGCAACCTTTCCAGTGCCCGCTCTCTCTGAGCAGCAGCAGAGTGAGTAGAGCAGGAACGTTTAGACTCTGCTGAAAGAGCAGAAGAGCCAGGCCAAAATGCTCCTGCTGATCATCGTCAGCGCACAGCGAGCTTTGCAACTCCGCAACACACATTGCTGTCACTCCTCCCTTTCCTGCCTGAAAGACCAGTTGAATCCAACATCTCTGTGCCAGCTCTCTGCTGAGCAGCAACAGAGAGAGTAGAGCAGCAATGTTTAGACTGTGCTAAAACAGCAGAAGAGCCTTGCGAAAAACCTCCTGCTGGTCATCTATAGCACACAGTGAGCTTTGCAACTGTGACACAAACATTGCTGTCACTCTTCACTCTTTCTCCAAAAAGACCGTTTGAATACAACCTCTCCAGTGCACGCTCTCTGTGAGCTGCAGCAAGAGTAAGTAGAGCAGGAACGTTTAGACACTGCTGAAAGAGCAGAAAAGCCAGGACAAAATGTTCCTACAGATCATCTTCAGTGCACAGCGGGCTTTGCAACTCTGCAACATACATTGCTGTCACTCCTCCCTTTCCTGCCTGAAAGACCAATTGAATCCAACATCTCTGTGCCAGCTCTCTGCTGAGCAGCAACAGAGAGAGTAGAGCAGCAATGTTTAGACTGTGCTAAAACAGCAGAAGAGCCTTGCGAAAAAGCTCCTGCTGATCATGTTTAGCACACAGTTAGCTTTGCAACTGTGACACAAACATTGCTGTCACTCCTCACTTTATCTCCTAAAAGTGCATTTGAATCCAACGTTTCTGGGGCCCTCTCTCCTTTCAAGACCAGTTGTGACAGGGGAGCACGAAGCGCTTGACCTCTAATTACACAGCCGATGGGCCAGCAGGGAAACTCCGGCTGGGCATCTTCAGCGCACAGTGAGCTTTGAAACTGTGTCACACACATTGCTGTCACCCCTCACTTTCCTACCTGAAAGTCCAATTGAATCCTACAACTCCTGTGCTTGCTCTTTGTCAGCAGCAGCAGAATATAGCAGTTACGTTTGGTCTCTGCTGAAACAGCAGAAGAGACATGCACAAAGTTCCTGCTGATCATCTTCAGCCCACAGTGAGCTTTGCAAATGGGACACACACATTACTGTCACTGGTCACTTTATCTCCTAAAAGTCCATTTGAAGGCAACCTTTCCAGTGCCCGCTCTCTCTGAGCAGCAGCAGAGTGAGTAGAGCAGGAACGTTTAGACTCTGCTGAAAGAGCAGAAGAGCCAGGCCAAAATGTTCCTGCTGATCATCGTCAGCGCACAGCGAGCTTTGCAACTCTGCAACACACATTGCTGTCACTCCTCCCTTTCCTGCCTGAAAGACCAGTTGAATCCAACATCTCTGTGCCAGCTCTCTGCTGAGCAGCAACAGAGAGAGTAGAGCAGCAATGTTTAGACTGTGCTAAAACAGCAGAAGAGCCTTGCGAAAAACCTCCTGCTGGTCATCTATAGCACACAGTGAGCTTTGCAACTGTGACACAAACATTGCTGTCACTCTTCACTCTTTCTCCAAAAAGACCGTTTGAATACAACCTCTCCAGTGCACGCTCTCTGTGAGCTGCAGCAAGAGTAAGTAGAGCAGGAACGTTTAGACACTGCTGAAAGAGCAGAAAAGCCAGGACAAAATGTTCCTACAGATCATCTTCAGCGCACAGCGAGCTTTGCAACTCTGCAACATCCATTGCTGTCACTCCTCCCTTTCCTGCCTGAAAGACCAGTTGAATCCAACATCTCTGTGCTCTCTCTCTGCTGAGCAGCAACAGAGAGAGTAGAGCAGCAATGTTTAGACTGTGCTAAAACAGCAGAAGAGCCTTGCGAAAAGCCTCCTGCTGGTCATCTATAGCACACAGTGAGCTTTGCAACTGTGACACAAACATTGCTGTCACTCCTCACTCTTTCTCCTAAAAGACCATTTGAAAACAACCTCTCCACTGCCCTCTCTCTGTGAGCTACAGCAGAGTGAGTAGAGTAGGAACGCTTAGACTTTGCTAAAAGAGCAGAAGTGCCAGGCCAAAAATGTTCCTGCAGATCCTCTTCAGCGCACAGCGAGCTTTGCAACTCTGCAACACACATTGCCCTCACTCCTCCCTTTCCTCCCTGAAAGACCAATTGAATCCAACATCTCTGTGCCAGCTCTCTGCTGAGCAGCAACAGAGAGAGTAGAGCAGCAATGTTTAGACTGTGCTAAAACAGCAGAAGAGCCTTGCGAAAAAGCTCCTGCTGATCATGTTTAGCACACAGTTAGCTTTGCAACTGTGACACAAACATTGCTGTCACTCCTCACTTTATCTCCTAAAAGTGCATTTGAATCCAACGTTTCTGGGGCCCTCTCTCCTTTCAAGACCAGTTGTGACAGGGGAGCACGAAGCGCTTGACCTCTAATTACACAGCCGATGGGCCAGCAGGGAAACTCCGGCTGGGCATCTTCAGCGCACAGTGAGCTTTGAAACTGTGTCACACACATTGCTGTCACCCCTCACTTTCCTACCTGAAAGTCCAATTGAATCCTACAACTCCTGTGCTTGCTCTTTGTCAGCAGCAGCAGAATATAGCAGTTACGTTTGGTCTCTGCTGAAACAGCAGAAGAGACATGCACAAAGTTCCTGCTGATCAACTTCAGCACACAATAAGCTTTGCAACTGTGACACACACATTACTGTCCCTGGTCACTTTATCTCCTAAAAGTCCATTTGAATGCAACCTTTCCAGTGCCCGCTCTCTCTGAGCAGCAGCAGAGTGAGTAGAGCAGGAACGTTTAGACTCTGCTGAAAGAGCAGAAGAGCCAGGCCAAAATGTTCCTGCTGATCATCGTCAGCGCACAGCGAGCTTTGCAACTCTGCAACACACATTGCTGTCACTCCTCCCTTTCCTGCCTGAAAGACCAGTTGAATCCAACATCTCTGTGCCAGCTCTCTGATGAGCAGCAACAGAGAGAGTAGAGCAGCAATGTTTAGACTGTGCTAAAACAGCAGAAGAGCATTGCGAAAAACCTCCTGCTGGTCATCTATAGCACACAGTGAGCTTTGCAACTGTGACACAAACATTGCTGTCACTCTTCACTCTTTCTCCAAAAAGACCGTTTGAATACAACCTCTCCAGTGCACGCTCTCTGTGAGCTGCAGCAAGAGTAAGTAGAGCAGGAGCGTTTAGACACTGCTGAAAGAGCAGAAAAGCCAGGACAAAATGTTCCTACAGATCATCTTCAGCGCACAGCGAGCTTTGCAACTCTGCAACATCCATTGCTGTCACTCCTCCCTTTCCTGCCTGAAAGACCAGTTGAATCCAACATCTCTGTGCTCTCTCTCTGCTGAGCAGCAACAGAGAGAGTAGAGCAGCAATGTTTAGACTGTGCTAAAACAGCAGAAGAGCCTTGCGAAAAAGCTCCTGCTGATCATGTTTAGCACACAGTTAGCTTTGCAACTGTGACACAAACATTGCTGTCACTGGTCACTTTATCTCCTAAAAGTGCATTTGAATCCAACGTTTCGGTTGCCCTCTCTCCTTTCAAGAGCAGTTGTGACAAGGGAGCACGAAGCGCTTGACCTCTAATCCCACAGCCGATGGGCCAGCAGGGAAACTCCGGCTGGGCATCTTCAGCGCACAGTGAGCTTTGAAACTGTGTCACACACATTGCTGTCACCCCTCACTTTCCTACCTGAAAGTCCAATTGAATCCTACAACTCCTGTGCTTGCTCTTTGTCAGCAGCAGCAGAATATAGCAGTTACGTTTGGTCTTTGCTGAAACAGCAGAAGAGACATGCACAAAGTTCCTGCTGATCATCTTCAGCACACAGTGAGCTTTGCAACTGTGACACACACATTACTGTCACTGGTCACTTTATCTCCTAAAAGTCCATTTGAATGCAACCTTTCCAGTGCCCGCTCTCTCTGAGCAGCAGCAGAGTGAGTAGAGCAGGAACGTTTAGACTCTGCTGAAAGAGCAGAAGAGCCAGGCCAAAATGCTCCTGCTGATCATCGTCAGCGCACAGCGAGCTTTGCAACTCCGCAACACACATTGCTGTCACTCCTCCCTTTCCTGCCTGAAAGACCAGTTGAATCCAACATCTCTGTGCCAGCTCTCTGCTGAGCAGCAACAGAGAGAGTAGAGCAGCAATGTTTAGACTGTGCTAAAACAGCAGAAGAGCCTTGCGAAAAACCTCCTGCTGGTCATCTATAGCACACAGTGAGCTTTGCAACTGTGACACAAACATTGCTGTCACTCTTCACTCTTTCTCCAAAAAGACCGTTTGAATACAACCTCTCCAGTGCACGCTCTCTGTGAGCTGCAGCAAGAGTAAGTAGAGCAGGAACGTTTAGACACTGCTGAAAGAGCAGAAAAGCCAGGACAAAATGTTCCTACAGATCATCTTCAGTGCACAGCGGGCTTTGCAACTCTGCAACATACATTGCTGTCACTCCTCCCTTTCCTGCCTGAAAGACCAATTGAATCCAACATCTCTGTGCCAGCTCTCTGCTGAGCAGCAACAGAGAGAGTAGAGCAGCAATGTTTAGACTGTGCTAAAACAGCAGAAGAGCCTTGCGAAAAAGCTCCTGCTGATCATGTTTAGCACACAGTTAGCTTTGCAACTGTGACACAAACATTGCTGTCACTCCTCACTTTATCTCCTAAAAGTGCATTTGAATCCAACGTTTCTGGGGCCCTCTCTCCTTTCAAGACCAGTTGTGACAGGGGAGCACGAAGCGCTTGACCTCTAATTACACAGCCGATGGGCCAGCAGGGAAACTCCGGCTGGGCATCTTCAGCGCACAGTGAGCTTTGAAACTGTGTCACACACATTGCTGTCACCCCTCACTTTCCTACCTGAAAGTCCAATTGAATCCTACAACTCCTGTGCTTGCTCTTTGTCAGCAGCAGCAGAATATAGCAGTTACGTTTGGTCTCTGCTGAAACAGCAGAAGAGACATGCACAAAGTTCCTGCTGATCATCTTCAGCACAGAGTGAGCTTTGCAACTGTGACACACACAGTACTGGTAAGCAGAGATGAGTGAGAAATAGCCAAAACCGGCTTAAAAAAGGTTAGAGATGTTGAAAAATGTGTCAGAAATGACCAAAGCTGGCTTAAAATGGGTTAGAAACGGCCAAAAAGGCTTTAAAGCAGGTTAGAGATGTGTGTGCAATGGTTAGAAATGGCAAAAATGGGTTAAAGCAGGTAAGAAATGGGGAAAAGTTGGTTAGAAAGGGAAGAGAAAAAACCTTCAAACGAGTGGAAAGTTGGCAAAAATCGTTCAGGTAGAGCAAAAAAGGCTTAAAAAGGGTTAGAGCTGAGGAAAAATGGGTTATAAATGGCCAAAAGCGGCTTAAAGGTGGTTAGATAGGGGTAAAACTGGGGTAGGAATGGCCAAAAATTGCTTAAAATGGGTTAGAAGTTTGCAAAACTGTGCTAGAAATGGCCCAAAAGGTTTAAATTGGGACAGAAATGGTGAAAAATGGCTTAAAATGAGTTAGGAGTGAGCAAAAATGGGTTAGATATAGCCGAAAACGGTTTAAATCGTGTGAGAAACAGGCAAAAAATGAGTTAGAAAAGAACTAAAAATGGCTTAAAACGGGTTGAGAGCGAGAAAACATCGTGTAGAAAGAGGCAAAAATGGCTTTAAAAGGGTTAGAGATGTGCAAAAATGGGTTAGAAATGGCAAAAAAAAATGGCTTAAAAGGGCTTATAGATGTGCCAAAAATGGTTGGAAATGGCCAAAAATGCTTTAAAGCAGTTTAGAGATGTGTAAAAGTGGGTTAGAAATGGCCTAAAATGGATTAAAGCGGGTAATAATTGGGAGAAACTGTGTTAGAAACAGAAAAAAAAAAAAGCTTAATAAGAGTTGAAGGAGGGCAAAAATGGTTAAGGTATAGCCAAAAAAGGCTTAAAAAGGGTTAGAGATATGCAAAAACTGGGATAGAAATGGCCAAAAAGGCTTTAAAGCAGGTTAGAGATGTGCAAAAACTGGTCAGAAATGGCCAAAAATGGATTAAAGCGGGAGAGAAATGGGAAAAACTGCATTAGAAACAGAAAAAAAGCATAAAAAGTTTTGAATGAGGGAAAAAATGGTGAAGATATAGCCCAAAAAGGCTTAAAAAGGATTAGAGATGTGCAAAAATGGGATAGAAATGGCCAAAAACTCTTTAAAATGTGTTAGAAATGGAGAAAAATGGGTTAGAAATGGACAAAAAATGGATAAGAAATGGCCAAAATTTACTTAAAAGGGGTTAGAGATGTGCAAAAATGAGTTAGAAATGGCCAAGAATAGCATAAACCAGGTTAAGAATGGCCAAAAATGGGTTAGAAATGGCCAAAAAGGCTTTAAAGCAGGTAAGAGATGTGTAAAAAAAAAAAAAAAAAATGGTTAGAAGTGGCAAAAAAATGGATTAAAGATGGTGAGAAATGCAGAAAACTGGGTTAGAAACGGAAAAAAAAATAGCATAAACCGTGTTGAAAGTGGGGAGAAATGGTTTAGAAAGAACCAAAAATGGCTTTAAAAGGGTTAGAGATTTGCAGAAATGGAATAGAAATGGCCAAAATTTATTTTAAAAGCCTCAAAAATGGACAAAAATGCATTAGAAATGGCCAAAACCGGCTTAAAAGGGTTAGAGGTATGCGAGAACGGTTTAGAAAAAGCCAAATTAGGCTTAAAAGGGGCTAGAGATGAGCAAAAAAGGGTTAGAAATGGCCAAAAATAGCTTAAAATGGGTTAGATATAGCCAAAAAAGGGTTAAAATGGGTTAGTAGTGGGTAAAAAAGGGTTAGATGTAGCCGAAAATGGCATAAAACGTGTGAGAACTGGGCCAAAAATGGGTCAGAAAAGAAAAAAAAATGCTTATAATTACTTGAATGCGGAAGAGAGTGTTTTAGAAAGAGCCAAAAACGGCTTTAAAAGGGTTAGATGTATGCAAAAATGGGTTACAAATGGCCAAAAACGCCTTAAAATGGGATAGAAATAGTGAAAAATGGCTTAAAATGTGTTAGAAGTGTGTAAAAATGGTTTAGATAAACCCAAAAATGGTTTAAATCGTGTTGGCAATGGGCAAAAAATGAGTTAGAAAAGGAAAGAAAAATGGCTTAAACCAGGTTGAAAGTCAGAGAAAATGGTGTAGAAAGACCCAAACGTGGCTTTAAAAGGGCTAGAGATGAGCAGAAATGGGTTAGAAATGGCAAAGAATGGCTTAAAAGAGGTTAGAGATGTGCCAGAAATGGTTAGAAATGGCCAAAACTGCTTTAAAGCAGGTTAGAGATGTGCCAGAAATGGTTAGAAATGGCCAAAACTGCTTTAAAGCAGGTTAGAGATGTGCAAAAATGGGCTAGAAATGGCCAAAAATGGATTCAAGTGGGTAAAGAAATGGGGAAAACTGGGTTAGAAACAGAAAAAAACTAGCTTAAAACGGGTGGAAAGTGGGCAAAAATGGTTTAGAATGAGTCAAAAATGCATTAAAAGGGTTCTAGACACGCAGAAATGGGATAGAAATGGCCAAAAATGATTTAAAACGGGTTAGAAATGTTCAAAAATTGGATTAGAAATGGCCAAAACCGGTTTAAAAAGGGTTAGAGGTAAGCAGAGATGAGTGAGAAATAGCCAAAACCGGCTTAAAAAAGGTTAGAGATGTGCAAAAATGGGTCAGAAATGACCAAAGCTGGCTTAAAACGGGTTAGAAACGGCCAAAAAAGCTTTAAAGCGGGTTAGAGATGTGCGAAAACGGGTTAGAAATGGCCTAAGTTGGCCAAAAGCGGGTTAGAAATGGCCAAAAAGGCTTTAAAGCAGGTTAGAGATGTGTGTGCAATGGTTAGAAATGGCAAAAATGGGTTAAAGCAGGTAAGAAATGGGGAAAAGTTGGTTAGAAAGGGAAGAGAAAAAACCTTCAAACGAGTGGAAAGTTGGCAAAAATCGTTCAGGTAGAGCAAAAAAGGCTTAAAAAGGGTTAGAGCTGAGGAAAAATGGGTTATAAATGGCCAAAAGCGGCTTAAAGGTGGTTAGATAGGGGTAAAACTGGGGTAGGAATGGCCAAAAATTGCTTAAAATGGGTTAGAAGTTTGCAAAACTGTGCTAGAAATGGCCCAAAAGGTTTAAATTGGGACAGAAATGGTGAAAAATGGCTTAAAATGAGTTAGGAGTGAGCAAAAATGGGTTAGATATAGCCGAAAACGGTTTAAATCGTGTGAGAAACAGGCAAAAAATGAGTTAGAAAAGAACTAAAAATGGCTTAAAACGGGTTGAGAGCGAGAAAACATCGTGTAGAAAGAGGCAAAAATGGCTTTAAAAGGGTTAGAGATGTGCAAAAATGGGTTAGAAATGGCAAAAAAAATGGCTTAAAAGGGCTTATAGATGTGCCAAAAATGGTTGGAAATGGCCCAAAATGCTTTAAAGCAGTTTAGAGATGTGTAAAAGTGGGTTAGAAATGGCCTAAAATGGATTAAAGCGGGTAATAATTGGGAGAAACTGTGTTAGAAACAGAAAAAAAAAAAGCTTAATAAGAGTTGAAGGAGGGCAAAAATGGTTAAGGTATAGCCAAAAAAGGCTTAAAAAGGGTTAGAGATATGCAAAAACTGGGATAGAAATGGCCAAAAAGGCTTTAAAGCAGGTTAGAGATGTGCAAAAACTGGTCAGAAATGGCCAAAAATGGATTAAAGCGGGAGAGAAATGGGAAAAACTGCATTAGAAACAGAAAAAAAGCATAAAAAGTTTTGAATGAGGGAAAAAATGGTGAAGATATAGCCCAAAAAGGCTTAAAAAGGATTAGAGATGTGCAAAAATGGGATAGAAATGGCCAAAAACTCTTTAAAATGTGTTAGAAATGGAGAAAAATGGGTTAGAAATGGACAAAAAATGGATAAGAAATGGCCAAAATTTACTTAAAAGGGGTTAGAGATGTGCAAAAATGAGTTAGAAATGGCCAAGAATAGCATAAACCAGGTTAAGAATGGCCAAAAATGGGTTAGAAATGGCCAAAAAGGCTTTAAAGCAGGTAAGAGATGTGTAAAAAAAAAAAAAAATAATGGTTAGAAGTGGCAAAAAAATGGATTAAAGATGGTGAGAAATGCAGAAAACTGGGTTAGAAACGGAAAAAAAAATAGCATAAACCGTGTTGAAAGTGGGGAGAAATGGTTTAGAAAGAACCAAAAATGGCTTTAAAAGGGTTAGAGATTTGCAGAAATGGAATAGAAATGGCCAAAATTTATTTAAAAAGCCTCAAAAATGGACAAAAAATGCATTAGAAATGGCCAAAACCGGCTTAAAAGGGTTAGAGGTATGCGAGAACGGTTTAGAAAAAGCCAAATTAGGCTTAAAAGGGGCTAGAGATGAGCAAAAAAGGGTTAGAAATGGCCAAAAATAGCTTAAAATGGGTTAGATATAGCCAAAAAAGGGTTAAAATGGGTTAGTAGTGGGTAAAAAAGGGTTAGATGTAGCCGAAAATGGCATAAAACGTGTGAGAACTGGGCCAAAAATGGGTCAGAAAAGAAAAAAAAATGCTTATAATTACTTGAATGCGGAAGAGAGTGTTTTAGAAAGAGCCAAAAACGGCTTTAAAAGGGTTAGATGTATGCAAAAATGGGTTACAAATGGCCAAAAACGCCTTAAAATGGGATAGAAATAGTGAAAAATGGCTTAAAATGTGTTAGAAGTGTGTAAAAATGGTTTAGATAAACCCAAAAATGGTTTAAATCGTGTGAGCAATGGGCAAAAAATGAGTTAGAAAAGGAAAGAAAAACGGCTTAAACCAGGTTGAAAGTCAGAGAAAATGGTGTAGAAAGACCCAAACGTGTCTTTAAAAGGGCTAGAGATTAGCAGAAATGGGTTAGAAATGGCAAAGAATGGCTTAAAAGAGGTTAGAGATGTGCCAGAAATGGTTAGAAATGGCCAAAACTGCTTTAAAGCAGGTTAGAGATGTGCAAAAATGGGCTAGAAATGGCCAAAAATGGATTCAAGTGGGTAAAGAAATGGGGAAAACTGGGTTAGAAACAGAAAAAAAAACTAGCTTAAAACGGGTGGAAAGTGGGCAAAAATGGTTTAGAAAGAGTCAAAAATGCATTAAAAGGGTTCTAGACACGCAAAAATGGGATAGAAATGGCCAAAAATGATTTAAACCGGGTTAGAAATGTTCAAAAATTGGATTAGAAATGGCCAAAACCGGTTTAAAAAGGGTTAGAGGTAAGCAGAGATGAGTGAGAAATAGCCAAAACTGGCTTAAAAAAGGTTAGAGAGGTGCAAAAATGGGTCAGAAATGACCAAAGCTGGCTTAAAACGGGTTAGAAACGGCCAAAAAAGCTTTAAAGCGGGTTAGAGATGTGCGAAAACGGGTTAGAAATGGCCTAAGTTGGCCAAAAGCGGGTTAGAAATGGCCAAAAAGGCTTTAAAGCAGGTTAGAGATGTGTGTGCAATGGTTAGAAATGGCAAAAATGGGTTAAAGCAGGTAAGAAATGGGGAAAAGTTGGTTAGAAAGGAAATAGAAAAAACCTTCAAACGAGTGGAAAGTTGGCAAAAATCGTTCAGGTAGAGCAAAAAAAGGCTTAAAAAGGGTTAGAGCTGAGGAAAATTGGGTTATAAATGGCCAAAAGCGGCTTAAAGGTGGTTAGATAGGGGTAAAACTGGGGTAGGAATGGCCAAAAATTGCTTAAAATGGGTTAGAAGTTTGCAAAACTGTGCTAGAAATGGCCCAGAAGGTTTAAATTGGGACAGAAATGGTGAAAAATGGCTTAAAATGCGTTAGGAGTGAGCAAAAATGGGTTAGAAATGGCAAAAAATGGCTTAAAAGGGCTTATAGATGTGCCAAAAATGGTTGGAAATGGCCAAAAAAGCTTTAAAGCGGGTTAGAGATGTGCGAAAACGGGTTAGAAATGGCCTAAGTTGGCCAAAAGCGGGTTAGAAATGGCCAAAAAGGCTTTAAAGCAGGTTAGAGATGTGTGTGCAATGGTTAGAAATGGCAAAAATGGGTTAAAGCAGGTAAGAAATGGGGAAAAGTTGGTTAGAAAGGAAATAGAAAAAACCTTCAAACGAGTGGAAAGTTGGCAAAAATCGTTCAGGTAGAGCAAAAAAAGGCTTAAAAAGGGTTAGAGCTGAGGAAAATTGGGTTATAAATGGCCAAAAGCGGCTTAAAGGTGGTTAGATAGGGGTAAAACTGGGGTAGGAATGGCCAAAAATTGCTTAAAATGGGTTAGAAGTTTGCAAAACTGTGCTAGAAATGGCCCAGAAGGTTTAAATTGGGACAGAAATGGTGAAAAATGGCTTAAAATGAGTTAGGAGTGAGCAAAAATGGGTTAGATATAGCCGAAAACGGTTTAAATCGTGTGAGAAACAGGCAAAAAATGAGTTAGAAAAGAACTAAAAATGGCTTAAAACGGGTTGAGAGCGAGAAAACATCGTGTAGAAAGAGGCAAAAATGGCTTTAAAAGGGTTAGAGATGTGCAAAAATGGGTTAGAAATGGCAAAAAAATGGCTTAAAAGGGCTTATAGATGTGCCAAAAATGGTTGGAAATGGCCAAAAATGCTTTAAAGCAGTTTAGAGATGTGTAAAAGTGGGTTAGAAATGGCCAAAAATGGATTAAAGCGGGTAATAATTGGGAGAAACTGTGTTAGAAACAGAAAAAAAAAAAAAGCTTAATAAGAGTTGAAGGAGGGCAAAAATGGTTAAGGTATAGCCAAAAAAGGCTTAAAAAGGGTTAGAGATATGCAAAAACTGGGATAGAAATGGCCAAAAAGGCTTTAAAGCAGGTTAGAGATGTGCAAAAACTGGTCAGAAATGGCCAAAAATGGATTAAAGCGGGAGAGAAATGGGAAAAACTGCATTAGAAACAGAAAAAAAGCATAAAAAGTTTTGAATGAGGGAAAAAATGGTGAAGATATAGCCCAAAAAGGCTTAAAAAGGATTAGAGATGTGCAAAAATGGGATAGAAATGGCCAAAAACTCTTTAAAATGTGTTAGAAATGGAGAAAAATGGGTTAGAAATGGACAAAAAATGGATAAGAAATGGCCAAAAGTAGCTTAAAAGGGGTTAGAGATGTGCAAAAATGAGTTAGAAATGGCCAAGAATGGCATAAAACAGGTTAAGAATGGCCAAAATTGGGTTAGAAATGGCCAAAAAAGCTTTAAAGCAGGTAAGAGATGTGTAAAAAAAAAAAAAAAATAAAATGGTTAGAAGTGGCAAAAAATGGATTAAAGATGGTGAGAAATGCAGAAAACTGGGTTAGAAACAGAAAAAAAAATAGCATAAACCGTGTTGAAAGTGGGGAGAAATGGTTTAGAAAGAACCAAAAATGGCTTTAAAAGGGTTAGAGATTTGCAAAAATGGAATAGAAATGGCCAAAATTTATTTAAAAAGCCTCAAAAATGGACAAAAAATGCATTAGAAATGGCCAAAACCGGCTTAAAAGGGTTAGAGGTACGCGAGAACGGTTTAGAAAAAGCCAAAATTGGCTTAAAAGGGGCTAGAGATGAGCAAAAAAGGGTTAGAAATGGCCAAAAATAGCTTAAAATGGGTTAGATATAGCCAAAAAAGGGTTAAAATGGGTTAGTAGTGGGTAAAAAAGGGTTAGATGTAGCCGAAAATGGCATAAAACGTGTGAGAACTGGGCCAAAAATGGGTCAGAAAAGAAAAAAAAATGCTTATAATTACTTGAATGCAGAAGAGAGTGTTTTAGAAAGAGCCAAAAACGGCTTTAAAAGGGTTAGATGTATGCAAAAATGGGTTACAAATGGCCAAAAACGCCTTAAAATGGGATAGAAATAGTGAAAAATGGCTTAAAATGTGTTAGAAGTGTGTAAAAATGGTTTAGATAAACCCAAAAATGGTTTAAATCGTGTGAGCAATGGGCAAAAAATGAGTTAGAAAAGGAAAGAAAAATGGCTTAAACCAGGTTGAAAGTCAGAAAAAATGGTGTAGAAAGAGCCAAACGTGTCTTTAAAAGGGCTAGAGATGAGCAGAAATGGGTTAGAAATGGCAAAGAATGGCTTAAAAGAGGTTAGAGATGTGCCAGAAATGGTTAGAAATGGCCAAAACTGCTTTAAAGCAGGTTAGAGATGTGCAAAAATGGGCTAGAAATGGCCAAAAATGGATTCAAGTGGGTAAAGAAATGGGGAAAACTGGGTTAGAAACAGAAAAAAAACTAGCTTAAAACGGGTGGAAAGTGGGCAAAAATGGTTTAGAAAGAGTCAAAAATGCATTAAAAGGGTTCTAGACACGCAAAAATGGGATAGAAATGGCCAAAAATGATTTAAACCGGGTTAGAAATGTTCAAAAATTGGATTAGAAATGGCCAAAAACGGTTTAAAAAGGGTTAGAGGTAAGCAGAGATGAGTGAGAAATAGCCAAAACTGGCTTAAAAAAGGTTAGAGATGTGCAAAAATGGGTCAGAAATGACCAAAGCTGGCTTAAAACGGGTTAGAAACGGCCAAAAAAGCTTTAAAGCGGGTTAGAGATGTGCGAAAACGGGTTAGAAATGGCCTAAGTTGGCCAAAAGCGGGTTAGAAATGGCCAAAAAGGCTTTAAAGCAGGTTAGAGATGTGTGTGCAATGGTTAGAAATGGCAAAAATGGGTTAAAGCAGGTAAGAAATGGGGAAAAGTTGGTTAGAAAGGAAATAGAAAAAACCTTCAAACGAGTGGAAAGTTGGCAAAAATCGTTCAGGTAGAGCAAAAAAAGGCTTAAAAAGGGTTAGAGCTGAGGAAAATTGGGTTATAAATGGCCAAAAGCGGCTTAAAGGTGGTTAGATAGGGGTAAAACTGGGGTAGGAATGGCCAAAAATTGCTTAAAATGGGTTAGAAGTTTGCAAAACTGTGCTAGAAATGGCCCAGAAGGTTTAAATTGGGACAGAAATGGTGAAAAATGGCTTAAAATGCGTTAGGAGTGAGCAAAAATGGGTTAGAAATGGCAAAAAATGGCTTAAAAGGGCTTATAGATGTGCCAAAAATGGTTGGAAATGGCCAAAAAAGCTTTAAAGCGGGTTAGAGATGTGCGAAAACGGGTTAGAAATGGCCTAAGTTGGCCAAAAGCGGGTTAGAAATGGCCAAAAAGGCTTTAAAGCAGGTTAGAGATGTGTGTGCAATGGTTAGAAATGGCAAAAATGGGTTAAAGCAGGTAAGAAATGGGGAAAAGTTGGTTAGAAAGGAAATAGAAAAAACCTTCAAACGAGTGGAAAGTTGGCAAAAATCGTTCAGGTAGAGCAAAAAAAGGCTTAAAAAGGGTTAGAGCTGAGGAAAATTGGGTTATAAATGGCCAAAAGCGGCTTAAAGGTGGTTAGATAGGGGTAAAACTGGGGTAGGAATGGCCAAAAATTGCTTAAAATGGGTTAGAAGTTTGCAAAACTGTGCTAGAAATGGCCCAGAAGGTTTAAATTGGGACAGAAATGGTGAAAAATGGCTTAAAATGCGTTAGGAGTGAGCAAAAATGGGTTAGAAATGGCAAAAAATGGCTTAAAAGGGCTTATAGATGTGCCAAAAATGGTTGGAAATGGCCAAAAAAGCTTTAAAGCGGGTTAGAGATGTGCGAAAACGGGTTAGAAATGGCCTAAGTTGGCCAAAAGCGGGTTAGAAATGGCCAAAAAGGCTTTAAAGCAGGTTAGAGATGTGTGTGCAATGGTTAGAAATGGCAAAAATGGGTTAAAGCAGGTAAGAAATGGGGAAAAGTTGGTTAGAAAGGAAATAGAAAAAACCTTCAAACGAGTGGAAAGTTGGCAAAAATCGTTCTGGTAGAGCAAAAAAAGGCTTAAAAAGGGTTAGAGCTGAGGAAAATTGGGTTATAAATGGCCAAAAGCGGCTTAAAGGTGGTTAGATAGGGGTAAAACTGGGGTAGGAATGGCCAAAAATTGCTTAAAATGGGTTAGAAGTTTGCAAAACTGTGCTAGAAATGGCCCAGAAGGTTTAAATTGGGACAGAAATGGTGAAAAATGGCTTAAAATGCGTTAGGAGTGAGCAAAAATGGGTTAGAAATGGCAAAAAATGGCTTAAAAGGGCTTATAGATGTGCCAAAAATGGTTGGAAATGGCCAAAAATGCTTTAAAGCAGGTTAGAGATGTGTAAAAGTGGGTTAGAAATGGCCAAAAATGGATTAAAGCGGGTAATAATTGGGAGAAACTGTGTTAGAAACAGAAAAAAAAAAAAAAAGCTTAATAAGAGTTGAAGGAGGGCAAAAATGGTTAAGGTATAGCCAAAAAAGGCTTAAAAAGGGTAAGAGATATGCAAAAACTGGGATAGAAATGGCCAAAAAGGCTTTAAAGCAGGTTAGAGATGTGCAAAAACTGGTCAGAAATGGCCAAAAATGGATTAAAGCGGGAGAGAAATGGGAAAAACTGCATTAGAAACAGAAAAAAAGCATAAAAAGTTTTGAATGAGGGAAAAAATGGGGAAGATATAGCCCAAAAAGGCTTAAATAGGATTATAGATGTGCAAAAATGGGATAGAAATGGCCAAAAACTCTTTAAAATGTGTTAGAAATGGAGAAAAATGGGTTAGAAATGGATAAAAAATGGATAAGAAATGGCCAAAAGTAGCTTAAAAGGGGTTAGAGATGTGCAAAAATGAGTTAGAAATGGCCAAGAATGGCATAAAACAGGTTAAGAATGGCCAAAAATGGGTTAGAAATGGCCAAAAAGGCTTTAAAGCAGGTAAGAGATGTGTAAAAAAAAAAAAAAAATAAAATGGTTAGAAGTGGCAAAAAATGGATTAAAGATGGTGAGAAATGCAGAAAACTGGGTTAGAAACAGAAAAAAAAATAGCATAAACCGTGTTGAAAGTGGGGAGAAATGGTTTAGAAAGAACCAAAAATGGCTTTAAAAGGGTTAGAGATTTGCAAAAATGGAATAGAAATGGCCAAAATTTATTTAAAAAGCCTCAAAAATGGACAAAAAATGCATTAGAAATGGCCAAAACCGGCTTAAAAGGGTTAGAGGTACGCGAGAACGGTTTAGAAAAAGCCAAAATTGGCTTAAAAGGGGCTAGAGATGAGCAAAAAAGGGTTAGAAATGGCCAAAAATAGCTTAAAATGGGTTAGATATAGCCAAAAAAGGGTTAAAATGGGTTAGTAGTGGGTAAAAAAGGGTTAGATGTAGCCGAAAATGGCATAAAACGTGTGAGAACTGGGCCAAAAATGGGTCAGAAAAGAAAAAAAAAAATGCTTATAATTACTTGAATGCAGAAGTGTTTTAGAAGGAGCCAAAAACGGCTTTAAAAGGGTTAGATGTATGCAAAAATGGGTTACAAATGGCCAAAAACGCCTTAAAATGGGATAGAAATAGTGAAAAATGGCTTAAAATGTGTTAGAAGTGTGTAAAAATGGTTTAGATAAACCCCAAAATGGCTTAAATCGTGTGAGCAATGGGCAAAAAATGAGTTAGAAAAGGAAAGAAAAATGGCTTAAACCAGGTTGAAAGTCAGAAAAAATGGTGTAGAAAGAGCCAAACGTGTCTTTAAAAGGGCTAGAGATGAGCAGAAATGGGTTAGAAATGGCAAAGAATGGCTTAAAAGAGGTTAGAGATGTGCCAGAAATGGTTAGAAATGGCCAAAACTGCTTTAAAGCAGGTTAGAGATGTGCAAAAATGGGCTAGAAATGGCCAAAAATGGATTCAAGTGGGTAAAGAAATGGGGAAAACTGGGTTAGAAACAGAAAAAAACTAGCTTAAAACGGGTGGAAAGTGGGCAAAAATGGTTTAGAAAGAGTCAAAAATGCATTAAAAGGGTTCTAGACACGCAAAAATGGGATAGAAATGGCCAAAAATGATTTAAACCGGGTTAGAAATGTTCAAAAATTGGATTAGAAATGGCCAAAACCGGTTTAAAAAGGGTTAGAGGTAAGCAGAGATGAGTGAGAAATAGCCAAAACTGGCTTAAAAAAGGTTAGAGATGTGCAAAAATGGGTCAGAAATGACCAAAGCTGGCTTAAAACGGGTTAGAAACGGCCAAAAAAGCTTTAAAGCGGGTTAGAGATGTGCGAAAACGGGTTAGAAATGGCCTAAGTTGGCCAAAAGCGGGTTAGAAATGGCCAAAAAGGCTTTAAAGCAGGTTAGAGATGTGTGTGCAATGGTTAGAAATGGCAAAAATGGGTTAAAGCAGGTAAGAAATGGGGAAAAGTTGGTTAGAAAGGAAATAGAAAAAACCTTCAAACGAGTGGAAAGTTGGCAAAAATCGTTCAGGTAGAGCAAAAAAAGGCTTAAAAAGGGTTAGAGCTGAGGAAAATTGGGTTATAAATGGCCAAAAGCGGCTTAAAGGTGGTTAGATAGGGGTAAAACTGGGGTAGGAATGGCCAAAAATTGCTTAAAATGGGTTAGAAGTTTGCAAAACTGTGCTAGAAATGGCCCAGAAGGTTTAAATTGGGACAGAAATGGTGAAAAATGGCTTAAAATGCGTTAGGAGTGAGCAAAAATGGGTTAGAAATGGCAAAAAATGGCTTAAAAGGGCTTATAGATGTGCCAAAAATGGTTGGAAATGGCCAAAAAAGCTTTAAAGCGGGTTAGAGATGTGCGAAAACGGGTTAGAAATGGCCTAAGTTGGCCAAAAGCGGGTTAGAAATGGCCAAAAAGGCTTTAAAGCAGGTTAGAGATGTGTGTGCAATGGTTAGAAATGGCAAAAATGGGTTAAAGCAGGTAAGAAATGGGGAAAAGTTGGTTAGAAAGGAAATAGAAAAAACCTTCAAACGAGTGGAAAGTTGGCAAAAATCGTTCAGGTAGAGCAAAAAAAGGCTTAAAAAGGGTTAGAGCTGAGGAAAATTGGGTTATAAATGGCCAAAAGTGGCTTAAAGGTGGTTAGATAGGGGTAAAACTGGGGTAGGAATGGCCAAAAATTGCTTAAAATGGGTTAGAAGTTTGCAAAACTGTGCTAGAAATGGCCCAGAAGGTTTAAATTGGGACAGAAATGGTGAAAAATGGCTTAAAATGCGTTAGGAGTGAGCAAAAATGGGTTAGAAATGGCAAAAAATGGCTTAAAAGGGCTTATAGATGTGCCAAAAATGGTTGGAAATGGCCAAAAAAGCTTTAAAGCGGGTTAGAGATGTGCGAAAACGGGTTAGAAATGGCCTAAGTTGGCCAAAAGCGGGTTAGAAATGGCCAAAAAGGCTTTAAAGCAGGTTAGAGATGTGTGTGCAATGGTTAGAAATGGCAAAAATGGGTTAAAGCAGGTAAGAAATGGGGAAAAGTTGGTTAGAAAGGAAATAGAAAAAACCTTCAAACGAGTGGAAAGTTGGCAAAAATCGTTCTGGTAGAGCAAAAAAAGGCTTAAAAAGGGTTAGAGCTGAGGAAAATTGGGTTATAAATGGCCAAAAGCGGCTTAAAGGTGGTTAGATAGGGGTAAAACTGGGGTAGGAATGGCCAAAAATTGCTTAAAATGGGTTAGAAGTTTGCAAAACTGTGCTAGAAATGGCCCAGAAGGTTTAAATTGGGACAGAAATGGTGAAAAATGGCTTAAAATGCGTTAGGAGTGAGCAAAAATGGGTTAGAAATGGCAAAAAATGGCTTAAAAGGGCTTATAGATGTGCCAAAAATGGTTGGAAATGGCCAAAAATGCTTTAAAGCAGGTTAGAGATGTGTAAAAGTGGGTTAGAAATGGCCAAAAATGGATTAAAGCGGGTAATAATTGGGAGAAACTGTGTTAGAAACAGAAAAAAAAAAAAAAAGCTTAATAAGAGTTGAAGGAGGGCAAAAATGGTTAAGGTATAGCCAAAAAAGGCTTAAAAAGGGTAAGAGATATGCAAAAACTGGGATAGAAATGGCCAAAAAGGCTTTAAAGCAGGTTAGAGATGTGCAAAAACTGGTCAGAAATGGCCAAAAATGGATTAAAGCGGGAGAGAAATGGGAAAAACTGCATTAGAAACAGAAAAAAAGCATAAAAAGTTTTGAATGAGGGAAAAAATGGTGAAGATATAGCCCAAAAAGGCTTAAATAGGATTATAGATGTGCAAAAATGGGATAGAAATGGCCAAAAACTCTTTAAAATGTGTTAGAAATGGAGAAAAATGGGTTAGAAATGGATAAAAAATGGATAAGAAATGGCCAAAAGTAGCTTAAAAGGGGTTAGAGATGTGCAAAAATGAGTTAGAAATGGCCAAGAATGGCATAAAACAGGTTAAGAATGGCCAAAAATGGGTTAGAAATGGCCAAAAAGGCTTTAAAGCAGGTAAGAGATGTGTAAAAAAAAAAAAAAATAAAATGGTTAGAAGTGGCAAAAAATGGATTAAAGATGGTGAGAAATGCAGAAAACTGGGTTAGAAACAGAAAAAAAAATAGCATAAACCGTGTTGAAAGTGGGGAGAAATGGTTTAGAAAGAACCAAAAATGGCTTTAAAAGGGTTAGAGATTTGCAAAAATGGAATAGAAATGGCCAAAATTTATTTAAAAAGCCTCAAAAATGGACAAAAAATGCATTAGAAATGGCCAAAACCGGCTTAAAAGGGTTAGAGGTACGCGAGAACGGTTTAGAAAAAGCCAAAATTGGCTTAAAAGGGGCTAGAGATGAGCAAAAAAGGGTTAGAAATGGCCAAAAATAGCTTAAAATGGGTTAGATATAGCCAAAAAAGGGTTAAAATGGGTTAGTAGTGGGTAAAAAAGGGTTAGATGTAGCCGAAAATGGCATAAAACGTGTGAGAACTGGGCCAAAAATGGGTCAGAAAAGAAAAAAAAAAATGCTTATAATTACTTGAATGCAGAAGTGTTTTAGAAGGAGCCAAAAACGGCTTTAAAAGGGTTAGATGTATGCAAAAATGGGTTACAAATGGCCAAAAACGCCTTAAAATGGGATAGAAATAGTGAAAAATGGCTTAAAATGTGTTAGAAGTGTGTAAAAATGGTTTAGATAAACCCCAAAATGGTTTAAATCGTGTGAGCAATGGGCAAAAAATGAGTTAGAAAAGGAAAGAAAAATGGCTTAAACCAGGTTGAAAGTCAGAAAAAATGGTGTAGAAAGAGCCAAACGTGTCTTTAAAAGGGCTAGAGATGAGCAGAAATGGGTTAGAAATGGCAAAGAATGGCTTAAAAGAGGTTAGAGATGTGCCAGAAATGGTTAGAAATGGCCAAAACTGCTTTAAAGCAGGTTAGAGATGTGCAAAAATGGGCTAGAAATGGCCAAAAATGGATTCAAGTGGGTAAAGAAATGGGGAAAACTGGGTTAGAAACAGAAAAAAACTAGCTTAAAACGGGTGGAAAGTGGGCAAAAATGGTTTAGAAAGAGTCAAAAATGCATTAAAAGGGTTCTAGACACGCAAAAATGGGATAGAAATGGCCAAAAATGATTTAAACCGGGTTAGAAATGTTCAAAAATTGGATTAGAAATGGCCAAAACCGGTTTAAAAAGGGTTAGAGGTAAGCAGAGATGAGTGAGAAATAGCCAAAACTGGCTTAAAAAAGGTTAGAGAGGTGCAAAAATGGGTCAGAAATGACCAAAGCTGGCTTAAAACGGGTTAGAAACGGCCAAAAAAGCTTTAAAGCGGGTTAGAGATGTGCGAAAACGGGTTAGAAATGGCCTAAGTTGGCCAAAAGCGGGTTAGAAATGGCCAAAAAGGCTTTAAAGCAGGTTAGAGATGTGTGTGCAATGGTTAGAAATGGCAAAAATGGGTTAAAGCAGGTAAGAAATGGGGAAAAGTTGGTTAGAAAGGAAATAGAAAAAACCTTCAAACGAGTGGAAAGTTGGCAAAAATCGTTCAGGTAGAGCAAAAAAAGGCTTAAAAAGGGTTAGAGCTGAGGAAAATTGGGTTATAAATGGCCAAAAGCGGCTTAAAGGTGGTTAGATAGGGGTAAAACTGGGGTAGGAATGGCCAAAAATTGCTTAAAATGGGTTAGAAGTTTGCAAAACTGTGCTAGAAATGGCCCAGAAGGTTTAAATTGGGACAGAAATGGTGAAAAATGGCTTAAAATGCGTTAGGAGTGAGCAAAAATGGGTTAGAAATGGCAAAAAAATGGCTTAAAAGGGCTTATAGATGTGCCAAAAATGGTTGGAAATGGCCAAAAAAGCTTTAAAGCGGGTTAGAGATGTGCGAAAACGGGTTAGAAATGGCCTAAGTTGGCCAAAAGCGGGTTAGAAATGGCCAAAAAGGCTTTAAAGCAGGTTAGAGATGTGTGTGCAATGGTTAGAAATGGCAAAAATGGGTTAAAGCAGGTAAGAAATGGGGAAAAGTTGGTTAGAAAGGAAATAGAAAAAACCTTCAAACGAGTGGAAAGTTGGCAAAAATCGTTCAGGTAGAGCAAAAAAAGGCTTAAAAAGGGTTAGAGCTGAGGAAAATTGGGTTATAAATGGCCAAAAGCGGCTTAAAGGTGGTTAGATAGGGGTAAAACTGGGGTAGGAATGGCCAAAAATTGCTTAAAATGGGTTAGAAGTTTGCAAAACTGTGCTAGAAATGGCCCAGAAGGTTTAAATTGGGACAGAAATGGTGGAAAATGGCTTAAAATGCGTTAGGAGTGAGCAAAAATGGGTTAGAAATGGCAAAAAATGGCTTAAAAGGGCTTATAGATGTGCCAAAAATGGTTGGAAATGGCCAAAAATGCTTTAAAGCAGGTTAGAGATGTGTAAAAGTGGGTTAGAAATGGCCAAAAATGGATTAAAGCGGGTAATAATTGGGAGAAACTGTGTTAGAAACAGAAAAAAAAAAAAAAAAGCTTAATAAGAGTTGAAGGAGGGCAAAAATGGTTAAGGTATAGCCAAAAAAGGCTTAAAAAGGTTAAGAGATATGCAAAAACTGGGATAGAAATGGCCAAAAAGGCTTTAAAGCAGGTTAGAGATGTGCAAAAACTGGTCAGAAATGGCCAAAAATGGATTAAAGCGGGAGAGAAATGGGAAAAACTGCATTAGAAACAGAAAAAAAGCATAAAAAGTTTTGAATGAGGGAAAAAATGGTGAAGATATAGCCCAAAAAGGCTTAAATAGGATTATAGATGTGCAAAAATGGGATAGAAATGGCCAAAAACTCTTTAAAATGTGTTAGAAATGGAGAAAAATGGGTTAGAAATGGATAAAAAATGGATAAGAAATGGCCAAAAGTAGCTTAAAAGGGGTTAGAGATGTGCAAAAATGAGTTAGAAATGGCCAAGAATGGCATAAAACAGGTTAAGAATGGCCAAAAATGGGTTAGAAATGGCCAAAAAGGCTTTAAAGCAGGTAAGAGATGTGTAAAAAAAAAAAAAAATAAAATGGTTAGAAGTGGCAAAAAATGGATTAAAGATGGTGAGAAATGCAGAAAACTGGGTTAGAAACAGAAAAAAAAATAGCATAAACCGTGTTGAAAGTGGGGAGAAATGGTTTAGAAAGAACCAAAAATGGCTTTAAAAGGGTTAGAGATTTGCAAAAATGGAATAGAAATGGCCAAAATTTATTTAAAAAGCCTCAAAAATGGACAAAAAATGCATTAGAAATGGCCAAAACCGGCTTAAAAGGGTTAGAGGTACGCGAGAACGGTTTAGAAAAAGCCAAAATTGGCTTAAAAGGGGCTAGAGATGAGCAAAAAAGGGTTAGAAATGGCCAAAAATAGCTTAAAATGGGTTAGATATAGCCAAAAAAGGGTTAAAATGGGTTAGTAGTGGGTAAAAAAGGGTTAGATGTAGCCGAAAATGGCATAAAACGTGTGAGAACTGGGCCAAAAATGGGTCAGAAAAGAAAAAAAAATGCTTATAATTACTTGAATGCAGAAGTGTTTTAGAAGGAGCCAAAAACGGCTTTAAAAGGGTTAGATGTATGCAAAAATGGGTTAGAAATGGCCAAAAACGCCTTAAAATGGGATAGAAATAGTGAAAAATGGCTTAAAATGTGTTAGAAGTGTGTAAAAATGGTTTAGATAAACCCCAAAATGGTTTAAATCGTGTGAGCAATGGGCAAAAAATGAGTTAGAAAAGGAAAGAAAAATGGCTTAAACCAGGTTGAAAGTCAGAAAAAATGGTGTAGAAAGAGCCAAACGTGTCTTTAAAAGGGCTAGAGATGAGCAGAAATGGGTTAGAAATGGCAAAGAATGGCTTAAAAGAGGTTAGAGATGTGCCAGAAATGGTTAGAAATGGCCAAAACTGCTTTAAAGCAGGTTAGAGATGTGCAAAAATGGGCTAGAAATGGCCAAAAATGGATTCAAGTGGGTAAAGAAATGGGGAAAACTGGGTTAGAAACAGAAAAAAACTAGCTTAAAACGGGTGGAAAGTGGGCAAAAATGGTTTAGAAAGAGTCAAAAATGCATTAAAAGGGTTCTAGACACGCAAAAATGGGATAGAAATGGCCAAAAATGATTTAAACCGGGTTAGAAATGTTCAAAAATTGGATTAGAAATGGCCAAAACCGGTTTAAAAAGGGTTAGAGGTAAGCAGAGATGAGTGAGAAATAGCCAAAACTGGCTTAAAAAAGGTTAGAGATGTGCAAAAATGGGTCAGAAATGACCAAAGCTGGCTTAAAACGGGTTAGAAACGGCCAAAAAAGCTTTAAAGCGGGTTAGAGATGTGCGAAAACGGGTTAGAAATGGCCTAAGTTGGCCAAAAGCGGGTTAGAAATGGCCAAAAAGGCTTTAAAGCAGGTTAGAGATGTGTGTGCAATGGTTAGAAATGGCAAAAATGGGTTAAAGCAGGTAAGAAATGGGGAAAAGTTGGTTAGAAAGGAAATAGAAAAAACCTTCAAACGAGTGGAAAGTTGGCAAAAATCGTTCAGGTAGAGCAAAAAAAGGCTTAAAAAGGGTTAGAGCTGAGGAAAATTGGGTTATAAATGGCCAAAAGCGGCTTAAAGGTGGTTAGATAGGGGTAAAACTGGGGTAGGAATGGCCAAAAATTGCTTAAAATGGGTTAGAAGTTTGCAAAACTGTGCTAGAAATGGCCCAGAAGGTTTAAATTGGGACAGAAATGGTGAAAAATGGCTTAAAATGCGTTAGGAGTGAGCAAAAATGGGTTAGAAATGGCAAAAAATGGCTTAAAAGGGCTTATAGATGTGCCAAAAATGGTTGGAAATGGCCAAAAAAGCTTTAAAGCGGGTTAGAGATGTGCGAAAACGGGTTAGAAATGGCCTAAGTTGGCCAAAAGCGGGTTAGAAATGGCCAAAAAGGCTTTAAAGCAGGTTAGAGATGTGTGTGCAATGGTTAGAAATGGCAAAAATGGGTTAAAGCAGGTAAGAAATGGGGAAAAGTTGGTTAGAAAGGAAATAGAAAAAACCTTCAAACGAGTGGAAAGTTGGCAAAAATCGTTCAGGTAGAGCAAAAAAAGGCTTAAAAAGGGTTAGAGCTGAGGAAAATTGGGTTATAAATGGCCAAAAGTGGCTTAAAGGTGGTTAGATAGGGGTAAAACTGGGGTAGGAATGGCCAAAAATTGCTTAAAATGGGTTAGAAGTTTGCAAAACTGTGCTAGAAATGGCCCAGAAGGTTTAAATTGGGACAGAAATGGTGAAAAATGGCTTAAAATGCGTTAGGAGTGAGCAAAAATGGGTTAGAAATGGCAAAAAATGGCTTAAAAGGGCTTATAGATGTGCCAAAAATGGTTGGAAATGGCCAAAAAAGCTTTAAAGCGGGTTAGAGATGTGCGAAAACGGGTTAGAAATGGCCTAAGTTGGCCAAAAGCGGGTTAGAAATGGCCAAAAAGGCTTTAAAGCAGGTTAGAGATGTGTGTGCAATGGTTAGAAATGGCAAAAATGGGTTAAAGCAGGTAAGAAATGGGGAAAAGTTGGTTAGAAAGGAAATAGAAAAAACCTTCAAACGAGTGGAAAGTTGGCAAAAATCGTTCTGGTAGAGCAAAAAAAGGCTTAAAAAGGGTTAGAGCTGAGGAAAATTGGGTTATAAATGGCCAAAAGCGGCTTAAAGGTGGTTAGATAGGGGTAAAACTGGGGTAGGAATGGCCAAAAATTGCTTAAAATGGGTTAGAAGTTTGCAAAACTGTGCTAGAAATGGCCCAGAAGGTTTAAATTGGGACAGAAATGGTGAAAAATGGCTTAAAATGCGTTAGGAGTGAGCAAAAATGGGTTAGAAATGGCAAAAAATGGCTTAAAAGGGCTTATAGATGTGCCAAAAATGGTTGGAAATGGCCAAAAATGCTTTAAAGCAGGTTAGAGATGTGTAAAAGTGGGTTAGAAATGGCCAAAAATGGATTAAAGCGGGTAATAATTGGGAGAAACTGTGTTAGAAACAGAAAAAAAAAAAAAAAGCTTAATAAGAGTTGAAGGAGGGCAAAAATGGTTAAGGTATAGCCAAAAAAGGCTTAAAAAGGGTAAGAGATATGCAAAAACTGGGATAGAAATGGCCAAAAAGGCTTTAAAGCAGGTTAGAGATGTGCAAAAACTGGTCAGAAATGGCCAAAAATGGATTAAAGCGGGAGAGAAATGGGAAAAACTGCATTAGAAACAGAAAAAAAGCATAAAAAGTTTTGAATGAGGGAAAAAATGGGGAAGATATAGCCCAAAAAGGCTTAAATAGGATTATAGATGTGCAAAAATGGGATAGAAATGGCCAAAAACTCTTTAAAATGTGTTAGAAATGGAGAAAAATGGGTTAGAAATGGATAAAAAATGGATAAGAAATGGCCAAAAGTAGCTTAAAAGGGGTTAGAGATGTGCAAAAATGAGTTAGAAATGGCCAAGAATGGCATAAAACAGGTTAAGAATGGCCAAAAATGGGTTAGAAATGGCCAAAAAGGCTTTAAAGCAGGTAAGAGATGTGTAAAAAAAAAAAAAAAATAAAATGGTTAGAAGTGGCAAAAAATGGATTAAAGATGGTGAGAAATGCAGAAAACTGGGTTAGAAACAGAAAAAAAAATAGCATAAACCGTGTTGAAAGTGGGGAGAAATGGTTTAGAAAGAACCAAAAATGGCTTTAAAAGGGTTAGAGATTTGCAAAAATGGAATAGAAATGGCCAAAATTTATTTAAAAAGCCTCAAAAATGGACAAAAAATGCATTAGAAATGGCCAAAACCGGCTTAAAAGGGTTAGAGGTACGCGAGAACGGTTTAGAAAAAGCCAAAATTGGCTTAAAAGGGGCTAGAGATGAGCAAAAAAGGGTTAGAAATGGCCAAAAATAGCTTAAAATGGGTTAGATATAGCCAAAAAAGGGTTAAAATGGGTTAGTAGTGGGTAAAAAAGGGTTAGATGTAGCCGAAAATGGCATAAAACGTGTGAGAACTGGGCCAAAAATGGGTCAGAAAAGAAAAAAAAAAATGCTTATAATTACTTGAATGCAGAAGTGTTTTAGAAGGAGCCAAAAACGGCTTTAAAAGGGTTAGATGTATGCAAAAATGGGTTACAAATGGCCAAAAACGCCTTAAAATGGGATAGAAATAGTGAAAAATGGCTTAAAATGTGTTAGAAGTGTGTAAAAATGGTTTAGATAAACCCCAAAATGGCTTAAATCGTGTGAGCAATGGGCAAAAAATGAGTTAGAAAAGGAAAGAAAAATGGCTTAAACCAGGTTGAAAGTCAGAAAAAATGGTGTAGAAAGAGCCAAACGTGTCTTTAAAAGGGCTAGAGATGAGCAGAAATGGGTTAGAAATGGCAAAGAATGGCTTAAAAGAGGTTAGAGATGTGCCAGAAATGGTTAGAAATGGCCAAAACTGCTTTAAAGCAGGTTAGAGATGTGCAAAAATGGGCTAGAAATGGCCAAAAATGGATTCAAGTGGGTAAAGAAATGGGGAAAACTGGGTTAGAAACAGAAAAAAACTAGCTTAAAACGGGTGGAAAGTGGGCAAAAATGGTTTAGAAAGAGTCAAAAATGCATTAAAAGGGTTCTAGACACGCAAAAATGGGATAGAAATGGCCAAAAATGATTTAAACCGGGTTAGAAATGTTCAAAAATTGGATTAGAAATGGCCAAAACCGGTTTAAAAAGGGTTAGAGGTAAGCAGAGATGAGTGAGAAATAGCCAAAACTGGCTTAAAAAAGGTTAGAGATGTGCAAAAATGGGTCAGAAATGACCAAAGCTGGCTTAAAACGGGTTAGAAACGGCCAAAAAAGCTTTAAAGCGGGTTAGAGATGTGCGAAAACGGGTTAGAAATGGCCTAAGTTGGCCAAAAGCGGGTTAGAAATGGCCAAAAAGGCTTTAAAGCAGGTTAGAGATGTGTGTGCAATGGTTAGAAATGGCAAAAATGGGTTAAAGCAGGTAAGAAATGGGGAAAAGTTGGTTAGAAAGGAAATAGAAAAAACCTTCAAACGAGTGGAAAGTTGGCAAAAATCGTTCAGGTAGAGCAAAAAAAGGCTTAAAAAGGGTTAGAGCTGAGGAAAATTGGGTTATAAATGGCCAAAAGTGGCTTAAAGGTGGTTAGATAGGGGTAAAACTGGGGTAGGAATGGCCAAAAATTGCTTAAAATGGGTTAGAAGTTTGCAAAACTGTGCTAGAAATGGCCCAGAAGGTTTAAATTGGGACAGAAATGGTGAAAAATGGCTTAAAATGCGTTAGGAGTGAGCAAAAATGGGTTAGAAATGGCAAAAAATGGCTTAAAAGGGCTTATAGATGTGCCAAAAATGGTTGGAAATGGCCAAAAAAGCTTTAAAGCGGGTTAGAGATGTGCGAAAACGGGTTAGAAATGGCCTAAGTTGGCCAAAAGCGGGTTAGAAATGGCCAAAAAGGCTTTAAAGCAGGTTAGAGATGTGTGTGCAATGGTTAGAAATGGCAAAAATGAGCAGTTGTGACAGGGGAGCACGAAGCGCTTGACCTCTAATCCCACAGCCGATGGGCCAGCAGGGAAACTCCGGCTGGGCATCTTCAGCGCACAGTGAGCTTTGAAACTGTGTCACACACATTGCTGTCACCCCTCACTTTCCTACCTGAAAGTCCAATTGAATCCTACAACTCCTGTGCTTGCTCTTTGTCAGCAGCAGCAGAATATAGCAGTTACGTTTGGTCTCTGCTGAAACAGCAGAAGAGACATGCACAAAGTTCCTGCTGATCATCTTCAGCACACAGTGAGCTTTGCAACTGTGACACACACATTACTCTCACTGGTCACTTTATCTCCTAAAAGTCCATTTGAATGCAACCTTTCCAGTGCCCGCTCTCTCTGAGCAGCAGCAGAGTGAGTAGAGCAGGAAAGTTTAGACTCTGCTGAAAGAGCAGAAGAGCCAGGCCAAAATGTTCCTGCTGATCATCGTCAGCGCACAGCGAGCTTTGCAACTCTGCAACACACATTGCTGTCACTCCTCCCTTTCCTGCCTGAAAGACCAGTTGAATCCAACATCTCTGTGCCAGCTCTCTGCTGAGCAGCAACAGAGAGAGTAGAGCAGCAATGTTTAGACTGTGCTAAAACAGCAGAAGAGCCTTGCGAAAAAGCTCCTGCTGGTCATCTATAGCACACAGTGAGCTTTGCAACTGTGACACAAACATTGCTGTCACTCTTCACTCTTTCTCCAAAAAGACCGTTTGAATACAACCTCTCCAGTGCACGCTCTCTGTGAGCTGCAGCAAGAGTAAGTAGAGCAGGAACGTTTAGACACTGCTGAAAGAGCAGAAAAGCCAGGACAAAATGTTCCTACAGATCATCTTCAGCGCACAGCGAGCTTTGCAACTCTGCAACATACATTGCTGTCACTCCTCCCTTTCCTGCCTGAAAGACCAATTGAATCCAACATCTCTGTGCTCTCTCTCTGCTGAGCAGCAACAGAGAGAGTAGAGCAGCAATGTTTCGACTGTGCTAAAACAGCAGAAGAGCCTTGCGAAAAAGCTCCTGCTGATCATGTTTAGCACACAGTTAGCTTTGCAACTGTGACACAAACATTGCTGTCACTCCTCACTTTATCTCCTAAAAGTGCATTTGAATCCAACGTTTCGGGTGCCCTCTCTCCTTTCAAGAGCAGTTGTGACAGGGGAGCACGAAGCGCTTGACCTCTAATCCCACAGCCGATGGGCCAGCAGGGAAACTCCGGCTGGGCATCTTCAGCGCACAGTGAGCTTTGAAACTGTGTCACACACATTGCTGTCACCCCTCACTTTCCTACCTGAAAGTCCAATTGAATCCTACAACTCCTGTGCTTGCTCTTTGTCAGCAGCAGCAGAATATAGCAGTTACGTTTGGTCTCTGCTGAAACAGCAGAAGAGACATGCACAAAGTTCCTGCTGATCATCTTCAGCACACAGTGAGCTTTGCAACTGTGACACACACATTACTCTCACTGGTCACTTTATCTCCTAAAAGTCCATTTGAATGCAACCTTTCCAGTGCCCGCTCTCTCTGAGCAGCAGCAGAGTGAGTAGAGCAGGAAAGTTTAGACTCTGCTGAAAGAGCAGAAGAGCCAGGCCAAAATGTTCCTGCTGATCATCGTCAGCGCACAGCGAGCTTTGCAACTCTGCAACACACATTGCTGTCACTCCTCCCTTTCCTGCCTGAAAGACCAGTTGAATCCAACATCTCTGTGCCAGCTCTCTGCTGAGCAGCAACAGAGAGAGTAGAGCAGCAATGTTTAGACTGTGCTAAAACAGCAGAAGAGCCTTGCGAAAAAGCTCCTGCTGGTCATCTATAGCACACAGTGAGCTTTGCAACTGTGACACAAACATTGCTGTCACTCTTCACTCTTTCTCCAAAAAGACCGTTTGAATACAACCTCTCCAGTGCACGCTCTCTGTGAGCTGCAGCAAGAGTAAGTAGAGCAGGAACGTTTAGACACTGCTGAAAGAGCAGAAAAGCCAGGACAAAATGTTCCTACAGATCATCTTCAGCGCACAGCGAGCTTTGCAACTCTGCAACATCCATTGCTGTCACTCCTCCCTTTCCTGCCTGAAAGACCAATTGAATCCAACATCTCTGTGCTCTCTCTCTGCTGAGCAGCAACAGAGAGAGTAGAGCAGCAATGTTTAGACTGTGCTAAAACAGCAGAAGAGCCTTGCGAAAAAGCTCCTGCTGATCATGTTTAGCACACAGTTAGCTTTGCAACTGTGACACAAACATTGCTGTCACTCCTCACTTTATCTCCTAAAAGTGCATTTGAATCCAACGTTTCGGGTGCCCTCTCTCCTTTCAAGAGCAGTTGTGACAGGGGAGCACGAAGCGCTTGACCTCTAATCCCACAGCCGATGGGCCAGCAGGGAAACTCCGGCTGGGCATCTTCAGCGCACAGTGAGCTTTGAAACTGTGTCACACACATTGCTGTCACCCCTCACTTTCCTACCTGAAAGTCCAATTGAATCCTACAACTCCTGTGCTTGCTCTTTGTCAGCAGCAGCAGAATATAGCAGTTACGTTTGGTCTCTGCTGAAACAGCAGAAGAGACATGCACAAAGTTCCTGCTGATCATCTTCAGCACACAGTGAGCTTTGCAACTGTGACACACACATTACTCTCACTGGTCACTTTATCTCCTAAAAGTCCATTTGAATGCAACCTTTCCAGTGCCCGCTCTCTCTGAGCAGCAGCAGAGTGAGTAGAGCAGGAAAGTTTAGACTCTGCTGAAAGAGCAGAAGAGCCAGGCCAAAATGTTCCTGCTGATCACACACATTGCTGTCACCCCTCACTTTCCTACCTGAAAGTCCAATTGAATCCTACAACTCCTGTGCTTGCTCTTTGTCAGCAGCAGCAGAATATAGCAGTTACGTTTGGTCTCTGCTGAAACAGCAGAAGAGACATGCACAAAGTTCCTGCTGATCATCTTCAGCACACAGTGAGCTTTGCAACTGTGACACACACATTACTCTCACTGGTCACTTTATCTCCTAAAAGTCCATTTGAATGCAACCTTTCCAGTGCCCGCTCTCTCTGAGCAGCAGCAGAGTGAGTAGAGCAGGAACGTTTAGACTCTGCTGAAAGAGCAGAAGAGCCAGGCCAAAATGTTCCTGCTGATCATCGTCAGCGCACAGCGAGCTTTGCAACTCTGCAACACACATTGCTGTCACTCCTCCCTTTCCTGCCTGAAAGACCAGTTGAATCCAACATCTCTGTGCCAGCTCTCTGCTGAGCAGCAACAGAGAGAGTAGAGCAGCAATGTTTAGACTGTGCTAAAACAGCAGAAGAGCCTTGCGAAAAAGCTCCTGCTGGTCATCTATAGCACACAGTGAGCTTTGCAACTGTGACACAAACATTGCTGTCACTCTTCACTCTTTCTCCAAAAAGACCGTTTGAATACAACCTCTCCAGTGCACGCTCTCTGTGAGCTGCAGCAAGAGTAAGTAGAGCAGGAACGTTTAGACACTGCTGAAAGAGCAGAAAAGCCAGGACAAAATGTTCCTACAGATCATCTTCAGCGCACAGCGAGCTTTGCAACTCTGCAACATACATTGCTGTCACTCCTCCCTTTCCTGCCTGAAAGACCAATTGAATCCAACATCTCTGTGCTCTCTCTCTGCTGAGCAGCAACAGAGAGAGTAGAGCAGCAATGTTTCGACTGTGCTAAAACAGCAGAAGAGCCTTGCGAAAAAGCTCCTGCTGATCATGTTTAGCACACAGTTAGCTTTGCAACTGTGACACAAACATTGCTGTCACTCCTCACTTTATCTCCTAAAAGTGCATTTGAATCCAACGTTTCGGGTGCCCTCTCTCCTTTCAAGAGCAGTTGTGACAGGGGAGCACGAAGCGCTTGACCTCTAATCCCACAGCCGATGGGCCAGCAGGGAAACTCCGGCTGGGCATCTTCAGCGCACAGTGAGCTTTGAAACTGTGTCACACACATTGCTGTCACCCCTCACTTTCCTACCTGAAAGTCCAATTGAATCCTACAACTCCTGTGCTTGCTCTTTGTCAGCAGCAGCAGAATATAGCAGTTACGTTTGGTCTCTGCTGAAACAGCAGAAGAGACATGCACAAAGTTCCTGCTGATCATCTTCAGCACACAGTGAGCTTTGCAACTGTGACACACACATTACTCTCACTGGTCACTTTATCTCCTAAAAGTCCATTTGAATGCAACCTTTCCAGTGCCCGCTCTCTCTGAGCAGCAGCAGAGTGAGTAGAGCAGGAACGTTTAGACTCTGCTGAAAGAGCAGAAGAGCCAGGCCAAAATGTTCCTGCTGATCATCGTCAGCGCACAGCGAGCTTTGCAACTCTGCAACACACATTGCTGTCACTCCTCCCTTTCCTGCCTGAAAGACCAGTTGAATCCAACATCTCTGTGCCAGCTCTCTGCTGAGCAGCAACAGAGAGAGTAGAGCAGCAATGTTTAGACTGTGCTAAAACAGCAGAAGAGCCTTGCGAAAAAGCTCCTGCTGGTCATCTATAGCACACAGTGAGCTTTGCAACTGTGACACAAACATTGCTGCCACTCTTCACTCTTTCTCCAAAAAGACCGTTTGAATACAACCTCTCCAGTGCACGCTCTCTGTGAGCTGCAGCAAGAGTAAGTAGAGCAAGAACGTTTAGACACTGCTGAAAGAGCAGAAAAGCCAGGACAAAATGTTCCAACAGATCATCTTCAGCGCACAGCGAGCTTTGCAACTCTGCAACATCCATTGCTGTCACTCTTCCCTTTCCTGCCTGAAAGACCAATTGAATCCAACATCTCTGTGCTCTCTCTCTGCTGAGCAGCAACAGAGAGAGTAGAGCAGCAATGTTTAGACTGTGCTAAAACAGCAGAAGAGCCTTGCGAAAAAGCTCCTGCTGATCATGTTTAGCACACAGTTAGCTTTGCAACTGTGACACAAACATTGCTGTCACTTTTCACTGTTACTCCTAAAAGTTCACTTGAATTCAGCAACTCCTTTTCCAGCTCTCTGCTGTGAGCAGCACAGCGAGTAGAGCAGGAATGTGTGGAATCAAAGACAGTGGAAGAGACAGTCCAGAAAGCTCCGGTTGTGCTTCTTTACCACACACTGAACTTTACAACTATGACACACACATTGTTGCTACTCCTCACTTTATCTCCTAAAAGTGCATTTGAAGCCAACGTTTCTGGTGCCCACTGTCGTTTCAAGAGCAGACGTGACAGGTGAGCACGAGCGCTTGGACTCTGCTCCCACAGCTGAAGAGCCAGGAGGGTACACTCCGGCTGGGCATCTTCAGCACGCAGTCAGCTTTGCAACTGTGAAACACATATTGCTGTCGCTCCTCTCTTTCCTACCTCAAAGACCACTTGAATCCAAAATCTCCGTGCCATTCTCTGCTGTGCAGCAGCAGAGAGAGTAGAGCAGGAACGTTTAGACTCTGCTAAAAGACAGAAGTGCCAGGACAAATTGTCCCTGCAGATCTTCTTCAGCGCACAGTGAGCTTTGCAACTCTGAAACACGCATTGCTGCCACTCCTCCCTTTCCTACCTGAAAGACCAATTGGATCCAACATCTCTGCGCCAGCTCTCAGCTGAGCAGCAACAGAGACAGTAGAGCAGGAACGTTTAGACTGTGCTAAAACAGCAGAAGAGCCATGCAAAAAAGCTCCTGCTGATCATCTACAGCACACAGTCACCTTTGTAACTGTGACACAAACATAGTTGTCACTTTTCACTGTTTCTCCTAAAAGTTCACTTGAATGCAACGTTTCTGGCGCCCTCTGTCGTTTCAAGAGCAGCCGTGACAGGTGAGCACGAGCGCTTGGACTCTGCTCCCACAGCCGAAGGGCCAGGAGGGAGAGCTCCGACTGAGCATCTTCAGGACAGAGTGTGCTTTGAAACTGTGTCACACACTTTGCTGTCACCCCTCACTTCCCTACCTGAAAGTCCAATTGAATCCACCATCTCCTCTGCCTGCTCTTTGTGAGCAGCAGCAGAATATAGCACTTCCGTTCGGACTCTGCTGAAACAGCAGAAGAGACAGTGCAGAAAGTTCCCACTGATCATCTTCAGCACACACTGAGCTTTGCAACTGTGGCACACACATTACTGTCACTCGTCACTTTATCTCCTAAAAGTCCATTTGAATGCAACCTCTCCACTGCCCGCTCTCTCTGAGCAGCAGCAGAGTGAGTAGAGCAGGAAAGTTTAGACTGTGCTAAAACAGCAGAAGAGCCAGGCCAAAAAGAGTCTGCTGATAATCTTCAGCGCACAGCGAGCTTTGCAACTCTGAAACACGCATTGCTGCCACTCCTCCCTTTCCAGCCTGAAAGACCAATTGAATCCAACATCTCTGTGCCCGCTCTCTGCTCAGCAGCAACAGAGGCAGTAGAGCAGGAACGTTTAGACTGTGCTAAACCAGCAGAAGAGCCATGCAAAAAAGCTGCTGCTGATCATCCATAGCACACAGTCACCTTTGTAACTGTGACACAAACATTGCTGTCACTTTTCACTGTTTCTCCTAAACGGTCACTTGAATTCAACAACTCTGTTTCCAGCTCTCTGCTGTGAGCAGCACAGTGAGTAGAACAGGAATGTGTGGAATCAAAGACAGTGGAAGAGACAGTCCAGAAAGCTGCTGTTGTGCTTCTTTACCACACACTGAACTTTACAACTGTGACACACACATTGTTGCTACTCCTCACTTTATCTCCTAAAAGTGCATTTGAATCCAACGTTTCTGGCGCCCTCTGTCGTTTCAAGAGCAGCCGCGACAGGTGAGCACGAGCGCTTGGACTCTGCTCCCACAGCTGAAGAGCCAGGAGGGTACACTCCGGCTGGGCATCTTCAGCACGCAGTCAGCTTTGCAACTGTGAAACACATATTGCTGTCGCTCCTCTCTTTCCTACCTCAAAGACCACTTGAATCCAAAATCTCCGTGCCATTCTCTGCTGTGCAGCAGCAGATAGAGTAGAGCAGGAATGTTTAGACTCTGCTAAAAGACAGAAGTGCCAGGACAAATTGTCCCTGCAGATCTTCTTCAGCGCACAGTGAGCTTTGCAACTCTGAAACACCCATTGCTGCCACTCCTCCCTTTCCTACCTGAAAGACCAATTGGATCCAACATCTCTGCGCCCGCTCTCAGCTGAGCAGCAACAGAGACAGTAGAGCAGGAACGTTTAGACTGTGCTAAAACAGCAGAAGAGCCATGCAAAAAAGCTCCTGCTGATCATCTACAGCACACAGTCACCTTTGTAACTGTGACACAAACATAGTTGTCACTTTTCACTGTTTCTCCTAAAAGTTCGCTTGAATGCAACGTTTCTGGCGCCCTCTGTCGTTTCAAGAGCAGCCGTGACAGGTGAGCACGAGCGCTTGGACTCTGCTCCCACAGCCGAAGGGCCAGGAGGGAGAGCTCCGACTGAGCATCTTCAGGACAGAGTGTGCTTTGAAACTGTGTCACACACTTTGCTGTCACCCCTCACTTCCCTACCTGAAAGTCCAATTGAATCCACCATCTCCTCTGCCTGCTCTTTGTGAGCAGCAGCAGAATATAGCACTTCCGTTCGGACTCTGCTGAAACAGCAGAAGAGACAGTGCAGAAAGTTCCCACTGATCATCTTCAGCACACAGTGAGCTTTGCAACTGTGGCACACACATTACTGTCACTCGTCACTTTATCTCCTAAAAGTCCATTTGAATGCAACCTCTCCACTGCCCGCTCTCTCTGAGCAGCAGCAGAGTGAGTAGAGCAGGAACGTTTAGACTGTGCTAAAACAGCAGAAGAGCCAGGCCAAAAAGAGTCTGCTGATAATCTTCAGCGCACAGCGAGCTTTGCAACTCTGAAACACGCATTGCTGCCACTCCTCCCTTTCCTGCCTGAAAGACCAATTGAATCCAACATCTCTGTGCCCGCTCTCTGCTCAGCAGCAACAGAGGCAGTAGAGCAGGAACGTTTAGACTGTGCTAAAACAGCAGAAGAGCCATGCAAAAAAGCTGCTGCTGATCATCCATAGCACACAGTCACCTTTGTAACTGTGACACAAACATTGCTGTCACTTTTCACTGTTTCTCCTAAACGGTCACTTGAATTCAACAACTCTGTTTCCAGCTCTCTGCTGTGAGCAGCACAGTGAGTAGAGCAGGAATGTGTGGAATCAAAGACAGTGGAAGAGGCAGTCCAGAAAGCTGCTGTTGTGCTTCTTTACCACACACTGAACTTTACAACTGTGACACACACATTGTTGCTACTCCTCACTTTATCTCCTAAAAGTGCATTTGAAGCCAACGTTTCTGGCGCCCTCTGTCGTTTCAAGAGCAGCCGCGACAGGTGAGCACGAGCGCTTGGACTCTGCTCCCACAGCTGAAGAGCCAGGAGGGTACACTCCGGCTGGGCATCTTCAGCACGCAGTCAGCTTTGCAACTGTGAAACACATATTGCTGTCGCTCCTCTCTTTCCTACCTCAAAGACCACTTGAATCCAAAATCTCCGTGCCATTCTCTGCTGTGCAGCAGCAGAGAGAGTAGAGCAGGAACGTTTAGACTCTGCTAAAAGACAGAAGTGCCAGGACAAATTGTCCCTGCAGATCTTCTTCAGCGCACAGTGAGCTTTGCAACTCTGAAACACGCATTGCTGCCACTCCTCCCTTTCCTACCTGAAAGACCAATTGGATCCAACATCTCTGCGCCCGCTCTCAGCTGAGCAGCAACAGAGACAGTAGAGCAGGAACATTTAGACTGTGCTAAAACAGCAGAAGAGCCATGCAAAAAAGCTCCTGCTGATCATCTACAGCACACAGTCACCTTTGTAACTGTGACACAAACATAGTTGTCACTTTTCACTGTTTCTCCTAAAAGTTCGCTTGAATGCAACGTTTCTGGCGCCCTCTGTCGTTTCAAGAGCAGCCGTGACAGGTGAGCACGAGCGCTTGGACTCTGCTCCCACAGCCGAAGGGCCAGGAGGGAGAGCTCCGACTGAGCATCTTCAGGACAGAGTGTGCTTTGAAACTGTGTCACACACTTTGCTGTCACCCCTCACTTCCCTACCTGAAAGTCCAATTGAATCCACCATCTCCTCTGCCTGCTCTTTGTGAGCAGCAGCAGAATATAGCACTTCCGTTCGGACTCTGCTGAAACAGCAGAAGAGACAGTCCAGAAAGTTCCCACTGATCATCTTCAGCACACAGTGAGCTTTGCAACTGTGGCACACACATTACTGTCACTCGTCACTTTATCTCCTAAAAGTCCATTTGAATGCAACCTCTCCACTGCCCGCTCTCTCTGAGCAGCAGCAGAGTGAGTAGAGCAGGAACGTTTAGACTGTGCTAAAACAGCAGAAGAGCCAGGCCAAAAAGAGACTGCTGATAATCTTCAGCGCACAGCGACCTTTGCAACTCTGAAACACGCATTGCTGCCACTCCTCCCTTTCCTGCCTGAAAGACCAATTGAATCCAACATCTCTGTGCCCGCTCTCTGCTCAGCAGCAACAGAGGCAGTAGAGCAGGAACGTTTAGACTGTGCTAAACCAGCAGAAGAGCCATGCAAAAAAGCTGCTGCTGATCATCCATAGCACACAGTCACCTTTGTAACTGTGACACAAACATTGCTGTCACTTTTCACTGTTTCTCCTAAACGGTCACTTGAATTCAACAACTCTGTTTCCAGCTCTCTGCTGTGAGCAGCACAGTGAGTAGAGCAGGAATGTGTGGAATCAAAGACAGTGGAAGAGACAGTCCAGAAAGCTGCTGTTGTGCTTCTTTACCACACACTGAACTTTACAACTGTGACACACACATTGTTGCTACTCCTCACTTTATCTCCTAAAAGTGCATTTGAATCCAACGTTTCTGGTGCCCTCTGTCGTTTCAAGAGCAGCCGCGACAGGTGAGCACGAAAGCTTGGACTCTGCTCCCACAGCTGAAGAGCCAGGAGGGTACACTCCGGCTGGGCATCTTCAGCACGCAGTCAGCTTTGCAACTGTGAAACACATATTGCTGTCGCTCCTCTCTTTCCTACCTCAAAGACCACTTGAATCCAAAATCTCCGTGGCATTCTCTGCTGTGCAGCAGCAGAGAGAGTAGAGCAGGAACGTTTAGACTCTGCTAAAAGACAGAAGTGCCAGGACAAATTGTCCCTGCAGATCTTCTTCAGCGCACAGTGAGCTTTGCAACTCTGAAACACCCATAGCTGCCACTCCTCCCTTTCCTACCTGAAAGACCAATTGGATCCAACATCTCTGCGCCCGCTCTCAGCTGAGCAGCAACAGAGACAGTAGAGCAGGAACGTTTAGACTGTGCTAAAACAGCAGAAGAGCCATGCAAAAAAGCTCCTGCTGATCATCTACAGCACACAGTCACCTTTGTAACTGTGACACAAACATAGTTGTCACTTTTCACTGTTTCTCCTAAAAGTTCGCTTGAATGCAACGTTTCTGGCGCCCTGTGTCGTTTCAAGAGCAGCCGTGACAGGTGAGCACGAGCGCTTGGACTCTGCTCCCACAGCCGAAGGGCCAGGAGGGAGAGCTCCGACTGAGCATCTTCAGGACAGAGTGTGCTTTGAAACTGTGTCACACACTTTGCTGTCACCCCTCACTTCCCTACCTGAAAGTCCAATTGAATCCACCATCTCCTGAGCCTCCTCTTTGTGAGCAGCAGCAGAATATAGCACTTCCGTTCGGACTCTGCTGAAACAGCAGAAGAGACAGTCCAGAAAGTTCCCACTGATCATCTTCAGCACACAGTGAGCTTTGCAACTGTGGCACACGCATTACTGTCACTCGTCACTTTATCTCCTAAAAGTCCATTTGAATGCAACCTCTCCACTGCCCGCTCTCTCTGAGCAGCAGCAGAGTGAGTAGAGCAGGAACGTTTAGACTGTGCTAAAACAGCAGAAGAGCCAGGCCAAAAAGAGTCTGCTGATAATCTTCAGCGCACAGCGAGCTTTGCAACTCTGAAACACGCATTGCTGCCACTCCTCCCTTTCCTGCCTGAAAGACCAATTGAATCCAACATCTCTGTGCCCGCTCTCTGCTCAGCAGCAACAGAGGCAGTAGAGCAGGAACGTTTAGACTGTGCTAAACCAGCAGAAGAGCCATGCAAAAAAGCTGCTGCTGATCATCCATAGCACACAGTCACCTTTGTAACTGTGACACAAACATTGCTGTCACTTTTTACTGCTTCTCATAAACGGTCACTTGAATTCAACAACTCTGTTTCCAGCTCTCTGCTGTGAGCAGCACAGTGAGTAGAGCAGGAATGTGTGGAATCAAAGACAGTGGAAGAGACAGTCCAGAAAGCTGCTGTTGTGCTTCTTTACCACACACTGAACTTTACAACTGTGACACACACATTGTTGCTACTCCTCACTTTATCTCCTAAAAGTGCATTTGAAGCCAACGTTTCTGGCGCCCTCTGTCGTTTCAAGAGCAGCCGCGACAGGTGAGCACGAGCGCTTGGACTCTGCTCCCACAGCTGAAGAGCCAGGAGGGTACACTCCGGCTGGGCATCTTCAGCACGCAGTCAGCTTTGCAACTGTGAAACACATATTGCTGTCGCTCCTCTCTTTCCTACCTCAAAGACCACTTGAATCCAAAATCTCCGTGCCATTCTCTGCTGTGCAGCAGCAGAGAGAGTAGAGCAGGAACGTTTAGACTCTGCTAAAAGACAGAAGTGCCAGGACAAATTGTCCCTGCAGATCTTCTTCAGCGCACAGTGAGCTTTGCAACTCTGAAACACGCATTGCTGCCACTCCTCCCTTTCCTACCTGAAAGACCAATTGGATCCAACATCTCTGCGCCCGCTCTCAGCTGAGCAGCAACAGAGACAGTAGAGCAGGAACGTTTAGACTGTGCTAAAACAGCAGAAGAGCCATGCAAAAAAGCTCCTGCTGATCATCTACAGCACACAGTCACCTTTGTAACTGTGACACAAACATAGTTGTCACTTTTCACTGTTTCTCCTAAAAGTTCACTTGAATGCAACGTTTCTGGCGCCCTCTGTCGTTTCAAGAGCAGCCATGACAGGTGAGCACGAGCGCTTGGACTCTGCTCCCACAGCCGAAGGGCCAGGAGGGAGAGCTCCGACTGAGCATCTTCAGGACAGAGTGTGCTTTGAAACTGTGTCACACACTTTGCTGTCACCCCTCACTTCCCTACCTGAAAGTCCAATTGAATCCACCATCTCCTCTGCCTGCTCTTTGTGAGCAGCAGCAGAATATAGCACTTCCGTTCGGACTCTGCTGAAACAGCAGAAGAGACAGTCCAGAAAGTTCCCACTGATCATCTTCAGCACACAGTGAGCTTTGCAACTGTGGCACACACATTACTGTCACTCGTCACTTTATCTCCTAAAAGTCCATTTGAATGCAACCTCTCCACTGCCCGCTCTCTCTGAGCAGCAGCAGAGTGAGTAGAGCAGGAACGTTTAGACTGTGCTAAAACAGCAGAAGAGCCAGGCCAAAAAGAGTCTGCTGATAATCTTCAGCGCACAGCGAGCTTTGCAACTCTGAAACACGCATTGCTGCCACTCCTCCCTTTCCTGCCTGAAAGACCAATTGAATCCAACATCTCTGTGCCCGCTCTCTGCTCAGCAGCAACAGAGGCAGTAGAGCAGGAACGTTTAGACTGTGCTAAACCAGCAGAAGAGCCATGCAAAAAAGCTGCTGCTGATCATCCATAGCACACAGTCACCTTTGTAACTGTGACACAAACATTGCTGTCACTTTTCACTGTTTCTCCTAAACGGTCACTTGAATTCAACAACTCTGTTTCCAGCTCTCTGCTGTGAGCAGCACAGTGAGTAGAGCAGGAATGTGTGGAATCAAAGACAGTGGAAGAGACAGTCCAGAAAGCTGCTGTTGTGCTTCTTTACCACACACTGAACTTTACAACTGTGACACACACATTGTTGCTACTCCTCACTTTATCTCCTAAAAGTGCATTTGAATCCAACGTTTCTGGCGCCCTCTGTCGTTTCAAGAGCAGCCGCGACAGGTGAGCACGAGCGCTTGGACTCTGCTCCCACAGCTGAAGAGCCAGGAGGGTACACTCCGGCTGGGCATCTTCAGCACGCAGTCAGCTTTGCAACTGTGAAACACATATTGCTGTCGCTCCTCTCTTTCCTACCTCAAAGACCACTTGAATCCAAAATCTCCGTGCCATTCTCTGCTGTGCAGCAGCAGAGAGAGTAGAGCAGGAACGTTTAGACTCTGCTAAAAGACAGAAGTGCCAGGACAAATTGTCCCTGCAGATCTTCTTCAGCGCACAGTGAGCTTTGCAACTCTGAAACACGCATTGCTGCCACTCCTCCCTTTCCTACCTGAAAGACCAATTGGATCCAACATCTCTGCGCCCGCTCTCAGCTGAGCAGCAACAGAGACAGTAGAGCAGGAACGTTTAGACTGTGCTAAAACAGCAGAAGAGCCATGCAAAAAAGCTCCTGCTGATCATCTACAGCACACAGTCACCTTTGTAACTGTGACACAAACATAGTTGTCACTTTTCACTGTTTCTCCTAAAAGTTCGCTTGAATGCAACGTTTCTGGCGCCCTCTGTCGTTTCAAGAGCAGCCGTGACAGGTGAGCACGAGCGCTTGGACTCTGCTCCCACAGCCGAAGGGCCAGGAGGGAGAGCTCCGACTGAGCATCTTCAGGACAGAGTGTGCTTTGAAACTGTGTCACACACTTTGCTGTCACCCCTCACTTCCCTACCTGAAAGTCCAATTGAATCCACCATCTCCTCTGCCTGCTCTTTGTGAGCAGCAGCAGAATATAGCACTTCCGTTCGGACTCTGCTGAAACAGCAGAAGAGACTGTCCAGAAAGTTCCCACTGATCATCTTCAGCACACAGTGAGCTTTGCAACTGTGGCACACACATTACTGTCACTCGTCACTTTATCTCCTAAAAGTCCATTTGAATGCAACCTCTCCACTGCCCGCTCTCTCTGAGCAGCAGCAGAGTGAGTAGAGCAGGAACGTTTAGACTGTGCTAAAACAGCAGAAGAGCCAGGCCAAAAAGAGACTGCTGATAATCTTCAGCGCACAGCGACCTTTGCAACTCTGAAACACGCATTGCTGCCACTCCTCCCTTTCCTGCCTGAAAGACCAATTGAATCCAACATCTCTGTGCCCGCTCTCTGCTCAGCAGCAACAGAGGCAGTAGAGCAGGAACGTTTAGACTGTGCTAAACCAGCAGAAGAGCCATGCAAAAAAGCTGCTGCTGATCATCCATAGCACACAGTCACCTTTGTAACTGTGACACAAACATTGCTGTCACTTTTCACTGTTTCTCCTAAACGGTCACTTGAATTCAACAACTCTGTTTCCAGCTCTCTGCTGTGAGCAGCACAGTGAGTAGAGCAGGAATGTGTGGAATCAAAGACAGTGGAAGAGACAGTCCAGAAAGCTGCTGTTGTGCTTCTTTACCACACACTGAACTTTACAACTGTGACACACACATTGTTGCTACTCCTCACTTTATCTCCTAAAAGTGCATTTGAATCCAACGTTTCTGGTGCCCTCTTTCGTTTCAAGAGCAGCCGCGACAGGTGAGCACGAAAGCTTGGACTCTGCTCCCACAGCTGAAGAGCCAGGAGGGTACACTCCGGCTGGGCATCTTCAGCACGCAGTCAGCTTTGCAACTGTGAAACACATATTGCTGTCGCTCCTCTCTTTCCTACCTCAAAGACCACTTGAATCCAAAATCTCCGTGCCATTCTCTGCTGTGCAGCAGCAGAGAGAGTAGAGCAGGAACGTTTAGACTCTGCTAAAAGACAGAAGTGCCAGGACAAATTGTCCCTGCAGATCTTCTTCAGCGCACAGTGAGCTTTGCAACTCTGAAACACGCATTGCTGCCACTCCTCCCTTTCCTGCCTGAAAGACCAATTGAATCCAACATCTCTGTGCCCGCTCTCTGCTCAGCAGCAACAGAGGCAGTAGAGCAGGAACGTTTAGACTGTGCTAAAACAGCAGAAGAGCCATGCAAAAAAGCTGCTGCTGATCATCCATAGCACACAGTCACCTTTGTAACTGTGACACAAACATTGCTGTCACTTTTCACTGTTTCAGGTAGGAAAGAGAGGAGCGACAGCAATATGTGTTTCACAGTTGCAAAGCTGACTGCGTGCTGAAGATGCCCAGCCGGAGTGTACCCTCCTGGCTCTTCAGCTGTGGGAGCAGAGTCCAAGCGCTCGTGCTCACCTGTCGCGGCTGCTCTTGAAACGACAGAGGGCGCCAGAAACGTTGGCTTCAAATGCACTTTTAGGAGATAAAGTGAGGAGTAGCAACAATGTGTGTGTCACAGTTGTAAAGTTCAGTGTGTGGTAAAGAAGCACAACAGCAGCTTTCTGGACTGTCTCTTCCACTGTCTTTGATTCCACACATTCCTGCTCTACTCACTGTGCTGCTCACAGCAGAGAGCTGGAAACAGAGTTGTTGAATTCAAGTGACCGTTTATGAGAAGCAGTAAAAAGTGACAGCAATGTTTGTGTCACAGTTACAAAGGTGACTGTGTGCTATGGATGATCAGCAGCAGCTTTTTTGCATGGCTCTTCTGCTGGTTTAGCACAGTCTAAACGTTCCTGCTCTACTGCCTCTGTTGCTGCTGAGCAGAGAGCGGGCACAGAGATGTTGGATTCAATTGGTCTTTCAGGCAGGAAAGGGAGGAGTGGCAGCAATGCGTGTTTCAGAGTTGCAAAGCTCGCTGTGCGCTGAAGATTATCAGCAGACTCTTTTTGGCCTGGCTCTTCTGCTGTTTTAGCACAGTCTAAACGTTCCTGCTCTACTCACTCTGCTGCTGCTCAGAGAGAGCGGGCAGTGGAGAGGTTGCATTCAAATGGACTTTTAGGAGATAAAGTGACGAGTGACAGTAATGCGTGTGCCACAGTTGCAAAGCTCACTGTGTGCTGAAGATGATCAGTGGGAACTTTCTGGACTGTCTCTTCTGCTGTTTCAGCAGAGTCCGAACGGAAGTGCTATATTCTGCTGCTGCTCACAAAGAGGAGGCTCAGGAGATGGTGGATTCAATTGGACTTTCAGGTAGGGAAGTGAGGGGTGACAGCAAAGTGTGTGACACAGTTTCAAAGCACACTCTGTCCTGAAGATGCTCAGTCGGAGCTCTCCCTCCTGGCCCTTCGGCTGTGGGAGCAGAGTCCAAGCGCTCGTGCTCACCTGTCACGGCTGCTCTTGAAACGACAGAGGGCGCCAGAAACGTTGCATTCAAGCGAACTTTTAGGAGAAACAGTGAAAAGTGACAACTATGTTTGTGTCACAGTTACAAAGGTGACTGTGTGCTGTAGATGATCAGCAGGAGCTTTTTTGCATGGCTCTTCTGCTGTTTTAGCACAGTCTAAACGTTCCTGCTCTACTGTCTCTGTTGCTGCTCAGCTGAGAGCGGGCGCAGAGATGTTGGATCCAATTGGTCTTTCAGGTAGGAAAGGGAGGAGTGGCAGCAATGCGTGTTTCAGAGTTGCAAAGCTCACTGTGCGCTGAAGAAGATCTGCAGGGACAATTTGTCCTGGCACTTCTGTCTTTTAGCAGAGTCTAAACGTTCCTGCTCTACTCTCTCTGCTGCTGCACAGCAGAGAATGGCACGGAGATTTTGGATTCAAGTGGTCTTTGAGGTAGGAAAGAGAGGAGCGACAGCAATATGTGTTTCACAGTTGCAAAGCTGACTGCGTGCTGAAGATGCCCAGCCGGAGTGTACCCTCCTGGCTCTTCAGCTGTGGGAGCAGAGTCCAAGCTTTCGTGCTCACCTGTCGCGGCTGCTCTTGAAACGACAGAGGGCACCAGAAACGTTGGATTCAAATGCACTTTTAGGAGATAAAGTGAGGAGTAGCAACAATGTGTGTGTCACAGTTGTAAAGTTCAGTGTGTGGTAAAGAAGCACAACAGCAGCTTTCTGGACTGTCTCTTCCACTGTCTTTGATTCCACACATTCCTGCTCTACTCACTGTGCTGCTCACAGCAGAGAGCTGGAAACAGAGTTGTTGAATTCAAGTGACCGTTTAGGAGAAACAGTGAAAAGTGACAGCAATGTTTGTGTCACAGTTACAAAGGTGACTGTGTGCTATGGATGATCAGCAGCAGCTTTTTTGCATGGCTCTTCTGCTGGTTTAGCACAGTCTAAACGTTCCTGCTCTACTGCCTCTGTTGCTGCTGAGCAGAGAGCGGGCACAGAGATGTTGGATTCAATTGGTCTTTCAGGCAGGAAAGGGAGGAGTGGCAGCAATGCGTGTTTCAGAGTTGCAAAGCTCGCTGTGCGCTGAAGATTATCAGCAGACTCTTTTTGGCCTGGCTCTTCTGCTGTTTTAGCACAGTCTAAACGTTCCTGCTCTACTCACTCTGCTGCTGCTCAGAGAGAGCGGGCAGTGGAGAGGTTGCATTCAAATGGACTTTTAGGAGATAAAGTGACGAGTGACAGTAATGTGTGTGCCACAGTTGCAAAGCTCACTGTGTGCTGAAGATGATCAGTGGGAACTTTCTGGACTGTCTCTTCTGCTGTTTCAGCAGAGTCCGAACGGAAGTGCTATATTCTGCTGCTGCTCACAAAGAGCAGGCAGAGGAGATGGTGGATTCAATTGGACTTTCAGGTAGGGAAGTGAGGGGTGACAGCAAAGTGTGTGACACAGTTTCAAAGCACACTCTGTCCTGAAGATGCTCAGTCGGAGCTCTCCCTCCTGGCCCTTCGGCTGTGGGAGCAGAGTCCAAGCGCTCGTGCTCACCTGTCACGGCTGCTCTTGAAACGACAGAGGGCGCCAGAAACGTTGCATTCAAGCGAACTTTTAGGAGAAACAGTGAAAAGTGACAACTATGTTTGTGTCACAGTTACAAAGGTGACTGTGTGCTGTAGATGATCAGCAGGAGCTTTTTTGCATGGCTCTTCTGCTGTTTTAGCACAGTCTAAATGTTCCTGCTCTACTGTCTCTGTTGCTGCTCAGCTGAGAGCGGGCGCAGAGATGTTGGATCCAATTGGTCTTTCAGGTAGGAAAGGGAGGAGTGGCAGCAATGCGTGTTTCAGAGTTGCAAAGCTCACTGTGCGCTGAAGAAGATCTGCAGGGACAATTTGTCCTGGCACTTCTGTCTTTTAGCAGAGTCTAAACGTTCCTGCTCTACTCTCTCTGCTGCTGCACAGCAGAGAATGGCACGGAGATTTTGGATTCAAGTGGTCTTTGAGGTAGGAAAGAGAGGAGCGACAGCAATATGTGTTTCACAGTTGCAAAGCTGACTGCGTGCTGAAGATGCCCAGCCGGAGTGTACCCTCCTGGCTCTTCAGCTGTGGGAGCAGAGTCCAAGCGCTCGTGCTCACCTGTCGCGGCTGCTCTTGAAACGACAGAGGGCGCCAGAAACGTTGGCTTCAAATGCACTTTTAGGAGATAAAGTGAGGAGTAGCAACAATGTGTGTGTCACAGTTGTAAAGTTCAGTGTGTGGTAAAGAAGCACAACAGCAGCTTTCTGGACTGCCTCTTCCACTGTCTTTGATTCCACACATTCCTGCTCTACTCACTGTGCTGCTCACAGCAGAGAGCTGGAAACAGAGTTGTTGAATTCAAGTGACCGTTTAGGAGAAACAGTGAAAAGTGACAGCAATGTTTGTGTCACAGTTACAAAGGTGACTGTGTGCTATGGATGATCAGCAGCAGCTTTTTTGCATGGCTCTTCTGCTGTTTTAGCACAGTCTAAACGTTCCTGCTCTACTGCCTCTGTTGCTGCTGAGCAGAGAGCGGGCACAGAGATGTTGGATTCAATTGGTCTTTCAGGCAGGAAAGGGAGGAGTGGCAGCAATGCGTGTTTCAGAGTTGCAAAGCTCGCTGTGCGCTGAAGATTATCAGCAGACTCTTTTTGGCCTGGCTCTTCTGCTGTTTTAGCACAGTCTAAACGTTCCTGCTCTACTCACTCTGCTGCTGCTCAGAGAGAGCGGGCAGTGGAGAGGTTGCATTCAAATGGACTTTTAGGAGATAAAGTGACGAGTGACAGTAATGTGTGTGCCACAGTTGCAAAGCTCACTGTGTGCTGAAGATGATCAGTGGGAACTTTCTGCACTGTCTCTTCTGCTGTTTCAGCAGAGTCCGAACGGAAGTGCTATATTCTGCTGCTGCTCACAAAGAGCAGGCAGAGGAGATGGTGGATTCAATTGGACTTTCAGGTAGGGAAGTGAGGGGTGACAGCAAAGTGTGTGACACAGTTTCAAAGCACACTCTGTCCTGAAGATGCTCAGTCGGAGCTCTCCCTCCTGGCCCTTCGGCTGTGGGAGCAGAGTCCAAGCGCTCGTGCTCACCTGTCACGGCTGCTCTTGAAACGACAGAGGGCGCCAGAAACGTTGCATTCAAGCGAACTTTTAGGAGAAACAGTGAAAAGTGACAACTATGTTTGTGTCACAGTTACAAAGGTGACTGTGTGCTGTAGATGATCAGCAGGAGCTTTTTTGCATGGCTCTTCTGCTGTTTTAGCACAGTCTAAACGTTCCTGCTCTACTGTCTCTGTTGCTGCTCAGCTGAGAGCGGGCGCAGAGATGTTGGATCCAATTGGTCTTTCAGGTAGGAAAGGGAGGAGTGGCAGCAATGGGTGTTTCAGAGTTGCAAAGCTCACTGTGCGCTGAAGAAGATCTGCAGGGACAATTTGTCCTGGCACTTCTGTCTTTTAGCAGAGTCTAAACATTCCTGCTCTACTCTATCTGCTGCTGCACAGCAGAGAATGGCACGGAGATTTTGGATTCAAGTGGTCTTTGAGGTAGGAAAGAGAGGAGCGACAGCAATATGTGTTTCACAGTTGCAAAGCTGACTGCGTGCTGAAGATGCCCAGCCGGAGTGTACCCTCCTGGCTCTTCAGCTGTGGGAGCAGAGTCCAAGCGCTCGTGCTCACCTGTCGCGGCTGCTCTTGAAACGACAGAGGGCGCCAGAAACGTTGGATTCAAATGCACTTTTAGGAGATAAAGTGAGGAGTAGCAACAATGTGTGTGTCACAGTTGTAAAGTTCAGTGTGTGGTAAAGAAGCACAACAGCAGCTTTCTGGACTGTCTCTTCCACTGTCTTTGATTCCACACATTCCTGCTCTACTCACTGTGCTGCTCACAGCAGAGAGCTGGAAACAGAGTTGTTGAATTCAAGTGACCGTTTAGGAGAAACAGTGAAAAGTGACAGCAATGTTTGTGTCACAGTTACAAAGGTGACTGTGTGCTATGGATGATCAGCAGCAGCTTTTTTGCATGGCTCTTCTGCTGGTTTAGCACAGTCTAAACGTTCCTGCTCTACTGCCTCTGTTGCTGCTGAGCAGAGAGCGGGCACAGAGATGTTGGATTCAATTGGTCTTTCAGGCTGGAAAGGGAGGAGTGGCAGCAATGCGTGTTTCAGAGTTGCAAAGCTCGCTGTGCGCTGAAGATTATCAGCAGACTCTTTTTGGCCTGGCTCTTCTGCTGTTTTAGCACAGTCTAAACTTTCCTGCTCTACTCACTCTGCTGCTGCTCAGAGAGAGCGGGCAGTGGAGAGGTTGCATTCAAATGGACTTTTAGGAGATAAAGTGACGAGTGACAGTAATGTGTGTGCCACAGTTGCAAAGCTCAGTGTGTGCTGAAGATGATCAGTGGGAACTTTCTGCACTGTCTCTTCTGCTGTTTCAGCAGAGTCCGAACGGAAGTGCTATATTCTGCTGCTGCTCACAAAGAGCAGGCAGAGGAGATGGTGGATTCAATTGGACTTTCAGGTAGGGAAGTGAGGGGTGACAGCAAAGTGTGTGACACAGTTTCAAAGCACACTCTGTCCTGAAGATGCTCAGTCGGAGCTCTCCCTCCTGGCCCTTCGGCTGTGGGAGCAGAGTCCAAGCGCTCGTGCTCACCTGTCACGGCTGCTCTTGAAACGACAGAGGGCGCCAGAAACGTTGCATTCAAGTGAACTTTTAGGAGAAACAGTGAAAAGTGACAACTATGTTTGTGTCACAGTTACAAAGGTGACTGTGTGCTGTAGATGATCAGCAGGAGCTTTTTTGCATGGCTCTTCTGCTGTTTTAGCACAGTCTAAACGTTCCTGCTCTACTGTCTCTGTTGCTGCTCAGCTGAGAGCTGGCGCAGAGATGTTGGATCCAATTGGTCTTTCAGGTAGGAAAGGGAGGAGTGGCAGCAATGCGTGTTTCAGAGTTGCAAAGCTCACTGTGCGCTGAAGAAGATCTGCAGGGACAATTTGTCCTGGCACTTCTGTCTTTTAGCAGAGTCTAAACGTTCCTGCTCTACTCTCTCTGCTGCTGCACAGCAGAGAATGGCACGGAGATTTTGGATTCAAGTAGTCTTTGAGGTAGGAAAGAGAGGAGCGACAGCAATATGTGTTTCACAGTTGCAAAGCTGACTGCGTGCTGAAGATGCCCAGCCGGAGTGTACCCTCCTGGCTCTTCAGCTGTGGGAGCAGAGTCCAAGCGCTCGTGCTCACCTGTCACGTCTGCTCTTGAAACGACAGTGGGCACCAGAAACGTTGGCTTCAAATGCACTTTTAGGAGATAAAGTGAGGAGTAGCAACAATGTGTGTGTCATAGTTGTAAAGTTCAGTGTGTGGTAAAGAAGCACAACCGGAGCTTTCTGGACTGTCTCTTCCACTGTCTTTGATTCCACACATTCCTGCTCTACTCGCTGTGCTGCTCACAGCAGAGAGCTGGAAAAGGAGTTGCTGAATTCAAGTGAACTTTTAGGAGTAACAGTGAAAAGTGACAGCAATGTTTGTGTCACAGTTGCAAAGCTAACTGTGTGCTAAACATGATCAGCAGGAGCTTTTTCGCAAGGCTCTTCTGCTGTTTTAGCACAGTCTAAACATTGCTGCTCTACTCTCTCTGTTGCTGCTCAGCAGAGAGAGAGCACAGAGATGTTGGATTCAATTGGTCTTTCAGGCAGGAAAGGGAAGAGTGACAGCAATGGATGTTGCAGAGTTGCAAAGCTCGCTGTGCGCTGAAGATGATCTGTTGGAACATTTTGTCCTGGCTTTTCTGCTCTTTCAGCAGTGTCTAAACGTTCTTGCTCTACTTACTCTTGCTGCAGCTCACAGAGAGCGTGCACTGGAGAGGTTGTATTCAAACGGTCTTTTTGGAGAAAGAGTGAAGAGTGGCAGCAATGTTTGTGTCACAGTTGCAAAGCTCACTGTGTGCTATAGATGACCAGCAGGAGCTTTTTCGCAAGGCTCTTCTGCTGTTTTAGCACAGTCTAAACATTGCTGCTCTACTCTCTCTGTTGCTGCTCAGCAGAGAGCTGGCACAGAGATGTTGGATTCAACTGGTCTTTCAGGCAGGAAAGGGAGGAGTGACAGCAATGTGTGTTGCAGAGTTGCAAAGCTCGCTGTGCGCTGACGATGATCAGCAGGAACATTTTGGCCTGGCTCTTCTGCTCTTTCAGCAGAGTCTAAACGTTCCTGCTCTACTCACTCTGCTGCTGCTCAGAGAGAGCGGGCACTGGAAAGGTTGCATTCAAATGGACTTTTAGGAGATAAAGTGACCAGTGAGAGTAATGTGTGTGTCACAGTTGCAAAGCTCACTGTGTGCTGAAGATGATCAGCAGGAACTTTGTGCATGTCTCTTCTGCTGTTTCAGCAGAGACCAAACATAACTGCTATATTCTGCTGCTGCTGACAAAGAGCAAGCACAGGAGTTGTAGGATTCAATTGGACTTTCAGGTAGGAAAGTGAGGGGTGACAGCAATGTGTGTGACACAGTTTCAAAGCTCACTGTGCGCTGAAGATGCCCAGCCGGAGTTTCCCTGCTGGCCCATCGGCCGTGGGATTAGAGGTCAAGCGCTTCGTGCTCCCCTGTCACAACTGGTCTTGAAAGGAGAGAGGGCACCCGAAACGTTGGATTCAAATGCACTTTTAGGAGATAAAGTGAGGAGTGACAGCAATGTTTGTGTCACAGTTGCAAAGCTAACTGTGTGCTAAACATGATCAGCAGGAGCTTTTTCGCAAGGCTCTTCTGCTGTTTTAGCACAGTCGAAACATTGCTGCTCTACTCTCTCTGTTGCTGCTCAGCAGAGAGAGAGCACAGAGATGTTGGATTCAATTGGTCTTTCAGGCAGGAAAGGGAGGAGTGACAGCAATGTATGTTGCAGAGTTGCAAAGCTCGCTGTGCGCTGAAGATGATCTGTAGGAACATTTTGTCCTGGCTTTTCTGCTCTTTCAGCAGTGTCTAAACGTTCCTGCTCTACTTACTCTTGCTGCAGCTCACAGAGAGCGTGCACTGGAGAGGTTGTATTCAAACGGTCTTTTTGGAGAAAGAGTGAAGAGTGACAGCAATGTTTGTGTCACAGTTGCAAAGCTCACTGTGTGCTATAGATGACCAGCAGGAGCTTTTTCGCAAGGCTCTTCTGCTGTTTTAGCACAGTCTAAACATTGCTGCTCTACTCTCTCTGTTGCTGCTCAGCAGAGAGCTGGCACAGAGATGTTGGATTCAACTGGTCTTTCAGGCAGGAAAGGGAGGAGTGACAGCAATGTGTGTTGCAGAGTTGCAAAGCTCGCTGTGCGCTGACGATGATCAGCAGGAACATTTTGGCCTGGCTCTTCTGCTCTTTCAGCAGAGTCTAAACTTTCCTGCTCTACTCACTCTGCTGCTGCTCAGAGAGAGCGGGCACTGGAAAGGTTGCATTCAAATGGACTTTTAGGAGATAAAGTGACCAGTGAGAGTAATGTGTGTGTCACAGTTGCAAAGCTCACTGTGTGCTGAAGATGATCAGCAGGAACTTTGTGCATGTCTCTTCTGCTGTTTCAGCAGAGACCAAACGTAACTGCTATATTCTGCTGCTGCTGACAAAGAGCAAGCACAGGAGTTGTAGGATTCAATTGGACTTTCAGGTAGGAAAGTGAGGGGTGACAGCAATGTGTGTGACACAGTTTCAAAGCTCACTGTGCGCTGAAGATGCCCAGCCGGAGTTTCCCTGCTGGCCCATCGGCTGTGGGATTAGAGGTCAAGCGCTTCGTGCTCCCCTGTCACAACTGCTCTTGAAAGGAGAGAGGGCACCCGAAACGTTGGATTCAAATGCACTTTTAGGAGATAAAGTGAGGAGTGACAGCAATGTTTGTGTCACAGTTGCAAAGCTAACTGTGTGCTAAACATGATCAGCAGGAGCTTTTTCGCAAGGCTCTTCTGCTGTTTTAGCACAGTCTAAACATTGCTGCTCTACTCTCTCTGTTGCTGCTCAGCAGACAGAGAGCACAGAGATGTTGGATTCAATTGGTCTTTCAGGCAGGAAAGGGAGGAGTGACAGCAATGGATGTTGCAGAGTTGCAAAGCTCGCTGTGCGCTGAAGATGATCTGTAGGAACATTTTGTCCTGGCTTTTCTGCTCTTTCAGCAGTGTCTAAACGTTCCTGCTCTACTTACTCTTGCTGCAGCTCACAGAGAGCGTGCACTGGAGAGGTTGTATTCAAACGGTCTTTTTGGAGAAAGAGTGAAGAGTGACAGCAATGTTTGTGTCACAGTTGCAAAGCTCACTGTGTGCTATAGATGACCAGCAGGAGCTTTTTCGCAAGGCTCTTCTGCTGTTTTAGCACAGTCTAAACATTGCTGCTCTACTCTCTCTGTTGCTGCTCAGCAGAGAGCTGGCACAGAGATGTTGGATTCAACTGGTCTTTCAGGCAGGAAAGGGAGGAGTGACAGCAATGTGTGTTGCAGAGTTGCAAAGCTCGCTGTGCGCTGACGATGATCAGCAGGAACATTTTGGCCTGGCTCTTCTGCTCTTTCAGCAGAGTCTAATCTTTCCTGCTCTACTCACTCTGCTGCTGCTCAGAGAGAGCGGGCACTGGAAAGGTTGCATTCAAATGGACTTTTAGGAGATAAAGTGACCAGTGAGAGTAATGTGTGTGTCACAGTTGCAAAGCTCACTGTGTGCTGAAGATGATCAGCAGGAACTTTGTGCATGTCTCTTCTGCTGTTTCAGCAGAGACCAAACGTAACTGCTATATTCTGCTGCTGCTGACAAAGAGCAAGCACAGGAGTTGTAGGATTCAATTGGACTTTCAGGTAGGAAAGTGAGGGGTGACAGCAATGTGTGTGACACAGTTTCAAAGCTCACTGTGCGCTGAAGATGCCCAGCCGGAGTTTCCCTGCTGGCCCATCGGCTGTGGGATTAGAGGTCAAGCGCTTCGTGCTCCCCTGTCACAACTGCTCTTGAAAGGAGAGAGGGCACCCGAAACGTTGGATTCAAATGCACTTTTAGGAGATAAAGTGAGGAGTGACAGCAATGTTTGTGTCACAGTTGCAAAGCTAACTGTGTGCTAAACATGATCAGCAGGAGCTTTTTCGCAAGGCTCTTCTGCTGTTTTAGCACAGTCTAAACATTGCTGCTCTACTCTCTCTGTTGCTGCTCAGCAGAGAGAGAGCACAGAGATGTTGGATTCAATTGGTCTTTCAGGCAGGAAAGGGAAGAGTGACAGCAATGGATGTTGCAGAGTTGCAAAGCTCGCTGTGCGCTGAAGATGATCTGTAGGAACATTTTGTCCTGGCTTTTCTGCTCTTTCAGCAGTGTCTAAACGTTCTTGCTCTACTTACTCTTGCTGCAGCTCACAGAGAGCGTGCACTGGAGAGGTTGTATTCAAACGGTCTTTTTGGAGAAAGAGTGAAGAGTGACAGCAATGTTTGTGTCACAGTTGCAAAGCTCACTGTGTGCTATAGATGACCAGCAGGAGCTTTTTCGCAAGGCTCTTCTGCTGTTTTAGCACAGTCTAAACATTGCTGCTCTACTCTCTCTGTTGCTGCTCAGCAGAGAGCTGGCACAGAGATGTTGGATTCAACTGGTCTTTCAGGCAGGAAAGGGAGGAGTGACAGCAATGTGTGTTGCAGAGTTGCAAAGCTCGCTGTGCGCTGACGATGATCAGCAGGAACATTTTGGCCTGGCTCTTCTGCTCTTTCAGCAGAGTCTAAACGTTCCTGCTCTACTCACTCTGCTGCTGCTCAGAGAGAGCGGGCACTGGAAAGGTTGCATTCAAATGGACTTTTAGGAGATAAAGTGACCAGTGAGAGTAATGTGTGTGTCACAGTTGCAAAGCTCACTGTGTGCTGAAGATGATCAGCAGGAACTTTGTGCATGTCTCTTCTGCTGTTTCAGCAGAGACCAAACGTAACTGCTATATTCTGCTGCTGCTGACAAAGAGCAAGCACAGGAGTTGTAGGATTCAATTGGACTTTCAGGTAGGAAAGTGAGGGGTGACAGCAATGTGTGTGACACAGTTTCAAAGCTCACTGTGCGCTGAAGATGCCCAGCCGGAGTTTCCCTGCTGGCCCATCGGCTGTGGGATTAGAGGTCAAGCGCTTCGTGCTCCCCTGTCACAACTGCTCTTGAAAGGAGAGAGGGCACCCGAAACGTTGGATTCAAATGCACTTTTAGGAGATAAAGTGAGGAGTGACAGCAATGTTTGTGTCACAGTTGCAAAGCTAACTGTGTGCTAAACATGATCAGCAGGAGCTTTTTCGCAAGGCTCTTCTGCTGTTTTAGCACAGTCTAAACATTGCTGCTCTACTCTCTCTGTTGCTGCTCAGCAGAGAGAGAGCACAGAGATGTTGGATTCAATTGGTCTTTCAGGCAGGAAAGGGAGGAGTGACAGCAATGGATGTTGCAGAGTTGCAAAGCTCGCTGTGCGCTGAAGATGATCTGTAGGAACATTTTGTCCTGGCTTTTCTGCTCTTTCAGCAGTGTCTAAACGTTCCTGCTCTACTTACTCTTGCTGCAGCTCACAGAGAGCGTGCACTGGAGAGGTTGTATTCAAACGGTCTTTTTGGAGAAAGAGTGAAGAGTGACAGCAATGTTTGTGTCACAGTTGCAAAGCTCACTGTGTGCTATAGATGACCAGCAGGAGCTTTTTCGCAAGGCTCTTCTGCTGTTTTAGCACAGTCTAAACATTGCTGCTCTACTCTCTCTGTTGCTGCTCAGCAGAGAGCTGGCACAGAGATGTTGGATTCAACTGGTCTTTCAGGCAGGAAAGGGAGGAGTGACAGCAATGTGTGTTGCAGAGTTGCAAAGCTCGCTGTGCGCTGACGATGATCAGCAGGAACATTTTGGCCTGGCTCTTCTGCTCTTTCAGCAGAGTCTAAACTTTCCTGCTCTACTCACTCTGCTGCTGCTCAGAGAGAGCGGGCACTGGAAAGGTTGCATTCAAATGGACTTTTAGGAGATAAAGTGACCAGTGAGAGTAATGTGTGTGTCACAGTTGCAAAGCTCACTGTGTGCTGAAGATGATCAGCAGGAACTTTGTGCATGTCTCTTCTGCTGTTTCAGCAGAGACCAAACGTAACTGCTATATTCTGCTGCTGCTGACAAAGAGCAAGCACAGGAGTTGTAGGATTCAATTGGACTTTTAGGTAGGAAAGTGAGGGGTGACAGCAATGTGTGTGACACAGTTTCAAAGCTCACTGTGCGCTGAAGATGCCCAGCCGGAGTTTCCCTGCTGGCCCATCGGCTGTGGGATTAGAGGTCAAGCGCTTCGTGCTCCCCTGTCACAACTGCTCTTGAAAGGAGAGAGGGCACCCGAAACGTTGGATTCAAATGCACTTTTAGGAGATAAAGTGAGGAGTGACAGCAATGTTTGTGTCACAGTTGCAAAGCTAACTGTGTGCTAAACATGATCAGCAGGAGCTTTTTCGCAAGGCTCTTCTGCTGTTTTAGCACAGTCTAAACATTGCTGCTCTACTCTCTCTGTTGCTGCTCAGCAGAGAGAGAGCACAGAGATGTTGGATTCAATTGGTCTTTCAGGCAGGAAAGGGAAGAGTGACAGCAATGGATGTTGCAGAGTTGCAAAGCTCGCTGTGCGCTGAAGATGATCTGTAGGAACATTTTGTCCTGGCTTTTCTGCTCTTTCAGCAGTGTCTAAACGTTCCTGCTCTACTTACTCTTGCTGCAGCTCACAGAGAGCGTGCACTGGAGAGGTTGTATTCAAACGGTCTTTTTGGAGAAAGAGTGAAGAGTGACAGCAATGTTAGTGTCACAGTTGCAAAGCTCACTGTGTGCTATAGATGACCAGCAGGAGCTTTTTCGCAAGGCTCTTCTGCTGTTTTAGCACAGTCTAAACATTGCTGCTCTACTCTCTCTGTTGCTGCTCAGCAGAGAGCTGGCACAGAGATGTTGGATTCAACTGGTCTTTCAGGCAGGAAAGGGAGGAGTGACAGCAATGTGTGTTGCAGAGTTGCAAAGCTCGCTGTGCGCTGACGATGATCAGCAGGAACATTTTGGCCTGGCTCTTCTGCTCTTTCAGCAGAGTCTAAACGTTCCTGCTCTACTCTCTCTGCTGCTGCACAGCAGAGAATGGCACGGAGATTTTGGATTCAAGTGGTCTTTGAGGTAGGAAAGAGAGGAGCGACAGCAATATGTGTTTCACAGTTGCAAAGCTGACTGCGTGCTGAAGATGCCCAGCCGGAGTGTACCCTCCTGGCTCTTCAGCTGTGGGAGCAGAGTCCAAGCGCTCGTGCTCACCTGTCACGTCTGCTCTTGAAACGACAGTGGGCACCAGAAACGTTGGCTTCAAATGCACTTTTAGGAGATAAAGTGAGGAGTAGCAACAATGTGTGTGTCATAGTTGTAAAGTTCAGTGTGTGGTAAAGAAGCACAACCGGAGCTTTCTGGACTGTCTCTTCCACTGTCTTTGATTCCACACATTCCTGCTCTACTCGCTGTGCTGCTCACAGCAGAGAGCTGGAAAAGGAGTTGCTGAATTCAAGTGAACTTTTAGGAGTAACAGTGAAAAGTGACAGCAATGTTTGTGTCACAGTTGCAAAGCTAACTGTGTGCTAAACATGATCAGCAGGAGCTTTTTCGCAAGGCTCTTCTGCTGTTTTAGCACAGTCTAAACATTGCTGCTCTACTCTCTCTGTTGCTGCTCAGCAGAGAGAGAGCACAGAGATGTTGGATTCAACTGGTCTTTCAGGCAGGAAAGGGAGGAGTGACAGCAATGTATGTTGCAGAGTTGCAAAGCTCGCTGTGCACTGAAGATGATCTGTAGGAACATTTTGTCCTGGCTTTTCTGCTCTTTCAGCAGTGTCTAAACGTTCTTGCTCTACTTACTCTTGCTGCAGCTCACAGAGAGCGTGCACTGGAGAGGTTGTATTCAAACGGTCTTTTTGGAGAAAGAGTGAAGAGTGGCAGCAATGTTTGTGTCACAGTTGCAAAGCTCACTGTGTGCTATAGATGACCAGCAGGAGCTTTTTCGCAAGGCTCTTCTGCTGTTTTAGCACAGTCTAAACATTGCTGCTCTACTCTCTCTGTTGCTGCTCAGCAGAGAGCTGGCACAGAGATGTTGGATTCAACTGGTCTTTCAGGCAGGAAAGGGAGGAGTGACAGCAATGTGTGTTGCAGAGTTGCAAAGCTCGCTGTGCGCTGACGATGATCAGCAGGAACATTTTGGCCTGGCTCTTCTGCTCTTTCAGCAGAGTCTAAACGTTCCTGCTCTACTCACTCTGCTGCTGCTCAGAGAGAGCGGGCACTGGAAAGGTTGCATTCAAATGGACTTTTAGGAGATAAAGTGACCAGTGAGAGTAATGTGTGTGTCACAGTTGCAAAGCTCACTGTGTGCTGAAGATGATCAGCAGGAACTTTGTGCATGTCTCTTCTGCTGTTTCAGCAGAGACCAAACGTAACTGCTATATTCTGCTGCTGCTGACAAAGAGCAAGCACAGGAGTTGTAGGATTCAATTGGACTTTCAGGTAGGAAAGTGAGGGGTGACAGCAATGTGTGTGACACAGTTTCAAAGCTCACTGTGCGCTGAAGATGCCCAGCCGGAGTTTCCCTGCTGGCCCATCGGCTGTGGGATTAGAGGTCAAGCGCTTCGTGCTCCCCTGTCACAACTGCTCTTGAAAGGAGAGAGGGCACCCGAAACGTTGGATTCAAATGCACTTTTAGGAGATAAAGTGAGGAGTGACAGCAATGTTTGTGTCACAGTTGCAAAGCTAACTGTGTGCTAAACATGATCAGCAGGAGCTTTTTCGCAAGGCTCTTCTGCTGTTTTAGCACAGTCGAAACATTGCTGCTCTACTCTCTCTGTTGCTGCTCAGCAGACAGAGAGCACAGAGATGTTGGATTCAATTGGTCTTTCAGGCAGGAAAGGGAGGAGTGACAGCAATGTATGTTGCAGAGTTGCAAAGCTCGCTGTGCGCTGAAGATGATCTGTAGGAACATTTTGTCCTGGCTTTTCTGCTCTTTCAGCAGTGTCTAAACGTTCCTGCTCTACTTACTCTTGCTGCAGCTCACAGAGAGCGTGCACTGGAGAGGTTGTATTCAAACGGTCTTTTTGGAGAAAGAGTGAAGAGTGACAGCAATGTTTGTGTCACAGTTGCAAAGCTCACTGTGTGCTATAGATGACCAGCAGGAGCTTTTTCGCAAGGCTCTTCTGCTGTTTTAGCACAGTCTAAACATTGCTGCTCTACTCTCTCTGTTGCTGCTCAGCAGAGAGCTGGCACAGAGATGTTGGATTCAACTGGTCTTTCAGGCAGGAAAGGGAGGAGTGACAGCAATGTGTGTTGCAGAGTTGCAAAGCTCGCTGTGCGCTGACGATGATCAGCAGGAACATTTTGGCCTGGCTCTTCTGCTCTTTCAGCAGAGTCTAAACTTTCCTGCTCTACTCACTCTGCTGCTGCTCAGAGAGAGCGGGCACTGGAAAGGTTGCATTCAAATGGACTTTTAGGAGATAAAGTGACCAGTGAGAGTAATGTGTGTGTCACAGTTGCAAAGCTCACTGTGTGCTGAAGATGATCAGCAGGAACTTTGTGCATGTCTCTTCTGCTGTTTCAGCAGAGACCAAACGTAACTGCTATATTCTGCTGCTGCTGACAAAGAGCAAGCACAGGAGTTGTAGGATTCAATTGGACTTTCAGGTAGGAAAGTGAGGGGTGACAGCAATGTGTGTGACACAGTTTCAAAGCTCACTGTGCGCTGAAGATGCCCAGCCGGAGTTTCCCTGCTGGCCCATCGGCTGTGGGATTAGAGGTCAAGCGCTTCGTGCTCCCCTGTCACAACTGCTCTTGAAAGGAGAGAGGGCACCCGAAACGTTGGATTCAAATGCACTTTTAGGAGATAAAGTGAGGAGTGACAGCAATGTTTGTGTCACAGTTGCAAAGCTAACTGTGTGCTAAACATGATCAGCAGGAGCTTTTTCGCAAGGCTCTTCTGCTGTTTTAGCACAGTCTAAACATTGCTGCTCTACTCTCTCTGTTGCTGCTCAGCAGAGAGAGAGCACAGAGATGTTGGATTCAATTGGTCTTTCAGGCAGGAAAGGGAGGAGTGACAGCAATGGATGTTGCAGAGTTGCAAAGCTCGCTGTGCGCTGAAGATGATCTGTAGGAACATTTTGTCCTGGCTTTTCTGCTCTTTCAGCAGTGTCTAAACGTTCCTGCTCTACTTACTCTTGCTGCAGCTCACAGAGAGCGTGCACTGGAGAGGTTGTATTCAAACGGTCTTTTTGGAGAAAGAGTGAAGAGTGACAGCAATGTTTGTGTCACAGTTGCAAAGCTCACTGTGTGCTATAGATGACCAGCAGGAGCTTTTTCGCAAGGCTCTTCTGCTGTTTTAGCACAGTCTAAACATTGCTGCTCTACTCTCTCTGTTGCTGCTCAGCAGAGAGCTGGCACAGAGATGTTGGATTCAACTGGTCTTTCAGGCAGGAAAGGGAGGAGTGACAGCAATGTGTGTTGCAGAGTTGCAAAGCTCGCTGTGCGCTGACGATGATCAGCAGGAACATTTTGGCCTGGCTCTTCTGCTCTTTCAGCAGAGTCTAAACTTTCCTGCTCTACTCACTCTGCTGCTGCTCAGAGAGAGCGGGCACTGGAAAGGTTGCATTCAAATGGACTTTTAGGAGATAAAGTGACCAGTGAGAGTAATGTGTGTGTCACAGTTGCAAAGCTCACTGTGTGCTGAAGATGATCAGCAGGAACTTTGTGCATGTCTCTTCTGCTGTTTCAGCAGAGACCAAACGTAACTGCTATATTCTGCTGCTGCTGACAAAGAGCAAGCACAGGAGTTGTAGGATTCAATTGGACTTTCAGGTAGGAAAGTGAGGGGTGACAGCAATGTGTGTGACACAGTTTCAAAGCTCACTGTGCGCTGAAGATGCCCAGCCGGAGTTTCCCTGCTGGCCCATCGGCTGTGGGATTAGAGGTCAAGCGCTTCGTGCTCCCCTGTCACAACTGCTCTTGAAAGGAGAGAGGGCACCCGAAACGTTGGATTCAAATGCACTTTTAGGAGATAAAGTGAGGAGTGACAGCAATGTTTGTGTCACAGTTGCAAAGCTAACTGTGTGCTAAACATGATCAGCAGGAGCTTTTTCGCAAGGCTCTTCTGCTGTTTTAGCACAGTCTAAACATTGCTGCTCTACTCTCTCTGTTGCTGCTCAGCAGACAGAGAGCACAGAGATGTTGGATTCAATTGGTCTTTCAGGCAGGAAAGGGAGGAGTGACAGCAATGGATGTTGCAGAGTTGCAAAGCTCGCTGTGCGCTGAAGATGATCTGTAGGAACATTTTGTCCTGGCTTTTCTGCTCTTTCAGCAGTGTCTAAACGTTCCTGCTCTACTTACTCTTGCTGCAGCTCACAGAGAGCGTGCACTGGAGAGGTTGTATTCAAACGGTCTTTTTGGAGAAAGAGTGAAGAGTGACAGCAATGTTTGTGTCACAGTTGCAAAGCTCACTGTGTGCTATAGATGACCAGCAGGAGCTTTTTCGCAAGGCTCTTCTGCTGTTTTAGCACAGTCTAAACATTGCTGCTCTACTCTCTCTGTTGCTGCTCAGCAGAGAGCTGGCACAGAGATGTTGGATTCAACTGGTCTTTCAGGCAGGAAAGGGAGGAGTGACAGCAATGTGTGTTGCAGAGTTGCAAAGCTCGCTGTGCGCTGACGATGATCAGCAGGAACATTTTGGCCTGGCTCTTCTGCTCTTTCAGCAGAGTCTAATCTTTCCTGCTCTACTCACTCTGCTGCTGCTCAGAGAGAGCGGGCACTGGAAAGGTTGCATTCAAATGGACTTTTAGGAGATAAAGTGACCAGTGAGAGTAATGTGTGTGTCACAGTTGCAAAGCTCACTGTGTGCTGAAGATGATCAGCAGGAACTTTGTGCATGTCTCTTCTGCTGTTTCAGCAGAGACCAAACGTAACTGCTATATTCTGCTGCTGCTGACAAAGAGCAAGCACAGGAGTTGTAGGATTCAATTGGACTTTCAGGTAGGAAAGTGAGGGGTGACAGCAATGTGTGTGACACAGTTTCAAAGCTCACTGTGCGCTGAAGATGCCCAGCCGGAGTTTCCCTGCTGGCCCATCGGCTGTGGGATTAGAGGTCAAGCGCTTCGTGCTCCCCTGTCACAACTGCTCTTGAAAGGAGAGAGGGCACCCGAAACGTTGGATTCAAATGCACTTTTAGGAGATAAAGTGAGGAGTGACAGCAATGTTTGTGTCACAGTTGCAAAGCTAACTGTGTGCTAAACATGATCAGCAGGAGCTTTTTCGCAAGGCTCTTCTGCTGTTTTAGCACAGTCTAAACATTGCTGCTCTACTCTCTCTGTTGCTGCTCAGCAGAGAGAGAGCACAGAGATGTTGGATTCAATTGGTCTTTCAGGCAGGAAAGGGAAGAGTGACAGCAATGGATGTTGCAGAGTTGCAAAGCTCGCTGTGCGCTGAAGATGATCTGTAGGAACATTTTGTCCTGGCTTTTCTGCTCTTTCAGCAGTGTCTAAACGTTCCTGCTCTACTTACTCTTGCTGCAGCTCACAGAGAGCGTGCACTGGAGAGGTTGTATTCAAACGGTCTTTTTGGAGAAAGAGTGAAGAGTGACAGCAATGTTTGTGTCACAGTTGCAAAGCTCACTGTGTGCTATAGATGACCAGCAGGAGGTTTTTCGCAAGGCTCTTCTGCTGTTTTAGCACAGTCTAAACATTGCTGCTCTACTCTCTCTGTTGCTGCTCAGCAGAGAGCTGGCACAGAGATGTTGGATTCAACTGGTCTTTCAGGCAGGAAAGGGAGGAGTGACAGCAATGTGTGTTGCAGAGTTGCAAAGCTCGCTGTGCGCTGACGATGATCAGCAGGAACATTTTGGCCTGGCTCTTCTGCTCTTTCAGCAGAGTCTAAACGTTCCTGCTCTACTCACTCTGCTGCTGCTCAGAGAGAGCGGGCACTGGAAAGGTTGCATTCAAATGGACTTTTAGGAGATAAAGTGACCAGTGAGAGTAATGTGTGTGTCACAGTTGCAAAGCTCACTGTGTGCTGAAGATGATCAGCAGGAACTTTGTGCATGTCTCTTCTGCTGTTTCAGCAGAGACCAAACGTAACTGCTATATTCTGCTGCTGCTGACAAAGAGCAAGCACAGGAGTTGTAGGATTCAATTGGACTTTCAGGTAGGAAAGTGAGGGGTGACAGCAATGTGTGTGACACAGTTTCAAAGCTCACTGTGCGCTGAAGATGCCCAGCCGGAGTTTCCCTGCTGGCCCATCGGCTGTGGGATTAGAGGTCAAGCGCTTCGTGCTCCCCTGTCACAACTGCTCTTGAAAGGAGAGAGGGCACCCGAAACGTTGGATTCAAATGCACTTTTAGGAGATAAAGTGAGGAGTGACAGCAATGTTTGTGTCACAGTTGCAAAGCTAACTGTGTGCTAAACATGATCAGCAGGAGCTTTTTCGCAAGGCTCTTCTGCTGTTTTAGCACAGTCTAAACATTGCTGCTCTACTCTCTCTGTTGCTGCTCAGCAGAGAGAGAGCACAGAGATGTTGGATTCAATTGGTCTTTCAGGCAGGAAAGGGAGGAGTGACAGCAATGGATGTTGCAGAGTTGCAAAGCTCGCTGTGCGCTGAAGATGATCTGTAGGAACATTTTGTCCTGGCTTTTCTGCTCTTTCAGCAGTGTCTAAACGTTCCTGCTCTACTTACTCTTGCTGCAGCTCACAGAGAGCGTGCACTGGAGAGGTTGTATTCAAACGGTCTTTTTGGAGAAAGAGTGAAGAGTGACAGCAATGTTTGTGTCACAGTTGCAAAGCTCACTGTGTGCTATAGATGACCAGCAGGAGGTTTTTCGCAAGGCTCTTCTGCTGTTTTAGCACAGTCTAAACATTGCTGCTCTACTCTCTCTGTTGCTGCTCAGCAGAGAGCTGGCACAGAGATGTTGGATTCAACTGGTCTTTCAGGCAGGAAAGGGAGGAGTGACAGCAATGTGTGTTGCAGAGTTGCAAAGCTCGCTGTGCGCTGACGATGATCAGCAGGAACATTTTGGCCTGGCTCTTCTGCTCTTTCAGCAGAGTCTAAACGTTCCTGCTCTACTCACTCTGCTGCTGCTCAGAGAGAGCGGGCACTGGAAAGGTTGCATTCAAATGGACTTTTAGGAGATAAAGTGACCAGTGAGAGTAATGTGTGTGTCACAGTTGCAAAGCTCATTGTGTGCTGAAGATGATCAGCAGGAACTTTGTGCATGTCTCTTCTGCTGTTTCAGCAGAGACCAAACGTAACTGCTATATTCTGCTGCTGCTGACAAAGAGCAAGCACAGGAGTTGTAGGATTCAATTGGACTTTCAGGTAGGAAAGTGAGGGGTGACAGCAATGTGTGTGACACAGTTTCAAAGCTCACTGTGCGCTGAAGATGCCCAGCCGGAGTTTCCCTGCTGGCCCATCGGCTGTGGGATTAGAGGTCAAGCGCTTCGTGCTCCCCTGTCACAACTGCTCCTGAAAGGAGAGAGGGCACCCGAAACGTTGGATTCAAATGCACTTTTAGGAGATAAAGTGAGGAGTGACAGCAATGTTTGTGTCACAGTTGCAAAGCTAACTGTGTGCTAAACATGATCAGCAGGAGCTTTTTCGCAAGGCTCTTCTGCTGTTTTAGCACAGTCTAAACATTGCTGCTCTACTCTCTCTGTTGCTGCTCAGCAGAGAGAGAGCACAGAGATGTTGGATTCAATTGGTCTTTCAGGCAGGAAAGGGAGGAGTGACAGCAATGGATGTTGCAGAGTTGCAAAGCTCGCTGTGCGCTGAAGATGATCTGTAGGAACATTTTGTCCTGGCTTTTCTGCTCTTTCAGCAGTGTCTAAACGTTCCTGCTCTACTTACTCTTGCTGCAGCTCACAGAGAGCGTGCACTGGAGAGGTTGTATTCAAACGGTCTTTTTGGAAAAAGAGTGAAGAGTGACAGCAATGTTTGTGTCACAGTTGCAAAGCTCACTGTGTGCTATAGATGACCAGCAGGAGCTTTTTCGCAAGGCTCTTCTGCTGTTTTAGCACAGTCTAAACATTGCTGCTCTACTCTCTCTGTTGCTGCTCAGCAGAGAGCTGGCACAGAGATGTTGGATTCAACTGGTCTTTCAGGCAGGAAAGGGAGGAGTGACAGCAATGTGTGTTGCAGAGTTGCAAAGCTCGCTGTGCGCTGACGATGATCAGCAGGAACATTTTGGCCTGGCTCTTCTGCTCTTTCAGCAGAGTCTAAACGTTCCTGCTCTACTCACTCTGCTGCTGCTCAGAGAGAGCGGGCACTGGAAAGGTTGCATTCAAATGGACTTTTAGGAGATAAAGTGACCAGTGAGAGTAATGTGTGTGTCACAGTTGCAAAGCTCACTGTGTGCTGAAGATGATCAGCAGGAACTTTGTGCATGTCTCTTCTGCTGTTTCAGCAGAGACCAAACGTAACTGCTATATTCTGCTGCTGCTGACAAAGAGCAAGCACAGGAGTTGTAGGATTCAATTGGACTTTCAGGTAGGAAAGTGAGGGGTGACAGCAATGTGTGTGACACAGTTTCAAAGCTCACTGTGCGCTGAAGATGCCCAGCCGGAGTTTCCCTGCTGGCCCATCGGCTGTGGGATTAGAGGTCAAGCGCTTCGTGCTCCCCTGTCACAACTGCTCTTGAAAGGAGAGAGGGCACCCGAAACGTTGGATTCAAATGCACTTTTAGGAGATAAAGTGAGGAGTGACAGCAATGTTTGTGTCACAGTTGCAAAGCTAACTGTGTGCTAAACATGATCAGCAGGAGCTTTTTCGCAAGGCTCTTCTGCTGTTTTAGCACAGTCTAAACATTGCTGCTCTACTCTCTCTGTTGCTGCTCAGCAGAGAGAGAGCACAGAGATGTTGGATTCAATTGGTCTTTCAGGCAGGAAAGGGAGGAGTGACAGCAATGGATGTTGCAGAGTTGCAAAGCTCGCTGTGCGCTGAAGATGATCTGTAGGAACATTTTGTCCTGGCTTTTCTGCTCTTTCAGCAGTGTCTAAACGTTCCTGCTCTACTTACTCTTGCTGCAGCTCACAGAGAGCGTGCACTGGAGAGGTTGTATTCAAACGGTCTTTTTGGAGAAAGAGTGAAGAGTGACAGCAATGTTTGTGTCACAGTTGCAAAGCTCACTGTGTGCTATAGATGACCAGCAGGAGGTTTTTCGCAAGGCTCTTCTGCTGTTTTAGCACAGTCTAAACATTGCTGCTCTACTCTCTCTGTTGCTGCTCAGCAGAGAGCTGGCACAGAGATGTTGGATTCAACTGGTCTTTCAGGCAGGAAAGGGAGGAGTGACAGCAATGTGTGTTGCAGAGTTGCAAAGCTCGCTGTGCGCTGACGATGATCAGCAGGAACATTTTGGCCTGGCTCTTCTGCTCTTTCAGCAGAGTCTAAACGTTCCTGCTCTACTCACTCTGCTGCTGCTCAGAGAGAGCGGGCACTGGAAAGGTTGCATTCAAATGGACTTTTAGGAGATAAAGTGACCAGTGAGAGTAATGTGTGTGTCACAGTTGCAAAGCTCATTGTGTGCTGAAGATGATCAGCAGGAACTTTGTGCATGTCTCTTCTGCTGTTTCAGCAGAGACCAAACGTAACTGCTATATTCTGCTGCTGCTGACAAAGAGCAAGCACAGGAGTTGTAGGATTCAATTGGACTTTCAGGTAGGAAAGTGAGGGGTGACAGCAATGTGTGTGACACAGTTTCAAAGCTCACTGTGCGCTGAAGATGCCCAGCCGGAGTTTCCCTGCTGGCCCATCGGCTGTGGGATTAGAGGTCAAGCGCTTCGTGCTCCCCTGTCACAACTGCTCCTGAAAGGAGAGAGGGCACCCGAAACGTTGGATTCAAATGCACTTTTAGGAGATAAAGTGAGGAGTGACAGCAATGTTTGTGTCACAGTTGCAAAGCTAACTGTGTGCTAAACATGATCAGCAGGAGCTTTTTCGCAAGGCTCTTCTGCTGTTTTAGCACAGTCTAAACATTGCTGCTCTACTCTCTCTGTTGCTGCTCAGCAGAGAGAGAGCACAGAGATGTTGGATTCAATTGGTCTTTCAGGCAGGAAAGGGAGGAGTGACAGCAATGGATGTTGCAGAGTTGCAAAGCTCGCTGTGCGCTGAAGATGATCTGTAGGAACATTTTGTCCTGGCTTTTCTGCTCTTTCAGCAGTGTCTAAACGTTCCTGCTCTACTTACTCTTGCTGCAGCTCACAGAGAGCGTGCACTGGAGAGGTTGTATTCAAACGGTCTTTTTGGAAAAAGAGTGAAGAGTGACAGCAATGTTTGTGTCACAGTTGCAAAGCTCACTGTGTGCTATAGATGACCAGCAGGAGCTTTTTCGCAAGGCTCTTCTGCTGTTTTAGCACAGTCTAAACATTGCTGCTCTACTCTCTCTGTTGCTGCTCAGCAGAGAGCTGGCACAGAGATGTTGGATTCAACTGGTCTTTCAGGCAGGAAAGGGAGGAGTGACAGCAATGTGTGTTGCAGAGTTGCAAAGCTCGCTGTGCGCTGACGATGATCAGCAGGAACATTTTGGCCTGGCTCTTCTGCTCTTTCAGCAGAGTCTAAACGTTCCTGCTCTACTCACTCTGCTGCTGCTCAGAGAGAGCGGGCACTGGAAAGGTTGCATTCAAATGGACTTTTAGGAGATAAAGTGACCAGTGAGAGTAATGTGTGTGTCACAGTTGCAAAGCTCACTGTGTGCTGAAGATGATCAGCAGGAACTTTGTGCATGTCTCTTCTGCTGTTTCAGCAGAGACCAAACGTAACTGCTATATTCTGCTGCTGCTGACAAAGAGCAAGCACAGGAGTTGTAGGATTCAATTGGACTTTCAGGTAGGAAAGTGAGGGGTGACAGCAATGTGTGTGACACAGTTTCAAAGCTCACTGTGCGCTGAAGATGCCCAGCCGGAGTTTCCCTGCTGGCCCATCGGCTGTGGGATTAGAGGTCAAGCGCTTCGTGCTCCCCTGTCACAACTGCTCTTGAAAGGAGAGAGGGCACCCGAAACGTTGGATTCAAATGCACTTTTAGGAGATAAAGTGAGGAGTGACAGCAATGTTTGTGTCACAGTTGCAAAGCTAACTGTGTGCTAAACATGATCAGCAGGAGCTTTTTCGCAAGGCTCTTCTGCTGTTTTAGCACAGTCTAAACATTGCTGCTCTACTCTCTCTGTTGCTGCTCAGCAGAGAGAGAGCACAGAGATGTTGGATTCAATTGGTCTTTCAGGCAGGAAAGGGAGGAGTGACAGCAATGGATGTTGCAGAGTTGCAAAGCTCGCTGTGCGCTGAAGATGATCTGTAGGAACATTTTGTCCTGGCTTTTCTGCTCTTTCAGCAGTGTCTAAACGTTCCTGCTCTACTTACTCTTGCTGCAGCTCACAGAGAGCGTGCACTGGAGAGGTTGTATTCAAACGGTCTTTTTGGAGAAAGAGTGAAGAGTGACAGCAATGTTTGTGTCACAGTTGCAAAGCTCACTGTGTGCTATAGATGACCAGCAGGAGGTTTTTCGCAAGGCTCTTCTGCTGTTTTAGCACAGTCTAAACATTGCTGCTCTACTCTCTCTGTTGCTGCTCAGCAGAGAGCTGGCAGAGAGATGTTGGATTCAACTGGTGTTTCAGGCAGGAAAGGGAGGAGTGACAGCAATGTGTGTTGCAGAGTTGCAAACCTCGCTGTGCGCTGACGATGATCAGCAGGAACATTTTGGCCTGGCTCTTCTGCTCTTTCAGCAGAGTCTAAACGTTCCTGCTCTACTCACTCTGCTGCTGCTCAGAGAGAGCGGGCACTGGAAAGGTTGCATTCAAATGGACTTTTAGGAGATAAAGTGACCAGTGAGAGTAATGTGTGTGTCACAGTTGCAAAGCTCACTGTGTGCTGAAGATGATCAGCAGGAACTTTGTGCATGTCTCTTCTGCTGTTTCAGCAGAGACCAAACGTAACTGCTATATTCTGCTGCTGCTGACAAAGAGCAAGCACAGGAGTTGTAGGATTCAATTGGACTTTCAGGTAGGAAAGTGAGGGGTGACAGCAATGTGTGTGACACAGTTTCAAAGCTGAAAAATACTCACTTTATCTCCTAAAAGTGCATTTGAATCCAACGTTTCGGGTGCCCTCTCTCCTTTCAAGAGCAGTTGTGACAGGGGAGCACGAAGCGCTTGACCTCTAATCCCACAGCCGATGGGCCAGCAGGGAAACTCCGGCTGGGCATCTTCAGCGCACAGTGAGCTTTGAAACTGTGTCACACACATTGCTGTCACCCCTCACTTTCCTACCTGAAAGTCCAATTGAATCCTACAACTCCTGTGCTTGCTCTTTGTCAGCAGCAGCAGAATATAGCAGTTACGTTTGGTCTCTGCTGAAACAGCAGAAGAGACATGCACAAAGTTCCTGCTGATCATCTTCAGCACACAGTGAGCTTTGCAACTGTGACACACACATTACTCTCACTGGTCACTTTATCTCCTAAAAGTCCATTTGAATGCAACCTTTCCAGTGCCCGCTCTCTCTGAGCAGCAGCAGAGTGAGTAGAGCAGGAACGTTTAGACTCTGCTGAAAGAGCAGAAGAGCCAGGCCAAAATGTTCCTGCTGATCATCGTCAGCGCACAGCGAGCTTTGCAACTCTGCAACACACATTGCTGTCACTCCTCCCTTTCCTGCCTGAAAGACCAGTTGAATCCAACATCTCTGTGCCAGCTCTCTGCTGAGCAGCAACAGAGAGAGTAGAGCAGCAATGTTTAGACTGTGCTAAAACAGCAGAAGAGCCTTGCGAAAAACCTCCTGCTGGTCATCTATAGCACACAGTGAGCTTTGCAACTGTGACACAAACATTGCTGTCACTCTTCACTCTTTCTCCAAAAAGACCGTTTGAATACAACCTCTCCAGTGCACGCTCTCTGTGAGCTGCAGCAAGAGTAAGTAGAGCAGGAACGTTTAGACACTGCTGAAAGAGCAGAAAAGCCAGGACAAAATGTTCCTACAGATCATCTTCAGCGCACAGCGAGCTTTGCAACTCTGCAACATCCATTGCTGTCACTCCTCCCTTTCCTGCCTGAAAGACCAATTGAATCCAACATCTCTGTGCTCTCTCTCTGCTGAGCAGCAACAGAGAGAGTAGAGCAGCAATGTTTAGACTGTGCTAAAACAGCAGAAGAGCCTTGCGAAAAAGCTCCTGCTGATCATGTTTAGCACACAGTTAGCTTTGCAACTGTGACACAAACATTGCTGTCACTCCTCACTTTATCTCCTAAAAGTGCATTTGAATCCAACGTTTCGGGTGCCCTCTCTCCTTTCAAGAGCAGTTGTGACAGGGGAGCACGAAGCGCTTGACCTCTAATCCCACAGCCGATGGGCCAGCAGGGAAACTCCGGCTGGGCATCTTCAGCGCACAGTGAGCTTTGAAACTGTGTCACACACATTGCTGTCACCCCTCACTTTCCTACCTGAAAGTCCAATTGAATCCTACAACTCCTGTGCTTGCTCTTTGTCAGCAGCAGCAGAATATAGCAGTTACGTTTGGTCTCTGCTGAAACAGCAGAAGAGACATGCACAAAGTTCCTGCTGATCATCTTCAGCACACAGTGAGCTTTGCAACTGTGACACACACATTACTCTCACTGGTCACTTTATCTCCTAAAAGTCCATTTGAATGCAACCTTTCCAGTGCCCGCTCTCTCTGAGCAGCAGCAGAGTGAGTAGAGCAGGAACGTTTAGACTCTGCTGAAAGAGCAGAAGAGCCAGGCCAAAATGTTCCTGCTGATCATCGTCAGCGCACAGCGAGCTTTGCAACTCTGCAACACACATTGCTGTCACTCCTCCCTTTCCTGCCTGAAAGACCAGTTGAATCCAACATCTCTGTGCCAGCTCTCTGCTGAGCAGCAACAGAGAGAGTAGAGCAGCAATGTTTAGACTGTGCTAAAACAGCAGAAGAGCCTTGCGAAAAACCTCCTGCTGGTCATCTATAGCACACAGTGAGCTTTGCAACTGTGACACAAACATTGCTGTCACTCTTCACTCTTTCTCCAAAAAGACCGTTTGAATACAACCTCTCCAGTGCACGCTCTCTGTGAGCTGCAGCAAGAGTAAGTAGAGCAGGAACGTTTAGACACTGCTGAAAGAGCAGAAAAGCCAGGACAAAATGTTCCTACAGATCATCTTCAGCGCACAGCGAGCTTTGCAACTCTGCAACATCCATTGCTGTCACTCCTCCCTTTCCTGCCTGAAAGACCAATTGAATCCAACATCTCTGTGCTCTCTCTCTGCTGAGCAGCAACAGAGAGAGTAGAGCAGCAATGTTTAGACTGTGCTAAAACAGCAGAAGAGCCTTGCGAAAAAGCTCCTGCTGATCATGTTTAGCACACAGTTAGCTTTGCAACTGTGACACAAACATTGCTGTCACTCCTCACTTTATCTCCTAAAAGTGCATTTGAATCCAACGTTTCGGGTGCCCTCTCTCCTTTCAAGAGCAGTTGTGACAGGGGAGCACGAAGCGCTTGACCTCTAATCCCACAGCCGATGGGCCAGCAGGGAAACTCCGGCTGGGCATCTTCAGCGCACAGTGAGCTTTGAAACTGTGTCACACACATTGCTGTCACCCCTCACTTTCCTACCTGAAAGTCCAATTGAATCCTACAACTCCTGTGCTTGCTCTTTGTCAGCAGCAGCAGAATATAGCAGTTACGTTTGGTCTCTGCTGAAACAGCAGAAGAGACATGCACAAAGTTCCTGCTGATCATCTTCAGCACACAGTGAGCTTTGCAACTGTGACACACACATTACTCTCACTGGTCACTTTATCTCCTAAAAGTCCATTTGAATGCAACCTTTCCAGTGCCCGCTCTCTCTGAGCAGCAGCAGAGTGAGTAGAGCAGGAACGTTTAGACTCTGCTGAAAGAGCAGAAGAGCCAGGCCAAAATGTTCCTGCTGATCATCGTCAGCGCACAGCGAGCTTTGCAACTCTGCAACACACATTGCTGTCACTCCTCCCTTTCCTGCCTGAAAGACCAGTTGAATCCAACATCTCTGTGCCAGCTCTCTGCTGAGCAGCAACAGAGAGAGTAGAGCAGCAATGTTTAGACTGTGCTAAAACAGCAGAAGAGCCTTGCGAAAAACCTCCTGCTGGTCATCTATAGCACACAGTGAGCTTTGCAACTGTGACACAAACATTGCTGTCACTCTTCACTCTTTCTCCAAAAAGACCGTTTGAATACAACCTCTCCAGTGCACGCTCTCTGTGAGCTGCAGCAAGAGTAAGTAGAGCAGGAACGTTTAGACACTGCTGAAAGAGCAGAAAAGCCAGGACAAAATGTTCCTACAGATCATCTTCAGCGCACAGCGAGTTTTGCAACTCTGCAACATCCATTGCTGTCACTCCTCCCTTTCCTGCCTGAAAGACCAATTGAATCCAACATCTCTGTGCTCGCTCTCTGCTGAGCAGCAACAGAGAGAGTAGAGCAGCAATGTTTAGACTGTGCTAAAACAGCAGAAGAGCCTTGCGAAAAAGCTCCTGCTGATCATGTTTAGCACACAGTTAGCTTTGCAACTGTGACACAAACATTGCTGTCACTCCTCACTTTATCTCCTAAAAGTGCATTTGAATCCAACGTTTCGGGTGCCCTCTCTCCTTTCAAGAGCAGTTGTGACAGGGGAGCACGAAGCGCTTGACCTCTAATCCCACAGCCGATGGGCCAGCAGGGAAACTCCGGCTGGGCATCTTCAGCGCACAGTGAGCTTTGAAACTGTGTCACACACATTGCTGTCACCCCTCACTTTCCTACCTGAAAGTCCAATTGAATCCTACAACTCCTGTGCTTGCTCTTTGTCAGCAGCAGCAGAATATAGCAGTTACGTTTGGTCTCTGCTGAAACAGCAGAAGAGACATGCACAAAGTTCCTGCTGATCATCTTCAGCACACAGTGAGCTTTGCAACTGTGACACACACATTACTCTCACTGGTCACTTTATCTCCTAAAAGTCCATTTGAATGCAACCTTTCCAGTGCCCGCTCTCTCTGAGCAGCAGCAGAGTGAGTAGAGCAGGAACGTTTAGACTCTGCTGAAAGAGCAGAAGAGCCAGGCCAAAATGTTCCTGCTGATCATCGTCAGCGCACAGCGAGCTTTGCAACTCTGCAACACACATTGCTGTCACTCCTCCCTTTCCTGCCTGAAAGACCAGTTGAATCCAACATCTCTGTGCCAGCTCTCTGCTGAGCAGCAACAGAGAGAGTAGAGCAGCAATGTTTAGACTGTGCTAAAACAGCAGAAGAGCCTTGCGAAAAAGCTCCTGCTGGTCATCTATAGCACACAGTGAGCTTTGCAACTGTGACACAAACATTGCTGTCACTCTTCACTCTTTCTCCAAAAAGACCGTTTGAATACAACCTCTCCAGTGCACGCTCTCTGTGAGCTGCAGCAAGAGTAAGTAGAGCAGGAACGTTTAGACACTGCTGAAAGAGCAGAAAAGCCAGGACAAAATGTTCCTACAGATCATCTTCAGCGCACAGCGAGCTTTGCAACTCTGCAACATCCATTGCTGTCACTCCTCCCTTTCCTGCCTGAAAGACCAATTGAATCCAACATCTCTGTGCTCTCTCTCTGCTGAGCAGCAACAGAGAGAGTAGAGCAGCAATGTTTAGACTGTGCTAAAACAGCAGAAGAGCCTTGCGAAAAAGCTCCTGCTGATCATGTTTAGCACACAGTTAGCTTTGCAACTGTGACACAAACATTGCTGTCACTCCTCACTTTATCTCCTAAAAGTGCATTTGAATCCAACGTTTCGGGTGCCCTCTCTCCTTTCAAGAGCAGTTGTGACAGGGGAGCACGAAGCGCTTGACCTCTAATCCCACAGCCGATGGGCCAGCAGGGAAACTCCGGCTGGGCATCTTCAGCGCACAGTGAGCTTTGAAACTGTGTCACACACATTGCTGTCACCCCTCACTTTCCTACCTGAAAGTCCAATTGAATCCTACAACTCCTGTGCTTGCTCTTTGTCAGCAGCAGCAGAATATAGCAGTTACGTTTGGTCTCTGCTGAAACAGCAGAAGAGACATGCACAAAGTTCCTGCTGATCATCTTCAGCACACAGTGAGCTTTGCAACTGTGACACACACATTACTCTCACTGGTCACTTTATCTCCTAAAAGTCCATTTGAATGCAACCTTTCCAGTGCCCGCTCTCTCTGAGCAGCAGCAGAGTGAGTAGAGCAGGAAAGTTTAGACTCTGCTGAAAGAGCAGAAGAGCCAGGCCAAAATGTTCCTGCTGATCATCGTCAGCGCACAGCGAGCTTTGCAACTCTGCAACACACATTGCTGTCACTCCTCCCTTTCCTGCCTGAAAGACCAGTTGAATCCAACATCTCTCTGCCAGCTCTCTGCTGAGCAGCAACAGAGAGAGTAGAGCAGCAATGTTTAGACTGTGCTAAAACAGCAGAAGAGCCTTGCGAAAAACCTCCTGCTGGTCATCTATAGCACACAGTGAGCTTTGCAACTGTGACACAAACATTGCTGCCACTCTTCACTCTTTCTCCAAAAAGACCGTTTGAATACAACCTCTCCAGTGCACGCTCTCTGTGAGCTGCAGCAAGAGTAAGTAGAGCAGGAACGTTTAGACACTGCTGAAAGAGCAGAAAAGCCAGGACAAAATGTTCCTACAGATCATCTTCAGTGCACAGCGAGCTTTGCAACTCTGCAACATACATTGCTGTCACTCCTCCCTTTCCTGCCTGAAAGACCAGTTGAATCCAACATCTCTGTGCTCTCTCTCTGCTGAGCAGCAACAGAGAGAGTAGAGCAGCAATGTTTAGACTGTGCTAAAACAGCAGAAGAGCCTTGCGAAAAAGCTGCTGCTGATCATCCATAGCACACAGTCACCTTTGTAACTGTGACACAAACATTGCTGTCACTTTTCACTGTTTCTCCTAAACGGTCACTTGAATTCAACAACTCTGTTTCCAGCTCTCTGCTGTGAGCAGCACAGTGAGTAGAACAGGAACGTGTGGAATCAAAGACAGTGGAAGAGACAGTCCAGAAAGCTGCTGTTGTGCTTCTTTACCACACACTGAACTTTACAACTGTGACACACACATTGTTGCTACTCCTCACTTTATCTCCTAAAAGTGCATTTGAATCCAACGTTTCTGGCGCCCTCTGTCGTTTCAAGAGCAGCCGCGACAGGTGAGCACGAGCGCTTGGACTCTGCTCCCACAGCTGAAGAGCCAGGAGGGTACACTCCGGCTGGGCATCTTCAGCACGCAGTCAGCTTTGCAACTGTGAAACACATATTGCTGTCGCTCCTCTCTTTCCTACCTCAAAGACCACTTGAATCCAAAATCTCCGTGCCATTCTCTGCTGTGCAGCAGCAGAGAGAGTAGAGCAGGAACGTTTAGACTCTGCTAAAAGACAGAAGTGCCAGGACAAATTGTCCCTGCAGATCTTCTTCAGCGCACAGTGAGCTTTGCAACTCTGAAACACGCATTGCTGCCACTCCTCCCTTTCCTACCTGAAAGACCAATTGGATCCAACATCTCTGCGCCCGCTCTCAGCTGAGCAGCAACAGAGACAGTAGAGCAGGAACGTTTAGACTGTGCTAAAACAGCAGAAGAGCCATGCAAAAAAGCTCCTGCTGATCATCTACAGCACACAGTCACCTTTGTAACTGTGACACAAACATAGTTGTCACTTTTCACTGTTTCTCCTAAAAGTTCGCTTGAATGCAACGTTTCTGGCGCCCTGTGTCGTTTCAAGAGCAGCCGTGACAGGTGAGCACGAGCGCTTGGACTCTGCTCCCACAGCGGAAGGGCCAGGAGGGAGAGCTCCGACTGAGCATCTTCAGGACAGAGTGTGCTTTGAAACTGTGTCACACACTTTGCTGTCACCCCTCACTTCCCTACCTGAAAGTCCAATTGAATCCACCATCTCCTCTGCCTGCTCTTTGTGAGCAGCAGCAGAATATAGCACTTCCGTTTGGACTCTGCTGAAACAGCAGAAGAGACAGTCCAGAAAGTTCCCACTGATCATCTTCAGCACACAGTGAGCTTTGCAACTGTGGCACACACATTACCGTCACTCGTCACTTTATCTCCTAAAAGTCCATTTGAATGCAACCTCTCCACTGCCCGCTCTCTCTGAGCAGCAGCAGAGTGAGTAGAGCAGGAACGTTTAGACTGTGCTAAAACAGCAGAAGAGCCAGGCCAAAAAGAGTCTGCTGATAATCTTCAGCGCACAGCGAGCTTTGCAACTCTGAAACACGCATTGCTGCCACTCCTCCCTTTCCTGCCTGAAAGACCAATTGAATCCAACATCTCTGTGCCCGCTCTCTGCTCAGCAGCAACAGAGGCAGTAGAGCAGGAACGTTTAGACTGTGCTAAACCAGCAGAAGAGCCATGCAAAAAAGCTGCTGCTGATCATCCATAGCACACAGTCACCTTTGTAACTGTGACACAAACATTGCTGTCACTTTTCACTGCTTCTCATAAACGGTCACTTGAATTCAACAACTCTGTTTCCAGCTCTCTGCTGTGAGCAGCACAGTGAGTAGAGCAGGAATGTGTGGAATCAAAGACAGTGGAAGAGACAGTCCAGAAAGCTGCTGTTGTGCTTCTTTACCACACACTGAACTTTACAACTGTGACACACACATTGTTGCTACTCCTCACTTTATCTCCTAAAAGTGCATTTGAAGCCAACGTTTCTGGCGCCCTCTGTCGTTTCAAGAGCAGCCGCGACAGGTGAGCACGAGCGCTTGGACTCTGCTCCCACAGCTGAAGAGCCAGGAGGGTACACTCCGGCTGGGCATCTTCAGCACGCAGTCAGCTTTGCAACTGTGAAACACATATTGCTGTCCCTCCTCTCTTTCCTACCTCAAAGACCACTTGAATCCAAAATCTCCGTGCCATTCTCTGCTGTGCAGCAGCAGAGAGAGTAGAGCAGGAACGTTTAGACTCTGCTAAAAGACAGAAGTGCCAGGACAAATTGTCCCTGCAGATCTTCTTCAGCGCACAGTGAGCTTTGCAACTCTGAAACACCCATTGCTGCCACTCCTCCCTTTCCTACCTGAAAGACCAATTGGATCCAACATCTCTGCGCCCGCTCTCAGCTGAGCAGCAACAGAGACAGTAGAGCAGGAACGTTTAGACTGTGCTAAAACAGCAGAAGAGCCATGCAAAAAAGCTCCTGCTGATCATCTACAGCACACAGTCACCTTTGTAACTGTGACACAAACATAGTTGTCACTTTTCACTGTTTCTCCTAAAAGTTCGCTTGAATGCAACGTTTCTGGCGCCCTCTGTCGTTTCAAGAGCAGCCGTGACAGGTGAGCACGAGCGCTTGGACTCTGCTCCCACAGCCGAAGGGCCAGGAGGGAGAGCTCCGACTGAGCATCTTCAGGACAGAGTGTGCTTTGAAACTGTGTCACACACTTTGCTGTCACCCCTCACTTCCCTACCTGAAAGTCCAATTGAATCCACCATCTCCTCTGCCTGCTCTTTGTGAGCAGCAGCAGAATATAGCACTTCCGTTTGGACTCTGCTGAAACAGCAGAAGAGACAGTCCAGAAAGTTCCCACTGATCATCTTCAGCACACAGTGAGCTTTGCAACTGTGGCACACACATTACTGTCACTCGTCACTTTATCTCCTAAAAGTCCATTTGAATGCAACCTCTCCACTGCCCGCTCTCTCTGAGCAGCAGCAGAGTGAGTAGAGCAGGAACGTTTAGACTGTGCTAAAACAGCAGAAGAGCCAGGCCAAAAAGAGTCTGCTGATAATCTTCAGCGCACAGCGAGCTTTGCAACTCTGAAACACGCATTGCTGCCACTCCTCCCTTTCCTGCCTGAAAGACCAATTGAATCCAACATCTCTGTGCCCGCTCTCTGCTCAGCAGCAACAGAGGCAGTAGAGCAGGAACGTTTAGACTGTGCTAAAACAGCAGAAGAGCCATGCAAAAAAGCTGCTGCTGATCATCCATAGCACACAGTCACCTTTGTAACTGTGACACAAACATTGCTGTCACTTTTCACTGTTTCTCCTAAACGGTCACTTGAATTCAACAACTCTGTTTCCAGCTCTCTGCTGTGAGCAGCACAGTGAGTAGAGCAGGAATGTGTGGAATCAAAGACAGTGGAAGAGACAGTCCAGAAAGCTGCTGTTGTGCTTCTTTACCACACACTGAACTTTACAACTGTGACACACACATTGTTGCTACTCCTCACTTTATCTCCTAAAAGTGCATTTGAATCCAACGTTTCTGGCGCCCTCTGTCGTTTCAAGAGCAGCCGCGACAGGTGAGCACGAAAGCTTGGACTCTGCTCCCACAGCTGAAGAGCCAGGAGGGTACACTCCGGCTGGGCATCTTCAGCACGCAGTCAGCTTTGCAACTGTGAAACACATATTGCTGTCGCTCCTCTCTTTCCTACCTCAAAGACCACTTGAATCCAAAATCTCCGTGCCATTCTCTGCTGTGCAGCAGCAGAGAGAGTAGAGCAGGAACGTTTAGACTCTGCTAAAAGACAGAAGTGCCAGGACAAATTGTCCCTGCAGATCTTCTTCAGCGCACAGTGAGCTTTGCAACTCTGAAACACGCATTGCTGCCACTCCTCCCTTTCCTACCTGAAAGACCAATTGGATCCAACATCTCTGCGCCCGCTCTCAGCTGAGCAGCAACAGAGACAGTAGAGCAGGAACGTTTAGACTGTGCTAAAACAGCAGAAGAGCCATGCAAAAAACTCCTGCTGATCATCTACAGCACACAGTCACCTTTGTAACTGTGACACAAACATAGTTGTCACTTTTCACTGTTTCTCCTAAAAGTTCGCTTGAATGCAACGTTTCTGGCGCCCTGTGTCGTTTCAAGAGCAGCCGTGACAGGTGAGCACGAGCGCTTGGACTCTGCTCCCACAGCCGAAGGGCCAGGAGGGAGAGCTCCGACTGAGCATCTTCAGGACAGAGTGTGCTTTGAAACTGTGTCACACACTTTGCTGTCACCCCTCACTTCCCTACCTGAAAGTCCAATTGAATCCACCATCTCCTCTGCCTGCTCTTTGTGAGCAGCAGCAGAATATAGCACTTCCGTTCGGACTCTGCTGAAACAGCAGAAGAGACAGTCCAGAAAGTTCCCACTGATCATCTTCAGCACACAGTGAGCTTTGCAACTGTGGCACACACATTACTGTCACTCGTCACTTTATCTCCTAAAAGTCCATTTGAATGCAACCTCTCCACTGCCCGCTCTCTCTGAGCAGCAGCAGAGTGAGTAGAGCAGGAACGTTTAGACTGTGCTAAAACAGCAGAAGAGCCAGGCCAAAAAGAGTCTGCTGATAATCTTCAGCGCACAGCGAGCTTTGCAACTCTGAAACACGCATTGCTGCCACTCCTCCCTTTCCTGCCTGAA